>NW_028297116.1:18084033-18684033 GCF_055798465.1 Pogonomyrmex barbatus
GGCGGAATTGGAATCGGCGTTTGCAAAATCCCATTATCCGGACATATACTGCAGGGAGGAATTGGCGAGGACCACCAAATGAACGAGGCCAGAATTCAGGTGAGTGTGCTGCTTCTCGTTGCTAAGAGAAAAACAAACCTTTTCTCTCGCTTTCGACATTTTGAAAGGCATCCCTGTTTGATTGAATCAGTAATGCGCAATACTGTCTTATCTGCGTGTATCTTATGGGAAAATCTAAATTCAGCGTTGGTTTTTTAGATAGAAATCTAATTTAATAAACGATAGAAGGAAAAGTCACGATAGATTTTGATACATTATCGCTATATTACGTAATTTCTGAATATTATATTTGTTATATATAATTGTATACACGTACACATTTAAGAAATTTTCAACATTTTTGCTATGAAAGCTGTGTTTCATTGGTCGACGTTCGGGCAACGCCTAAAAATTTGTAGACATACTTATCTCCTACCTATCTTTTTGACCGTGACTCACTGTGTAATTGAATCAAAGACGCATTGTGGGGCGACGAAATGAAATTACGGGCGCAAATGTCGGTCCAAGACACCCTATATTCTTTGAGGGTCGTGGAATTGATCAGAAGGGACGGAGAGTTTTTTCAACATACTTCTCGAGATATATTGAAAATGTAACGATGAAATTTGATTGGACGTTTCTAATTTTAATTAAGACGGAAAAGATAACCTTGATCATGTGTCACATATAACATGTATTCTCTGATAAAAGAAAAAAATTACGTATCATGGCGAACTATTCAAATTTTTATTTCCTTCAACATGAAAACGCGAGTTCTACGACAGTGATGCGGTTTGTGATGACATTAAGGACGGAGGATTTCGTAATGAGGTGGAAAGGGATCGTCGGGATGAAGGTAGAAGGGGTGAATGGGAACACGGGACGGGAAGAGATAGATAGATAAAGAGAGAGAGAGAGAGAGAGAGAGAGAGAGAGAGATGAGAGAGAGAGAGAGAGAGAGAGAGAGAGAGAGAGAGAGAAAGAGAGAACGATGTCGGGGACCGGTTGGCGTACACCGAGGCCCCCGAATTCCGCGAGCGAGCGGTACATATTAAAACAGTTGCCGGTGCGTTGCGCTCTTTTGATATATAATGCAGCGGGGTGTTGTTTGAGTTAAAAGCCCGGGAACCGCCGCGACTTAACCCTGTTAAACTGCGATGCCAAGTAAAACGCGGTTTGCGCTCGTCGCTCGCCGGTTATAACCGATGCACAAAGTGTCCGCCGCCGAGGGCCGTGCGTTCGCGAGGAGCCGCGCAACCCGCGCGTCGGATGGTCCTGTGCTCGTTTCGACCTCAAATACGAGAAAGAGAGAAAGAAAAGAGAGAGAGAGAGAGAGAGAGAGAGAGAGAGAGAGAGAGAGAGAGAGAGAGAGAGAGAGAGAGAGAGAGAGAGAGAGAGAGAGAGAGAGAGAGAGAGAGAGAGAGAGAGAGAGAGAGAGAGAGAGAGAGAGAGAGAGAGAGAGAGAGAGAGAGAGAGAGAGAGAGAGAAGGGAGGGGGTAGCGGGGATTTCGCAGTTTTAAATGTCATTTCCAGTCACTGGTTTTCCGGCGCGCGGCGCTGCCCCAGAATCGGCCAATTATCTGTAACCTGCAAAGCGCGCACCGTAATTAACGCTCGTGACGTCGCGGATTTGCACGCGTTTCGGCTACTTTCGACGAATAGTAGTTTTACCCCCGTGTTACCCCGAGAACTCTCCCTCGGTGATTTTCCGTCGCTGAAAAGTACCTCCTCGGTGCTCCGCTGGTTTCTTATCCCGCAGCAAATTAACGTTCGCAGCAAATTAACCATCCATTCCACCCTCGCACATTCGTTCCTGAATTTCATGATATCGATTACGTAAATATCTGATATCAAACTTTGTTTTAATTACACATCGATAATAAACGCGTTTTGTTAATGATTATGTTGATCGATGCATTAAATTTCTGAAAAAGTCCTTAAAATGGATTGCGATGGACTCGCTGATTGCTTTGGTATAACGCTAGAACGTTAACGACTAGAAATTAATTTCGCGATCTTAATTAATCTCGCACCGTGGAGTTAAAAATTTTCCCAAAATAGCGATCGGTTATTGCAAAATGGCGTTCGATTATAATCCAATTCGGATACATCAATTTCGTATGAGGTAATATCGATGAACCGCAATACAAAGTACCTAATATTATCCGCGTGAAATTCGGAGACTGCCTCCCAAACGTTTTCTGCGCGGACGCGAAGGGGCGAACGAAAATTTCGTCGTCCCCTGGAGGAATCGAGGGGCCGGTTTGGGTTTAGGAAGGTATCCATCGCAAAACAGGGGTTCTCGATGGAAGAAAAAGGCAGGATGGCGGCCGCGTAAGAAAAGGGGGCCCTTGTCTCTCTCACTCCCCCGATGTTCTTCCCAACCTGCCGCCTAACCCTCCACCCCCGCGCGTCCCAGCGCCATCCCGCCCTCGTCGTCGCTCGTCTCGTAGTGGAAGGAATAGCGAGCCCGGCAAGCCTGAGACGTTTCAGATCTATCTAGGGTGGAGAAAATTCAATTTAAAATGGCGGCTCAGATATAATGGCAGCCTCCGGTACAGCGTCACCCAACCCCCTGCGCGCCCAACTCATCTCAACTTTGCCACCCTCGTTCGCTCGTTCTATTTCTCTCTCGTCCTCGCCGCCTCCACGGCCCGTGTCGCTATCTTTGAGGAAACAGAATGCCGTGACTAGCGCGCAGTAGCTTTTAAAGAGACGACTTCTACATCCACGATGTCGCCCGATTGGCGACGCTCGCTAAAAAATACATTGATTCCGCACTCGAGACGCGTTGCTCTCGTAACTTCTTTCGCAAGATACGCACTGCCTAAATGATGCACAACGTGAGCGTTTCGAAGATCCAAAGTTACTTCTTATCGGACTTTTTGTTAAATTATTAATAATATATCAATTATGACTATTATATTATGACTGTAACATATAACTCTAATATTGTTATATCTAATAATATCGTTATGATTTTAATAGTCGAAAAATATTTTTATTTTAAACATGAGTACATCTTACGGAATCTTCTTACGAAACTGTAATTTACTGTAATTTACTGTATTTGTAGTTTCTAAATCGCTTGTAGTTTGAGTTTACGGGTCGATTCTTAATGGTGACGTAAATTTGCGTCACTACACGATTTGCAATTTCTCTAAACGCGCAAATGCGTATTAGTGCACGTTGAATGAGCGTTTTCCAGGCGAAACACGGTACACCTTGCGTGGGATCGTTTCCGTCCATTTATGTCATTTCGAGTGAGGTTTGCAGGAAACTTGGTAGGAAGATGTAATGTGCTGTTCCGTATATATACACAGGCATGCAAATAAATTTAATAGGGAGGGTAAAGCAAAACTCGGTCGAATGTGTGTTTTCCACGATTTCTTGACAATTGCAAAATAAAAATAGAGTAACTATGGCTAACATTAAATTATTCTTTTTAAATTTAATTATCTAGCAAAAACTTATTTTTTATTTATCCGTTAAAGAAAAATTATTTTAATAAAATTCTCAAGTGAAAGATTTGAAAAAATAGTATTAACAAAAATATTAATTATATATACTATATATATTAAAAGCCACACACACACACACACACACACACACACACACAATTACAAAATATATAGTATGCTCCATATTATGCTCCATTTATTAAAAATCGGCATTATAATACACGCAGATAGATCACGAAAGTATTTGTGATGGTAATGATAATAATAGTAAAAAATCGGGTAACACCCGATGGTAAGAGAATAATTCTCGAATCACCGCACAAGAAATCCCATTACGCCGAGGAAAAAGAAAGGAGAAGCCCGAGCTCCGCGATATTGAGTTAGCCGAGTTTTCATTCGACCTTTTTACTTCGATTCGACTTCCGATCGAAGCCTACCTACCGGTCGTTTTACGAGAAAATCGGCTTCCTATTTGACAGGAAACAAGAAATTTCTGGGAGTAGCGAAAAATAGCTAGCGAGTATTTTACTCTGAGATATTACCTCCCACTTTTACAAACACTCGTATGTACGATTAAATACAAATTATGAATTATTCCAAAGTATTTAATTTTCAGCGAATTATTATTGTCATACAGAGATAACTTTTTTAATTATTTTGATCCTAATATGAAGCAATAAAGTCCTCAATTTAAAAATAGATAAATTTAAATAGAAAATTATTACTTTATTCTTATCAATTAATATAAAAATACACGTATAAAGATATTACAGGGATAAAATATTCATTTCTTCATACATAATTATGTGGGGTTGTGCGAAACGACGTTAAATTGGAATTTTTGGAACGTTTTACTTCTTTTGTTCCGACAGTTTGCGATTCTATCTAATATTCGAACAGAATATATTATTTGTAATATTTCTCTAAACAAGCCGCAGAGCTGCAGATAGCCGAATTTCACTGTTCCGCGTTGCATACACTACATATTTGCTTGTCATACGAGGTAATTATAATTTCCGAAATAAACGCGCGAGCGGTGTAGTATCATGATATTACACAAGTATTACGCTCTTCTCATCTTTTTTGACGAGGAAGCCATTACCGGGAATGTATCCATTTTCTCGGGCTAGTATGTGGGTTAGCTATCAGAGTGCAGTATTCTCTCAGGCATACGGGAGGATAGTTTTCTCGGTCGCGGTCCTCAAAGTAGCAGACATTTTGAGCCGCGCACCCCCGTGGGACAGCCATCTCGCTCCTCCTCGTTCTCTTTCGCCCCTATCTGGTCTATCTTTCTCTATGAGCGAACGTGGGAGCGGGAGGAGAAGAGAGCGCGGTTATTGAATTACGAACTCTTAGCTTTCCAGTTCTTGCAGAGTGCGCGCCTTAAGGGACGCGGGCGCGCTCGCTCTCGCGCAAGTATGTTCTCGAAAAGCTCTTCTGCAGAAGAAGCAAATAAAAGGAATCGCCCTTTTACCGGATCTCTTTGGGCAACCTGTTCTATCCCCCCCGTAAACAGTGTGTACAGAATGTACAGGGTGTGCCAGCGTTTGGCGGAGAGCGGAACGGTGCTCTCGAAAATGTGGAGCTCGTATCGACTTAACGAAGATATAATGAAAAATGCTGAAATGCGTTGAAATGTAAAGCTAGAAATAAATGATGGTCGCGGTAGAATCAACTCTGAGGGATGGGCATTGGTTTCCGATGTATACTGCTGGACATAGAAAATCTATAATATATGTGACTATATTTTTTCAGTAGTACCAATGGATAACGCAGAACGCCGTGCCGTTTATCTTTATCTTTTTGATCTCTGCGAAATTTGATTTAGCCAAGAATTTTGTATTTTCGAGCCATAAAACTGTAGCCAAAAGATTACAAGAAATTTTCTCATTTTTGTATTTGTAATAACTGTGAATTTCAAGCTGCTCATCCAATTTTTCGTCAATGGAACGCTCTGTACGTATATTCATATTTACGTGCCAATTCACGACCGTACTCTCGATAGAGGAAGGCGGATCTCGTTTTAGATTTTAGGGAAACACGCGGTATCGGGCTAAACGAAGCGTAGACAATGTCATTTGCATACGCACGATGGAAATACAAGCACGTATATAAAAAATTTTCCAGGCTGAATTACGTAAAATGGGAATAAAATTCTTATCGGGAATTCGTTGGAATCCGTCTTCGCAAAAATAATAAGTTTAAATGAAAATTAAACGAGTCATTCATACGTTTGATGTGCACAAAGGTGTAATACTACAGTTACAAAACAAATTATTTATTTATAAATCGAAAAATATTGAATATCTATCGGTTTTTTATAAATAGCTGCAAAATTATGTTATTTCATATTGATGTAATTTTTCACCTGTATTTCCGTCAAACATATTATAGGTTCTCAATGCTCTTGAAAAAAAAAAAAAAAAAAAAAAACGTCGCTTATATATTTTATTGATATTGGTATTACATTTTCTACATATTTAGAACTGGCCAGTATACGTGGACAGCGGTAATGCCAGATTATTCGAAAGCCGAGCGTGTTTTATGCAATTGCAAATCGTCCCACGGCGTGAATTCCAATGCGGATTGAAATTGATTATGCGACTTGCCTCGCACGTACCGCGATTTCCATACATGTGAGTTAGAACGATGCACGCTCGTCATATGAAAATGTTAATCAAGCCCTTTGTTAAGAGTCTTCAAATGTGTCTCCATCTACGAAACTGCATGCACCAACTCTCCCCTCCGTCACCGCGAATATTTCTTCCGCTTTACTTGCAAATTTATGTAATTAGAAGAAAAAAGAAAACATCAAACTCGGTAATGCCAATAATTCCGCTGTAATCCGTGGCAACTGAGCTTCCGACGATCCCTCTCGACATTGATCTGAATTCAACTTCGGAATTAATATTCCGATTATCATCGCGTTTCGATAATCGCCCCGATTCTCTATAATATTTCATATCCGAATCGGGTTCTCTCTGTCTCTCTCGGCTAAGTAATCCCGGATTCTAGCCAATTTCGCGGCTAGAACTTCATCTAAATAAGACTCCGTTACTCCGCCTCGCGTAGAGAGGTCTAGATATTTCTACTGTGGAATTTGATTCATCGCAATCCCTCCTATGTGAAATTGCCGATATTTTGTAATTAAGATATATGAATATATTACGCCATTTTCATAACAGAATGTACCTATTTGATATAAAACCAACTATCATATTAGGGATTTTTTATCTCGATTTTAATTGCAGAACGAATTTTAAAAACCCCTGTGTCCCTTCTTTTCTATATACAATTAAATAATGAAATCGCGAATTTTACATACATTTCTTAAAATAACCACTTTGTTTTATCGGAATGTTTAATATCGAAATCGACTCTCGCTGATTTACAATTCCACTCAACTCGACAGCAAGAAGATAATTTAAATAAAATTCAATTGTAACTGCGCAAAATTACTTGCCTAACTTTGGCTCTCAATACTGTTGAGTCCTATACATATCTATTTGTTATCCCTCGAACAATCTGAAAAACTTAATAAAGATTAGATTTTTTTATCACGATACATTGTATTAAAATATATTTTACGTGCAATTGCATACAAAGTAAATAACATTTGTACTAAATTAAGTATTATTTTTTTCCATTCTGTGTCGCATTCTGTATCGAAATGTGCTAATTAACATCCGTACAAGAGCCGATCGTGACGTCAAGAGACATCGTAACGTGCTATAATATATCACGATCATTAACGGAAATAATTCCATCGCTGATGAACTATTAATTTCTTGTGTAGGCGTTGATCTCTTCAGCGTGGGTTGACACAAGATAGATCTTGACGTAGGTGACGACCTTTATCGCGTTCGACATCGCCACTAGGCTAATTAATAAATTAACTTTAGAATTACTTTAAAATTGACTGAGACGATTGATATAAAATTCCTATTTATATCAATATTTATATCAATGAATTAAATTTATATTATGAATTAAAAGAAAATCGTTATCAATTGAAGTGATGTAAATAAAATATATAAAAGAGTGCTTGAAATAATTAAATAATTTTTAGAAATGTTTGACAATAAAACATATTTGTCTTAAGTGAAATAACATAGGATTATAAGGAATGTATAATTTCATCTTTTTTGAAGCGAAGTTTACAGTGCGTTATTAAATAATGTAAAGCAGCGAAGAGTTGAGATTAAAAATGATAAAAATGATAAAAGAAAATCGTTGACTTCGATAAACAATAAACGAAGCAAGACGATCGTTTGCGTCTTTATAATGAAAATCCGTTTCTTCTTTGCAAATATATAGCGAATTTTTTTCCTCTTTGTGCCCGGTTTTTGATACGAGAACAAATCGCTGCGGATATTTCACGAGGTACTCTTCGGAAGCGCCATGCTTCCACACAAAGAGTGATAGAGCTGGGAAGAGAACGAAACAGAAAGATACAGGGACCGCGAGAGAGAAAAAGAGAGAAAGACAGAGAGGAATCGAGAGAGAGTGAGAGCGAAATAGAGAGAGTTTGAGAGAGAACGGACCAGTTCGAGCCACCCTGATTCGCGTCACCCACTTCTGCGGCGATGAGAGAGGGTACAGTAGAAATGTCGATAAAACGTGTCGGCCAATGAGCGAGCCCGATGTGACGTCACCGCCGCGGCATCGGCCAATCGAGTGGCGCCAGTGACGTCACCGAGTGAGGGTGGAAACAACCCCGACCCGGGACGAGAAGCCGCAGGCTTTTCTCTTTCTGGGGAGGCCGCTGGAAAGAGGGGTCGGTCGGCAGGGCGGGGCGCGAGAGTGGAGATTGTCGGGGGTTACAGGAGAGATAGAGAGGAGAGAGAGCAAGAGGAGAACGGATGAGAGCGCCGAGAGGGTGAGGGTGCGGAAACGCGCGCCGGTGTGGATGCCGGGGTGAGTCGCCGGTGGCGGCTCAGGCAAGCCCCAATATGGGTTTACTAATCCCGCGAAACAATGGAAATTGCCCGATGCAAAATGGCGATAGGTAAACCGCCCTGGGTTGCCGGGTGAGGTCGGGGGATAAACTTAGGATCCCGTTTGGGTAAAAAAAGAAGGTGCTTTTCGACCCAAGAGGTTTGTGTCCCTTCTTTGATCGACAAAGATCGTTAATGCTTTCAAGTATATCTGTACCATACACCATTTCGTTAGCCTCTTGGTCGCCATTTTGTTACGAACGTAAAGCAATTACTTTTACAAATATATGGTGCATTAAGAATTTTATGGATTAGTATTATTAATAAATATATTAAAAAAAAGAGAGAGAGAGAGAGAGAGTAATCTGAAACGTTCTAGGACTAAAAAAGAATGTAGGAAATTTGTAAGCATAAAATAGAAAAACTTTTACATGCTTCTGATTTTGAACTATTTACATGCGAAGAGTTTCTTGATCAACTAATGCATAGATTCTAATGCAAAGCACTTAAAAAAGATTCTAAGCTATAGAAGCTAGATAGATGCTAAAGTAATCTATTTTGCAAAAAATATAATGTTCTCCGTTTAATAATGTTTATATTATGTATTAATAATTGTTTATATTATAATAGTATTTAGTGTTATGGTGAATTGTATGCATGATTTAAATTATTATATGAAATTATATATTATTTCACGAATTAGCAATACACTTAATTAGAATAATAATTAACGTTCTGCCAAAACTATATTTAGTAATCGAAGCAAGAATAATATAAATTTCATTTGCGCTATTTGTGTTAGCTTTGCAAACAACGTTGTCGTGCGGAAATCAAAATAATTATCTATTAATTATATACAACGCTTAAACATCTCTATTATACGTACAATCCCGTTCATTTGTTTACGTCAAATTCGTCTCTCTTCGTAGGTTTGGTTCCAGAACAGAAGAGCGAAATACCGGAAGCAGGAGAAGCAGCTGCAGAAGGCTCTGACACCAATTCCCGCCTGCCAAGGTGCCATGATGAGGAATATCTATCCTGGTGCTAGCAGAGGTTATCAACCCTACCCCCATCCTCACAACAGCATAAATGGCATAAATCGTTATCCCCAGGTGAGGCTCCCTTACGACGCGCAGGACGCTTCCGAAATTTCATTATTATCGATACCCGCCGCTTTGCACGCTCACCAATGCACTCAGCGCGAAGACACGTCTCCGATAATGGCAAGTAAATAATATAAACAAGAATTACAATTACGTCATCGTCGAAAGGTGTATGTCTTAGTTATCTCGCGCAGCTGCTTGCAACTTTGTGCATACACACACGTGAAAAAAAGAACAAAATTTAAAAGTTCAGGCGTAAAAAAGCTACTTTACACGTTTTACCTAAATCCGCAATTATTTTATCATCCGACATTATTTTATTTTAACGCTATTATTATTGTTCCGCCGAGAGTAGCATTACGATAAATTGATGGATGTTTTCCTCGAGAGGCGGCTCGATCGACGCGCTGTTTGACAGAAGTACAGATACACAATATGGCGAAAAACCGTAAAGATTTCGGCGCAGCCGTGGATTCAGTTGCTTTCGAAGGTCGACATATCGGGAATGAATTCGATGCGTTTCTCGTTAATGATTTTAACCGAGGTATTAAATTGGAGTGCACCTGAGCGTACGTCCGGCGCATCGCTATCGGTCGATATAGCTAAATTGCATTTCGGCTGATTAGTTGGGTCGGCCGGATTACCAAATGCCTACCGCTTTAATTGGGCCGATAATTCGCAAGCGTGTTTCGGTTTTCCCTGAAAAAAAAAAGAAGGAAAGAACTTATATATGTATCGGTTATCCTTCGATTCTGCGAAGTTTGGTCCATGAATATTTCATTGATTGAATTTCCAAGACAGTCCAATTTACCAAATTTTCTCGTCACACTGCATGTCCGTACATAATATCTATCCATTTTTTTCTCGAGAGTTTCAAATATCTACTGTAATAATGTGCCAGCGACGTTGAAATACAATGTTTGCAGTAAGGAAAACTAGCTGACATGTAATGTTTATTCTGTAATTAATAATTTTATGATTAATAATTATTGTGATTGTGATATAAACAACGGCGAAAAGTATCGTGCAAAGTAATTTTATCGTCACGCAAAATTATTTTTTATAATTTAGTGGATCCTTTTATTTCTGTCTTCGTCGGGGATTGTACTTAATAATCGTGATATCACGTAGAATCACGTAACACGTTGGAAAATTGATTACGGCCAGGAAATAGACAGGACGACGCATTATTAATTTCCATCAGTTCCGAACGTATATACGGTTAATTTTTATAATGAAACCACATTCCCCCATCGCATTCGATTTCGCGCTTGCGAGCGAGTGGGAATACGTAAGAGTGGTTTCTAGCCGATAATTATGTTTCACACACGTTAATTACCGCATTACTTTCCTCTCGTTGTCCCAGCTTGGTCGTTCAAACCCCGCATAGGTAACTCCATAATTTCATTGATATGTAGCGGAATTCATTTTCACTTATTCGCTCATTTTACGCTCGCGGGAAATTAATTACACGTGACATTAACATCGCGCTATTTTTTTTTTTTTTTTACTTTCTTAAACGGCAGAGCGGACATAATTTGTAGCGTGTGGATGTTGATATGGACACGCTTGATTTAAAAGGAATTTCGTGTCGCGAGATCGTGGCCACGAGTCTCTCCAGAATCTCGGATCAGATTGTCAACGTCATTAACGTTCGCGACGAACAAATGTTTCAGATGGGCACGACGTCTTACCCGAGTATGACCCAGCCGTTCTCCATGTCGCATTCAGCGTCGAATATGTCGGCCGTCACCGGCATGCGACAAGATGCAATGGGTGAGTCATAAATAATGCAACGCCAGTGCTTTGGATTACGAGCGTGTGTGCGTAAAATGAGTACGGCGTGAATGGCTTGCGGGAGCTCTCATTTGGGTCAAGGATTATGCAAATATCTTTAAACTCACAAATATCCTCGCGTTTGTGGATAAACGATTTCGCTTTTTCGCAAAGAATCGATTGTGATCTGAATTTTTATATCCGAATGCGATCACAACACTGCTGTCTCTAAAATTTAAGTTAGTTTAGTAACTGCTGTATTTTAACTGTTTATTTGACGGATGATTTTTTTAATTAAACTACGAAGAATCACTTTAATTAAAAATCTAATTTGAAAAATGTAGAACTACTTTAAACTTGCGTTACAAGTAGTGATTAATCTTGACGGGAGAGTAAAGAACGAGGAAGTAAATTTATCTATTCTAAATATATTCAAAATTTAGACGGAAAAAACGCTTTTAGTGAAATATCTCAAAATTTTCCAGATATAAGTCTAAAAATAATTTTATTTTGATGACCTAATAATATTAGGCTATCAAAATAATTATGTTCGTATAAGGACGTTCAAATTGGTTACTAGAATATCAAATTTTGCAGTATCATTATCACGCTCAAGTGTTTCTACATGATAATTTTTATGATCCGATAGAATTATCTTTAGATTTATATCCGATCAAATTTTTAGCAAAAGTTGTTTTTTTACATAGAAAACTATGGTATTTTGTAAAGCCAATGTAGTCTAAAAATTAATATTTGTCTCGCGATTTCTATATATAAACATATTTTTTTCTTCTCGATCATTGTCCTTCGGCTATCACGCATGTCAATTCCTCTTCCACGAAATCGCACGCGGACGTGGAACGGACGTAAACTAATTTCGCCGGCCTCGTTCGGCCTCGTTTTCTCATCCAGCATCTCACGGTGACTTTCCGCGCCGTCTTCGGGCGCTGACCCGACGTTATCGAATGACTCCGCAAAAATCCGGAGCGGAAATGGCGCGAATCTGACGCTCCCGTGCGAGAGAGCGAGAGAGCCACTCCGCGCTCTACCCTCCAGCCTCCAAGACGCTCTCTCCATTTCCGCCCCAGCGCCGTCTTACACCATTTCCGGCGCGAGATGGAATATCGCTTTTAAATCGAATCAAGACTATTCGCGAATTGCCTCGGCTGTCGGGGGGGGGGGGGGAGGGGTTGCTCGGCGCGAGCGGGCGAGCGATTGCTGTTACGAGTGGCGCGGCCTCTCTTACGCTCGCAATCCCGCCGCGCCTCTCGTTAACGACTTAACGCCTCTCTCTTTAACGTCTTAATGCGATAGCAAATCGACCGATTAGCGGAGACTCGATAAAGCACCGCGGAAAGTCGGTTAAATCGAATCACTATAGGATTCTTTCGGGAGAGAAAAGAAATTTCGCTTCTTCGTGCCGAGCGACGTCCAACGTATCGAAGGGGGTGGGAAATCGTCGCGTGGATGTTTCCGCTAATTAAAATTAACATTAATGACATTGGGACTGGTACTACGATATTGTTGATAAACGGTTCAAGTATCGATCGAAGAGAGGGAAATTAGCGAACCACTCTTAATCCGATCTGACGCTTGAAGCACGCGCGCGCGTGCGTGCTTCGTCTAACAATCCCGCTTTTCTTTTCCGTTTTAGGCATGTCAGCGGAGGACGAGTGGTATAACAAGAGCATCTCCGCCCTGAGAATGAACACAGCCCACCACCCGAATCTGGCCGCACCGATGTTACAGTATCAGACATAATTGTAAACGGAGGCGAGAGGGCGACTCGAGGATCTCGTCAGGAATCCGATGGCGTACTTATGATCGAATCGACCGGACGTGATGATCAATGAAGGAGAAGAGAGAGAGAGAGAGAGAGAGAGAGAGAGAGAGAGAGAGAGAGAGAGAGAGTGTGAGAGAGAGTGAGAGCGAAGTGACGAACTCGACGAAGCCCGATCGACGTTTTGCGGTTTCGCGAAAGGAAGAAGAGAAGAAAATGAGAGAAAGGAAAAAACAAAATCGTGGATCGATTTGCGTTAAAAAAAAGCGCTAATCGGCTTGTGCGGCCGCGTCGACATCCTGATTTCATCACACGTCCTCGCGTCTCGCTTGCAGCAAGCAGGCTCGATTCGCAACGGCATACACGCGTGCGAAAAGCATGCGAAGGGAAGATTTCGCATTTCGTCGTCCGAACGAGCCGAACTTTGGGGGCCGAGCGCGACGACGAAATGGCGGGAGCTGCGTTTATCTCGAGCATCCGGGATGCGAATTTCAAAAGTTCAACAACGCGTTGACCGCGCGTTGAAATATCGTTGCACAGTAACAATTGGTACACCCAGATTCTCGTGACTCTCATGACTTCTCGTGTGATCTGTGCGACTTAGAACACATTATGATCGACATACGGCTTGTCCCTGGCATCGCGTACTCCTTCTGTCTACTTGAAAATTCTCTCATAACTTTGCGAGAGATATTTTTTTAATATAAACTTTGAATCAAAATCAAATCTAATAAAGTTAAATCTAAAAAAAAACTAGATGCATTTCGAACAAAATATTCTTATATTTTTACGTTTCTTTTAAATTATTTAAAATTTTAACTTTTATTGTTATATATTCAAAAGTCTTTGTTAACATCTAAAAAAAAAATTGATCGTAAATCAAAAGAAGTAAATCTGTCGAAGAAAATGTTGATTAAAACTGTTTTAATATTACGCAGAAGAAGGGCGATTTAAATCGAGAATTTTAAGATTATTAAATATTATATAGAGAGTGTTTCAAAAGTGGAGGTCAATCGTTCGGGAAGTGATTGAAGATCTAAAAACAAAAAAATTGATATGAACAAAGTCTGAAAATGTGTCATTTTCGCGTTATCACCATTTTCATGTTGACATTTCAAATTGTTTTACTTTCGAATTTTTTGTCAAAATTGAAAGAAGAGACGATCTCTTTACGAGTTTTATAATATAATTAAAGTTAAATAAAAATTGCGAGCTGCTTTAGCACACAGGATGCATACAGGATCCACTACGTGGAGATACAGTTCGCTTAGTATTTCTTGGATCGGTATTCCATAGCCAATATGCATTTCGAGTAGTGCTGGCTGCAATTTTTATTTGACTTTAATTATATTATAAAATTTATAAAGATCACCTATTCTTTCAGTTTTGACAAAGAAATTCGAAAGCAAAGCAACTTCAAATTTCAAAACGTAAAAATGCTGATAACTCGCTCGAAAACAACGCATTTTTAAGTCTATGTTCATATCAACTTTTTTTTCTATATTTAGGTCTTCATTCATCTCTCGAGTGGTTGATTTTAACTTACAGAACTTACATTTTGCAATTAGGTATTTTCTCTCGTAAAAAAAATCTTCGCATAAAAAAAATTGATTATTTTCTCCA
Source organism: Pogonomyrmex barbatus (assembly GCF_055798465.1). Classification (NCBI taxonomy): domain Eukaryota; kingdom Metazoa; phylum Arthropoda; class Insecta; order Hymenoptera; family Formicidae; genus Pogonomyrmex; species Pogonomyrmex barbatus. The sequence continues at coordinate 18,098,753 of NW_028297116.1, forward strand.
GTATATGACAGAAGAAGAAGATGCCCGAGACACTCTGCATTCCGGATTCGCGGACAGCGAAGAGACATCCCGCAATTGTGCGTGTGAAACGTAGAGCCCGTTTGTCGCGAGATTGCCGTGTATTTTCTACGTGTAACCGTTTCTTTTCCCTGCGACCGGTTTCTTCCGTTCGAGAGACGCATCGCAACCACGCATAATTCGCGCGCGACATTTCGTTAATCTCTTAACAACGATACGTGCCACACACTTTCGTTCAATCGGCGAGAGAGGGAGGGCAGGGACTGTACATAAAAGAGGGTGGAAGAAAGAGAGAGAGAGAGAGAGAGAGAGAGAGAGAGAGAGAGAGAGAGAGAGAGAGAGAGAGAGAGAAAGAGAGAAGAGATATAGATACATAGAGATTGCGTAATCGGCAGATACTCTAGCATATGCGATTTTTCAATGTCCTTTTAAAAGTGTAAGCATACCCTTAGTGAATGATATTAGGCATTGATTTGTGTGTGCTTATGTTGATCACGATTTTGGATAATCAAGTGGGGACGGGAGAGGGGGCGCGTTAGAGGAGGACGGTGGTATCCGACAGTGTTTTGCGTTCGAAATTTGAGGGGCGCCAGGGTACTCCCCGTCGTGGCGGATCGGGGGGGCCGAAACCACCCCTTCGCACATAAATCAGCGTGCAAGAGCGCGTCGTCGCGTAAACTTTTAAACAATAAAATAGGAGAGATACAAATGACGATTTTCCGTTTTACTATGGAAACGCTGAACTGCGGAGCGTCGCGTGTAAGGTACAGATGGAAGTTAATAGATGAAAAATTATTGGCGACGTCTTCGGGATTGCATTAACAAGCACCGTTTATATTTTTAGATTCGTGTCATTTTTAGAGCGGAAGTGCGACGTGTACGAGGGTGTCGATAAGACATTTAGCAAGAGTTGCCCGACTGGATAGTTGTATATTCGAGACGTTTACGCAAATTTTTGCGTATTTTATACCCCGGGAAAGTATCCGGCGTCATTAATGACAGACTTGAATAACGGATCGCAACGGTGAATTTGTTAAACGAAGAGACGAGATCTGACTCTCATCGTTGCTTTCGCGAATGTCGATTTTTACGTCGAGGAGGTGCGTCGGCATCGCGACGATTCTTGAACTTGGAATGAGGCGAATATAAATTTTGGCGATATTGCGCTGCAAGGCGAAAAATCTCATCGAGATACCGAGTGTCTGGACAATTTGGTGAAACGCATACAGGCCCATGATCATGAGATTTATCACCGATTATCGAACAGAGTCGTCAGAGTTTTAACGAGAAGGATGGAGTTGCCCTCCATCTCATCCATATCCAGAATTAAATATGTAATTATCTGCTAACAGATCATATCGTGTAACAATGTTGTCCTCGTAATAATGCAAACCGATTGCGTCAACGGGCGAATAATTCCAGGTCGTACGATTGCCTGATGTCGCAAAGGCGCGGAACTCGCCAGCTGTCGACAATGACACACTATTAATCATCGTTAATTAATGGAGATAATTTACCATTATCACGCAATGAAAATTGTCAATGAGACAGTTGTCGAACGAGGGTCGAACGTTGTCGAACGTTTGTTGCCGCAAGCCGGTTAATTATTGCGAACGCTCGTCGTCCGGATGCTTTCCCGCGTAAAAGCAAAATCGGAGCTTTCGTCATCGTTAATCGTTCGCACTTCGAGCTTCTAGATGGACAAAATCCTTTATTTCCCTATTGTTTCTAATATTATCATATTTGTGACAAGAGTGTGACACGAGAAATATTGTACGCACTTTGTATAGCTCCTTACAAAGAAAGGAGGCAATCATATTCCGTTTTGCTTGATTTTACGAAATATATTACAAACTTTAACTTTAACGCGTGTAATTTTCTATATAATAAATAAAAATATCTATTTAGTATCACAAATTCGCAATTTCGCAAAGAGGGGGGACAAGAAACGAAGTGCAAACGATTAATTAACGCGCGACTAGCGACTTCTCCCTGGCGCCTTTCAGTCATAAATATTCGGAGTCTGTCCAGTCAACAATCGTCTATATTGGTGTCATTTTTCGATAACTGTCTAATCAATATATCGACTCGAGGATGAAGCGCTGCAGACGACTGCGCATTGTTTTCGTGTAGTTTCGCTGCGACCTTATTATTACCGCTCGCGGCATTCCACGAGAAATGTTCCTAAAAAGTTTGTAACATATCGCACACGCATATATATACATTTACACATACACACAATACACGTATACAAAAAAAAAATACACAAGGCATGCGTGGACACACGTCTCTGCATCCGAACACAAAGTCACACGCATCACATTGTGTCGAGAGGCAAGATTAAAAAATTAAGTGGAAATGCATACCGGACGAGCGTAACATAGTTTTAAGCAAGGGTCACGTATTGTACGTATGTGTTGTACATAGCCTAAATAAAAATTACATTTAAAATTATCTTCTCTTCTCCCTTTTGATCTTTCTTCTTAATTCCTCAATGCTAAATATGGAATATAAGTTAATATCGATAAATGCAGATTTAAGAATTACGTAATAATAATTCTCCGTAATAATAATTCTCAATACGTATTATTGAGCTAGACAAAAATTTGCTGAATTTTATTGATAAAAAGGATGCGTTTCGTTAACTTTAAAATAAAAGATAAAAAAGAAAAAATTAAAACGAATGACTCAATATATTATTTAAATAGAATCACAGAAACTGCTCAATTTTTGTTGTATCTTATATTGCAGAATTCGCCTATAGGACACGAGTTCAGAACGCAATCACTGCAATATGTTATAATTAAAACTGCTGCCGAACTATTGGAACGATGTTAATATTTAATTTACTGGATGTGTTGTAAAAAAATTAAAATACACTTTATTTATAATACAGAGTTCTTTTGCATATGATTCCTTCTCTCAGTCATTGTATCACACTACTTATTACAATGTCACACACAAATTTTGCGGATTGTAGTTTTCTTCGCCATATATCTTAAATTAAAATGTTGTGAGATATATTTAAACAGCGTACTAATAAAATATATTTATGCAACCATCACTTATATTTTAAATAAACGCACATTTGCTGAAAATGAAACTTTCATAATAATATAAGATATTGTTTTTAATCATTAAATTTTCAATATTATGTCCCAGATTCCAAGCAACTGTGCAATATCGTATTATTTATTCTTCTCGACTAGACTGTGATGATAAAAAGAAAACCATTGCATTATTTTCTAATGGCTGCGATGATTTAGAAATATTGGATATTTTAGTAGGACGCGATGATAAGAGAGGCAATTTATATTTAGATGTTGAAAATTGTGAAAAAACAACACTTTACGCTTGTCTTCTTATTTTTCATAATTTCGTATTTCACTATGTGAAATAGGAAGTATAAAGTAGATGATAGAATTGTACAATGAAGAATAGAAAGAGAAATAAACAATGATGATACATATATCGAATATCAAAATTAATTGACATTTGACTATGGTTTAACACAATTGTTTGTCTTGTAAGTTTTTCTATGAGTTAAAATTAATATAAACCTATTATAAGTCTCTTCTTTTTTCCTGTGAACTATAAATTTGTCTCTTCTGACGGCACAGTTGTGTGTACATAATTTTCCTGCACTAGTGCACCACAGAAATATGTCTTGGCGAATATGATATTTTAATTCGATAATTATTTATACTGTAGTAAATAATTACCCTTATTTTTACATCAAGGCACACTGTACAGATATCAGATGCTCAATAGATGCCAGTTGCTTGTCTAATTTTAGACATACTTCCGGTTGGACGAAATTTCTGTTATTTCAAGGATGGATGCGTAATTTAACGAAGCTATTTTTAACGGCTCTTCAATGTAACTTACATAATTTCTGTTTTTCGGCTACTTAGGCTTTTCTTTATTAACGCCCAATCTTCTAGTATATCCGCGTCATTGAGCATGTAAACAATATAAGGACCTGCGACGGAAACCGCTCGTCTTCTTTCCGTATGATTCCTACGTCTTCTACCGGTTGTATTAAGCCATAAATCTGCATGAATGTCCACATTATTTCTATCTTCTTCTAGACGACGAATCTTGTCTTGTAGATCGTTATGGATGCAGTCCCAGATTAAGCCTTTCTCACTTTCAAAATTTTGTTTGGCAGCTTGCTCTTCTGCTTGAAATTTATTTTGAATATTTTGTAGTCTATATTTTTTCAGTATCCCGGCAACTTCTGTTTTCGTTTTCATATTTTCTTTTAGCCGTTCCAAAGGTATTAAATATTCTTCAGATTTTCCAACTCGTACTTCTCCGAGCTTTGTATCCACTTGCGTGATTCTTTCTCGGTACAATCTATAATAAGTAACAATTTTGTTAAAACATTTTACTGCACTTTCCTTAATAACTTGACATCAATAATTTTACGACATCAATAATTTTAATCCTACAATAGATAATAATAATAGATAATAATTGTAATGTATTATTAATTTTAGTATTATTAAATAAATTTTATGTAACTGAGAGGAAGAAATTTATAATCATTATCAAGTATCTTTATTAATTAATGCAGTGTCATTAATTAAAAGTATATTTTTAATATATCTTACAAGCAAACTTAGACATGTTTTTGTATAGATTATTTTGATATTATAAAAATTTAAATATATAGAATACTTACTGTTCTTTAAGTAAAGTAAATTGTCTTTCTAAATCTAATAGATTCTCCATGCATTCGTTGCGCCTCCTCTCACATTCATCCTCATCCATCTCTGATGAATCATCGCTGTCCGTGTGCTCTGGACTGCTATCACAGGATGCAGAGCTCTGGTTACTGTCATTACTGTCATGAGACATCTCCTCCCCTTCACCTTCTGATTCATCTTTGACGCTTGGCATTTATCTTTTGAACAAAAAAATTTGTTATATAATTATATGCAGTTAATAAAGCAGATTTTTTTGAATCTTAATATATTCAATATTCATTTTTTTATAACTAATAGCAACAATTTCAATTTTTCCAATTTGTTCTGCGTATGGAAAGAGAGAGAGAGAGAGAGAGAGAGAGAGAGAGAGAGAAAGAGAGAGAGAGAGAGAGTATGTGAGAATCACGTTTTTAAAAATAATTATTTTTTAAAATCTCCAAATAATTAAAACATTTTTCAATTCAAACATTCGATGATTTTGAATCTCCAATCCTTCTTTTATGTATCAACAAACTACTGTCATCAGAAAAGTCCATATATTCTAAATACGTAGAGAAATATTAAACAAATATTCATAAATTATGTAAAGCAAAGTTCATATTGATGAGATCAAAATATTACGATCGGAATCGTAGTTATATGTAGTTATATCGTTTTATATCGTGTTTAATTGTTGTAAAAAGTAACGTCTTGACATTTGTCTATGTAACATTAGGCGCGTATTTTTTTATGGGAATACTTTCAATCCAAGCGAGTTACATGGCATATTTACATTTAAATTTTAGTACACTGTTTTAATTTATATTGTTTTTCTTATCTTCACGATGTACAGTATTAAGAATCCTGTTTTTAATCAAGCAAGAGGTTATGTATCACAACAAAAACAGTATTGAATGAAAAATTTCTGGTTTCGCGATATAATGTTTGAAAATTTAAAATGTAAATTAAACGAAAGTTTCACTATATCGTCGCACTTAATGCGTTTTACACCTCATTAAAATATATACCTTTCGTATATACTTCACGTTCGATTGTCAACTAACGCGCCTCAACGCGCGGTATCAGCTCAGCGGAGCAATACTTGACAGCTGGTAATCAGTTGTTCTTAGTAATATTCTTTCTGCACATGCGTACGACTATTACTTCAGTGAAATATCTAACTTATGAGAAAGAAGGTTTTTAAATCCCCTCAGTTAGATATTTTAAAAATTAATTTAAAAATATTTTTAAATTTAGAAATTAATAAAAATCTATACATCTATATGCTAGCATATTATGTTAACATTAAGTTAGCTGCATATTTTTTAATATATGACATTTTTATTTTATTAATTACTTTGGACCTGCCAAGATTTTCGTGTCCATTTGTCACTTGTACATGATACATCACTGGATTTCACTATACAGAGTTGCATATGCGCGAAAAAGCAATCTTTTTGGATAAACTTCTAACACTATTTACCTTTTCTCTTTTGTTCTCCACGTTTAAGAAAAGAAGAGAAAAGATAAATAGTGCAAAAAAATTCAGTTAAAAATTGACATAGTATCATTTTCTGGTATCACCAGAACATGATAGTACCAATCGCAAAATAAAAAAAATACTAGATTACACAAAAAAAAATTACAGCTGTTTCTCTTACATCTCTTTCTAATATTTATTAATTTTAATCTCAATTCATTTCTTTTAATTGTAGAAATTCTAAAAAAAAAGTAAAATTTCTATTCATAAAAATATACATTATTTTTGTTTCATTATAAATGATTATATACAATATTATATTTAAAACAACATATAATTAATAATTGGAAAATAAAAATATCGAACTATACTTTCGTACATTCAATGCATACAGAATATTATCAGATTTTATCTACTATCAGATATTATATCTATTAGAAAATTCGACGATGGTTTCGTAGTTCTCCACTTTCTACTACAGATGACGTTAAGTGTACGAAATTTAATCAAAACGCGAAAACGATTTCACTTCGTTCCTCCCTGATTTATCCTCCGATGGATTTCAAAACTGATCAAATTCTGATTAATTTAATTATCAATTAATTAATGAAGCAATCTCTACAATACTTGATCGAGATAAATGTTAAAAATGTTAAATTTTTGTTTCTCCATTCATAGAACTCTAATCATTATGAAGTAACATTGATTATGAAGTGAACAAAGTCATTTTGTAGTATTTTGATCAAAGTCATTTTTAGTGTAATTTAACTTATTTTAATCTAGTTATTATAATTTTCTAATGCCAATATAAAAATAAAGAAATGTAAAGAATTATAAATCTCCTTGTTTTTTAAAGGAATAAGAAATAATATGTTGTTTGCTAAACTTATCGATAGTTACAATAAATTATAGTTAAGATAGATTAAACAGGCCTAAAGATTGAAATTTAAATGTATGATTAATAATAGAAAGAAATATGGGCAATACAAGACAATTGAATTGTTTAAACATGTGATTTGAAGTCATTTCAATTACAGAAAATATTAGGAAAGATGAAGGGATTTTGCAAGTTTCAGAAATTATATATAGATATATATTATATATTTTGATATATAATACTCCATCGGATACAATAATACATCTGGATCTGTATGGAACAAACAGTTAGACAATGCAACATTCGCATAACTGCAAGATATACTAGCAATTTTTTTTATATCTCATATATATTTATATAATAATATATATTTCTCTCTCGTGTGTGCTTCCTGCGCGTTTCATGAAGACTTTCGGTTAAATAGGTCTTTCGATTTCTGCGAGAAAAAGAAGGTACAGCTCGTTTTTGTGCATTTGTTCCGTACGAAATATTTTTTTTTTTTCGTTTTTCGATATTCTTCAGTATTTTTTTTTTTCGTTTTTTTTTCGCTTTCTTTTTACGTTTCAAGCTTCGCCGCACGCGGGACATGTGTGCGGGTGTGACGCGTCGCACACATTTTGTTTCCTAGTAGCCCTTAAATCTTTGGAAAAAAGTGTAAAATATCCGGAAGTGTCCTTCGAGGACTGACAAATGACGGTATTCATTCATACGTGACCGAAGTCGAGGCTCTTGATGGGAAACGTGAGAGGAAAGATACCGGAATTATTTCTGTAAAATTTCTGCGACGTCGACTTCTCACCCGTGAGATAAATTATTCCTCGCAGAAAATATAAATTACACGCCTAATCCGCTTCGACTTCGTCATGTTCATTTTTTTTCTCGCCACCGTTACCCTCGAAGAATGCTCCTCTGCCAATTCTTTTTCGGCTTTATCGCTAAGAGCTATCGTCCGATTGCACCAGTCTGATACTCGAACGATCGATATTGTTTGCCTCGAAATTCGACGCCCGACAGGAGTCCTCGAGTTACACTTCGGCGTCGGGGAAAGAATGGAAAGGGCGCACGGTGTGGTCCGCGATTCTTCTCGTGCGGCGAACTCTTAATATTCATTTCATGCAACATTTATCGCGGCGCGATCGCGGTTCGCCGGGGAAAAGTCGCGGGCTCCGAACTGACTCTCGTGATATCCGTTGATATCGCCCTGGTAAAAAATTGAAATGCAAATCGACGGTAGGGTAAATGCACCACTAAATGACCGCTTAGGCGTTATCGCTTCAGCTCGATCTTTCTTTTTCTCTCTTGAGTGAAAATAAAATTTTTCGTCATGCAGTTGTCTTATTAAGTGATCCATCAGAACTGAATGTTCGCAGCTTGATTGACCTTACGCGCGTGAAAGTAATTTGAAATTTATAATGAAAGAGTGGAGAGACAAACTGTGACATTGCAGTGGAAGTGAGGACCGGCTATGGTGAGTGATCTGTCAGAATTCAAAGGAAGCGTATGACAGCCATGGATAAATAGTTCAATGATTCTTTGATAAAATCAATATCAATTTTTTAAATTATTTTATATCAATTTGTTATCAATAAAATTTAATTGCTTTATCTCATTTTTATTCGCTATCTATTTTAATAAAAATGTATTTTCAACGTGAAATTAAATTATATCCGATATTTTTCTATCCAGTTATTCAGTAGTGTATATACCCTATAATTAGAGAACAATTGAAATAAAAGATTAAAAAATGACGACGCTCTTGTTCGTCGACAAACATTATATCGAACAGATGAATTATATGTTCGACGAAAATTTATTGGCGTAATTGCACTTTGAATTAGTTATAATCGTTAAGCCAACGGTTATAATCGTTAAACTTGTTGCACTAAATTGTAATTTGTTGACCTAAAATTCCCTTGGAGCAAAGTAATTTTGTCTGCCAATTTCATCCATCTAAATAATTTCCTCTTCTTTCAGTGTAGAATAATCATGACGTAGGTTTACGAACCTCGACGACGATGGGATGTCGCGAACCGCGGAAGCGCTAATTACCTTACCTAATTTGTCGATCGATTTTAGTCTCGGTTAAAGTAAGGGTGCGTTCACATCGTTCGCCGTGGTCACACGCGAATATCCGCGAATACTCGTACGGCTATCTCGCGATGCCACGCACCCTCTCGTTCGCAATTTTTCTTTTATTCTCCGTTTTTTCGCTATTGAACACACGTATTCTTTCTCCCTGAGGCAACGTGTTCGCCGTTCCCGGCGAGCGGAAAACGACCGCGGGTACGTGATATGATGGATCGTGTGTTCACGAAACCCTCTCTCTCGTATTTAAAATACTTCAGCGATAGGATACTTCGGCGATAGCATGTCCGGGCGTACAAGGCGCTAATTGTAGCATCAAGATGAACGGTTATATAAATCCAAGAGGAAAGTACAAAAAGCTTCAGCGTTTACCGTGTATTTGCAAGAAAGAGAGAGAAAGACAGTAACAGAGAGAGAGAGAGAGAGAGAGAGAGAGAGAGAGAGAGAGAGAGAGAGAGAGAGAGAGAGAGAGAGAGAGAGAGAGAGAGAGAGAGAGAGAGAGAGAGAGAGAGAGAGAGAGAGAGAGAGAGAGAGAGAGAGAGAGAGAGAGAGAGAGAGAGAGAGAGAGAGAGAGAGAGAGAGAGAGAGAGAGAGAGAGAGAGAGAGACAGAGAGACAGAGAGAGACTCTCTATCGGAGACTTCTTGCGATAGCGTGTTTCGAACACGCTAAATATTAATGTCGCGCCAAACTCGCGTGTGGGGCGGATGATAATTCAAGTCCAAGATGGAAATTGCCGTTTTGCGCGAAACGCGTGGGAACCTCGTGCGCCTGACGTTACTCGCATGGTATCGCAAAAACTTCCTGCCGTGTCGCGTCTTCTGTTGGAAAATCGATTTTGCGCGGCACGCTCGTTATTTATCGTCGTTTATCGTCCCGCGGGAAGTTTCTCTGCGCACGACGGTTAGTTTCATTATTCGTGCTACGATAGTTAACGAAGTTAATGACTGATAGGATGGCCGGTAATGTGTATCGTCCCTGAAAGGGAATGGGGGTAAATGTATCGCCGGGAGGGAGAAACGAATTTTATTGCCTCGCTTTCCTTTTCGCGATGCAAATCGCCTCCGGGCCGCTAATCATCATTCCCGATTAAAGGAGAAACGCGGACGAAAAGATAAGTAGGACGCTATTCTTGGTTCTTCTCACCTCTTTCACGCGAAACTGCGCGAGTGACGTTTTCCCAATGCGTTCGGAAACGATTCTAAAGCAACGAGCGTCTACTGTAACTGGTAACTGGTAACTCATCTTTAAATACACCATGGAAACTTAAGCCGCATGCGGAATGCCCTAATAACGACGTGCTATTTTTGTAGCGAACGTGGCGTTGTCGCGATGGCAGTTATTGGCATGGAAATAGCGTTCCTTAACGCGACCGCGTGTACAGCCAACATTAATTCTTTCCCGCTCGAGAAACAACGTCGACATTCCTTCTAACAGAGTTTTCCCTCTTAATTTTTCAGTTTAATTCGCGCGAATGCACAATTCGCGATGGTGGAATTAATCGCGTCGCGGTTCTATTATCGCACGACAGTTATCAGATGAGAGAAATTTTCCGAGAGGATTCGTATCGCGTGTTACGTTTCTAGGGTGTTTCCCCGTAAGTCACGTGTCCCGCGGTCGTCCCGGTCGTGTGTCGCGGCCTTTTTCAAGGGTATGTAACGATTCGCCGGGTTCAACATAGGGCGCAACATGGGCTGAGCGAATCGTCCTCAGAGAGAAATTGAGATAGACAAAGACGGCGAGGAAGATACAGAAACGGAGAGGCCTTCTGCCTTCCCGAGACCTCCTAGGAAATTGACATTTGCGCGAAGGGCTCTTTACCCTAGAAACCACATTTTTTTTTCCACTTTTTTGTCACTTATGATACGAGTAAAAATTTATACAAGTTCTCCGTTGACGGTCGAAGGGTTCTGGCCGCTTTCTCGGGCTCGGTGACGTTGCATATCACCGAAGAACCGAATCGAGATCGGGTCTGCCGTTAAGAAGCAGATCGATACCGAACGCATGTTAAGGAAATAAAATAGCTTTGCAATTTTTCACTCTGTACTTCTCGTCTCGTTAGAAATAAGAGCAAAGTATAAAGTGAAAATTTATGGAGCTCCTTCGTGGCTATAAGGATATAAACAGATGTCTCTTTCCGTATGGAAATGCCATTCTTCTGCTCTTCAGAAAAGAAAGGAACGAAAAATTGAAAGTCGAAAGATATATCGTAATAATAGTAACGAAAAATGATATAAGTATAATGGGGGGGGGGGGGGGAAGGGGGTCGGTCAAATGCGTTGAAACGCGTCCTGATCGCGAAGAAGAAATTCAAGATAAAAGATTGATGGAATCACCGGGAGTTTATAAATGGCTATCCTCCTTGGTTAAGCGTTTAGAATCTAATTCGGCCGCGTTCGCCATGACAATCTCGTGATCGATTGGCGGAGTATCAATAATTTCCGCATGTCTCTCTCCATTTATGTGTCATCTGTGATCGCCGCAATCGATCTTGCATAAACTCGAACGAGAAATACGCTTCCATATTGATACGATGTTGTTTTACGATGGAGCGGAGATGGTGAGATCGTAATACGCAAATGTCTATTTACACGCAATATCATAAATATTTCGCAACAAATATAAAATTTCTGAACAACATAGGATCATTTATCATCAAGATTTGCAACATTTCTTGAAAAAATACAAGAAGAATACAAAGAAAAATACAAAAACGTTCGTATACTAATATATTTTAGATTTATTTCAATAATAAAGATGTTCTTAGAATTCTTTTAACTCAATTTGAGTATTAATTCTAAGATAAAAAATTATATATATAACTGCTGGCAAAATTGAAATTGACAAAATGTAATCATTTTGCGAATTTTGATTAAGAAAGAATCGCAAGAATTGAAAAATTGTATGTTTAATTGTACGCGGTATTTAAATGCAATTTTCGACAAATGAACTTGTTTAATCGACTTTTTATTGACAGGAGTCGACTACATTTAAATCAATGGGATCACATTAGTGTGATGCCACCGACATCGTCGGTGATCGTCACGGCTTTCTACAAGTTAAATCAACAAAACAGAAAATGTCAATCCTGATTGACGTTTTCATTAAAACGTCAATCGGTGTGCACGTCACACGTGGCGTGATCAAAGTGTGTCTAAGCGTGTATTCGCACGGAGGAGTTCTTGATAAAAGTTACAAAGCAATTAACGAGCTCTGACGCTTCCACAGATTTTTAATGACATTTTCAAGTTCACGGCGAGAGAGCGCCGATTAATTCGACGAAATTAGACGAATAAATCTTCATCACGAGTAAGGACGTCGGGAGCATAATGCTCGAGAGAGAACGAGGTGACATCTTTTTTACGATTAAATCGCGACCCCATTCCGAAACAATGAGTATTTGCATTCACATGCATTCGGCCTCGCATTGCGGGAGGGTATCCTGCGTGACTTATGTAATCCAAGGCTGCCGTGAATAAAAGGCCAGCAGTCGGCGTCGATTGACTGGCCGCCATCGCCGTCGCCACCGTGCTTGTATCAATTATCGAGCGCATATTGAAAATCGGAAACGCGTATGAAATCGGTCTTGAACCCGAACTCTCGTATCCGCGGTTTAATGCAAATATGTAAAATGCCAGCGTATCTTGCACGAACGGACTCAGTTTATTGAGAGCAGCACGCGACCTTCGCCGAGAGAGAGATAAATCGCGGTTATTATCAAAGTCCGCGCGGATTATTCCGAGGTATCTGTATTCGCGAGGCTCAAGCGAGTTTACAACGAACGATGTAATTTGTTGCAGAGTATTGATTGCGAACAGGTTGTCAACGTCCAACTCGAAAAAGAAAGGAACTTCTCGGCGAGATCATCGAATTACCGCGGGACGCGTGTCGGAAGGCCGTTTCCGCAAATATTGATTAATGTTAAACGGTCTGAATATATATGAACAATATTTTTAATTAAATACGAACGTCGGTTTGCAGCGCGCGTAACAATGCAAATTTTCCCTTGATTAATTGAACTTAATGCGATTTATGTTACTTTAGAAACTACTTCTCGCGCAAATAAAAGCGGCTTAACGTTATTAGCGGAATACGAGTTTCGTCCGTAAAAGGCATTTAAAAAAAAAACGCGTGAAGAGGCTACTGAACGGAAACGTTCTTTTCTTTCGCTTTATAACCCTCGCTTAATACCGTAAATTCACAGTGTAATTATGTGAAGAGGCGCGATGAAAGAGTCGTCGTTATCCGTACGCAGTAAGTGGTTTTATAGCACTCATGAGAAGTTAATGAGAGTTTTTGCGACATAATGGACTCTTAAAGCGACGTCGTACGCGGCAAACGTCATCGGCTGGCCGAACTTTATTTTGCGTGCAGTAATATCGTAATGAGAACTATTATTTCGACCTATGCTACTCCTGCTCGAGGAGTATATTGTATAGTATGCCAAAGTTATGTTTTAGTAATCCTCTTAAGATCGAAGTCTCTCTCATGGAAGAGAAAAGCTCTCCCACCTCCTCCCTTCTAATTCTGTGTCTGATCAATAACGACGTGTGTCACTTTGCGTTTTACTCCTGCTAAATGTATTGAAACTAGAAGCCTATCGTCGTCGAAGAGAAACAAATAACGAGTGATATTTAGAAAATGAAACGGAGAAGTATTCAAATATTTGCGTGTTCATGACAAATAAATAAATAAAATTGAATAATATTTAATTGAATAATTAAACCCACGTCCTCGAGTTTTATTTTTTTGGAGGATATATTCGTTTGAAAAGAGAATTCAGGAAATGTTAAGACTTGTATTTTTCTTCAAAATGTTGCAACATACTTACAGTATGTTTCTTGTGCAAGATCTTGTATGGAATGTGACATAAATTCCCAGTGAAATAATAAGTAAATAATAAAAAGAATTGAAGTCTTTTTCTGCAACACAAATTGATAAATTTATAAAAGCATTCCTGGAATTTTTTCGTTATTTGGCAAAATATGCTCGTTCACGGACAATATTTTCCAGGTAAAAAATGTGCATATACACAATTCATAAAATCTCAAAAGTAAATCTCTCTGCAGAAAATTTTCCTACGGACATTTTGGCACCGTTCGTAAAAAATTGATCGATCACCCGGTAGATTCCAGATAAACTTCGAATTTAGCGTTTTTCAGTTGGTTTTACTGCCGTCAGTGCGCTTTAATCTTAATTTAACCCATTCTTTGCCTCTTTCCCGGAATTGGCATCGGAAGGAGGTGAAGAATTAAAGTAAATCTAAGTTAAACTTAAATTAAAATTGACATTTACTCATGAGTACCTGAAAAGGAATCTAAAACTTGCGATTCGAGTTCAATTTTTTTAGGGATATAAACCCTATAATCCTAAATTCAAAAAAAGAAAGACACTTTATATCATTTTCATTTTTTCGAATAAATACACATGTCCCAAAACGACATAAATTTATCAAAAAATATCGCAAAGAAATTAAAAATTGTTTCACACATTTTTTGGAACTTTATGTCATTTAAATTCATGTCATTTTGTTTTTGCGTGTCTTTATAGTCGAAAATTTATGCAATCTCGTTAGTCGTGTGTTGAACAGATAAAAAAAAAAAGAATCCTTCGACCGTCGGGAGAGTCGCGCGGCTCTTTCGCTTCGCGTTGCGACGCGGCGTTTTTGTAAAGGAATCCGAAGGACTGATTCGGGATCGTGTTCTTAATATCCGGAGACGTTTAATGGCGAGACCCGCTCGATGGGGAAAAAGATCTCAGGCCGGCGAGGACGACGGCGCGTAAGGACGCCGCGCGCTCGCATAATTCGCGTTTCTCGGGAATCCGCGGAGAAATGTAGCAGTGACGCGGTGCGTGTTGACGCCGCGCGAAACCAACGCAAGGACGACGACGATTGTCCTCCCTCGTCGTCGTCTCTTCCAAAAATCGGCGACGGCTGGCTTTCTCCCGTTTTCAGGCGCCGGGGGGACCGAGCGAACCGGGGGGGGGGGGCGGTCAACATCTCGCAGGATCGAGGGCGATCGCGTGCGTGCCGGATCCTCGGGACTAGGACGACTAGGACTTGGCCTTGTCGCTCTGTGCCTTGTCGAAGCCGTCGATCAGCGTCTCGATGATGAACTTGATCGTCAGCTTGTAGATGTTCTCCACGTTCTCCGAGTAT
Source organism: Pogonomyrmex barbatus (assembly GCF_055798465.1). Classification (NCBI taxonomy): domain Eukaryota; kingdom Metazoa; phylum Arthropoda; class Insecta; order Hymenoptera; family Formicidae; genus Pogonomyrmex; species Pogonomyrmex barbatus. Next base: position 18,114,063 of record NW_028297116.1, read on the forward strand.
CGGTCCTCCAACGTACGTTCCACCGCATCCAGAAACGGTTTCTCAATTTTCTGAAAGCAGAGCGTTCCGTCATCTGTCAGATTAATGTACTTTCGCTGGGGCATAATTTAAAATCTGCATGAAATGAAAAAAAAAACGACTATTTTTGGAAGACTGAATTTATATTATAAAAAATTTTCTAGTTTTATTAAAACTGAAAAATCTTGTTAATTATATTAATATTAGTCTAAAAATTATTTCAAGTAAATCATCATTCAGTAATTGCTTTTAGTAATTGCTTTTGATATAATGCTAAGGAAATGTCATTTATAATCTTTTTCTAAATGAAATGAAAAACTGATTTTGCGAAGTGATTCTGTAGTTTTATGTTTTGTAATTCTCTTTCTTTCTTTGGTTAAATGATTTGATACTATAAATCTTGACTTGATTTAAATTTATCTTAAGTGCTAATGAAATTGTAGCTATCACGGTCATTCTTAGGTTGTGAAGGAAGGTAATGTCGATATGGTGAATATTTAAGCCTCGATCCATTTCCAGCGCCATAGTCATCGACAATACGAAGACCGGCGATTGAATCAACGATTGTGTTGCGATCGTCATATTCACGGCTCACAATGGACCTTGTAGGATTGTCCGACAGGAATTATCAATCCTATACAGTAACTAAATCCACGGGACTTAGACCGGAAAGGAGAGCAAACCGGATTTGATTTCGTGCCAAGAGATTGAAACCGTGGACAAGCATTTCATATTGAGAATAATCGCTTTGGTAAACCTTTAAAGATAACTTCTCTTCGTAAAGATAACTTTATTTTTATCCGCAGGATATAAAAATCTTTAAATCACATAAAAGATTGCATGTACATATATATATGCATTTCGAGAAGAAACAACAAAATCAAATTATTCTTGATCGAGACTAATTCCAAAGATTGTCTTATAAAATATATAGTAATATATAATAATAATAACAACAGCAACAATAACTTAATAACTTAATTATGCAATTACTCTATTTTAAAAATGTAATATCGCTTTTTATTAATTTTACTTCAAATCTTTTGTGTCTACTTTTAATCACATTTTTAAATATTCTTACACTTGCCTTTTTCTATCTAATTCTTTTATTTCTTTTCTTTGGACAGAAGATAAAGTGACGCGGAAAGCGTCTCTAGCATACGACTTCTTTCTCACGTGTACAAAGAAAATTTCGTTTCGATCGACGTAATAAAAGACTTCTTGCATGCATACGTTTCGAGAAATATTACTTCTGCAGGCTTATATGTAACGATTCTTTTTTTTATTTTATATTGCGTGGATTATTATTTATTATCACGCAAATACATTTTACTAATTCGATAATATTTATTATTATCTACATTCTTGATAAAAATTAAAAATTATTATCATGTAATTTTATCTTTCCACAAAGGCATAAATTTCAAATATTATATTTGTATAATTATAAAAAGTGTATAAAAAGATTAAATTATAATATTTATTCATAAATTACATACATTGAGTAAGATTTATTTATAAAATAGATAATAAATAAAATCGATATTTTCACTTAAATATCAAATCTATTGAGAAAATCATGTATTCAATGTGACGAATTGCTAGTTGATTCAATGTTTACGATTAATTAATATAATCATATTGGGGAAATTCATTCTCGCATTAAAATGTAATTAATTCAATAAATCCAACATTTGTTTGTACATGAATAGCTGTCAGGTGTATATATTTAACCAAGCAGAATTATTAAGTGTATAATGTTCAAATATATATATATATATATATAATTAAATTTCGAAATATTAGTTTCCTTAATTTTCTTCATTTCAATCATAATAAAAAAAAATACGATTTTTCTCTCATATTATTTAATTATTCGTTTCACAGAGTACCAATTTACAATTGAATCGGACGCTAGAAGTTATAAACATTATATTGATTTTCATATTTTGCATTCGAACTATTTTTGACTGTATATAAGAGAATCGTAAATAAAATTATGAAACATTTAAAAGTCTTATGAGAAACGGTTGCCCTTTTTCAGATATTTCTGCAATTCGCACGAATCAAATCGGAGTCAGAATATGAATTATTCCGTGTTTGTCTCTTTCGTAATAGTATTCATATTTTACAAAGACATTTTCGATTAAAAAATTTTTATCCTGTATCGACCAGTTTATATTAAAGCAACTTTATTTTAGTTTTTGGATAAGAAATATGCAGATAACAAATGTGTTTTTTGCGAAAATCCAAATATCGTAAAATGAAATTTTAACATTTTTTCTCTTGTTCTTGCGATAATTTTGATATTTATTTCACCAGCTATTTTCAAATTGTTAAACATAAAAATAATTAAAAAAGAATTTTTTTTTATTAGATATCACACAGGGCTGCAGTGTGCTGCAAACAAATGGCGAACACCAGCTGTGCGGTGGATTATGAAGGAACCACGAGGGAACAAAATACCGACATATTATAGTGATGTTGTAGGATAAAGTCTAAACATTTATTATTCAATCTCTTTCGCTGCGAATTTTTCTTCTTTGCAAAAGGAGGCATAAATTTAATGGGAAAATGCAATGCGTATAGTAAAATGTTAAACGAGAAACCAAATATCTAATAACTAATGAAACCAAATATCTAATAACTAATGAAACCAAATATCTAATAACTAATGAACGAAAATTGAAATATAATCAACAATATGTGCTGGTAATAATTTCATCTTAAATTCTAATATATATTAATTTAGATAAATTATCACATTTTTTTATATTTTTAGTAATAAATTTAATATTATTTATTTTGGCAAAAATGGAAAGATAAAACATAAATTACTATTTTCTAATTAATTAAGGTTTGCCATTCTATTTTTATACGTGATATTAAGTATATTTCTCCGTGATTAATTCTATTATTCTAAGTTATAAATTCGTCTTACATACAAATTTTATTAATTATTAATTGTGTCAATTGTATTCATGTTAACATAACAGTATATGTAATTTAATAATAATCTCAATGCGTATTTTTAAGTCGTCAATATAATATTTGTGGAACAAGTTAGTAGTTATAAGAGATTCTTTGAATTAAATATTCGAGAAATGTCTAAAAATATCCAAAAAATGTCGGAAAAATGTCGAAAAATATCCGAAAAATTTCTGAAATAGGTCCGAAAAATACCCGAAATATATTGAAACAATGTTCGATAAATATCTAAAAAATGTTATAGTATATAGTAATATCACGGGTCGAATGATAAGAGTCTCAAGTTATTACGATCTAACAGCACTAGTTTAGAGGAATGTACTACAAACGGATGTTCTATCATTTACAGACTACATGTTTGTATATTGAGAGAATTATTAGTATAATAATATAGTAATAATATTGATTACGAGCACTTAAGTATTTTAATATTTACTTCTACATTAACAGAAACTCTTTTTTCTTTTATTTTTATTCAAAATTATTTCAAGTTTTACACAACATTCTTATTCTGAGTGCGCGCGCGCGCGCGCGCGCGTGTGTGTGTGTGTGTGTGTGTGTGTGTTTGTGTGTTGATAAAGATAAATGATAAATAATGCTGGTATAAAGCTGGATAAATCTATGGTTAGCATTCACAGTTTGTCTTAATTATAAGACTTTAAGTAATAGATGCTAATACAATGTTGTAATTGATTATATCTTAAATCTTATTTACATCTTGAATCTGTAAAACAATATTAAATAAGAGAGTAAACTATAAATATTGGTCTATATATTAATAGAAGAAAAAAGAAATCAAATCAAATCAAATTAATCAATTGAAAATTTCAATAACTTGTAAAATTTATATGTTATATGTTATCAAAAATATACAATGTCAGAGAATAAATGTCATGCGCTTGATGATATTCTAGTATTTTTAGTATAAATAAAAAAAAATGTGTGAGACAACACAAAGTATGTTTCCTAGTGTACTATAGAAATTAAATGTGTCACGCATTAAGAGTTAAACGTCCACATTATTAGCAACGCAACGAAAGTTTGTATCACATTTACGTCATTATACTTTAATTGTGTATAAATCTTCTACTTGGTGACAAGTCCTGAAATAGTTTACAGTGTCTCCCAAAAGTTTCCACTCTCTTTGATTTACATGTTGTGAGAGATAAGCGCGACACAAAGAGAAAATGTTCACCGAAAGATGTGAGACATATTTCCGACGAGTGAGAAATTTTCGCGCGTTTTCTCGGTATATTCTAAGATAAATCACCAACGTTTTCTGCATGGCATGCCGTCAATCAAGTTGCTTATGTAAAAATATATTTTTGCAGAAAGTAATATAAATATTTCAAATACTTAATTTTTAAAATAGCTATACTAAAAAGTTATTGATTGTTGAAAATGTATATAAAAAACTTCTTTCAATATTTCTTTTTAATTTTTTCAAATATTTCTTGTAAATGTATACCGTTATGTGTGTACAATAATAAGAAAGCCAAAAATAAATCATTGACTATATTACATTTAAAATATTAAAGCTAGTCTTGGGTAACATTATTCTATTTCTCTTCCAATCATATTACACATTGTCTCATTTTCTCCCCTAAGTTAATAGTTCAATAACTGGGACACACAAAGTATCGCGTATTCATGCCGTATTCATGCGTCGCGCATGACAGAGTGCGTGAGGGTGATTTCCTTTCGAGGAGGACTCACCCAAAAGTACTGTCGGTTGAAGCCGGGAATCTTCGTGTGAGAGGCTCCGACTTCGTGAAGATACGTCAGGAACGCGTCCATATCGTCCAGGCTCTTGATACCTTCGTCGAGGGTGGACATGACCGTTTTCGCATGCTCGGCCAGTTCCATGCTCGTCGCCTGCTGCTCTTTTGTCTTCATATCTTGGAACTTTGTAAACATATTTAGCAATTCCGCGTTCTCCTCAAATAATCTGAAATTATAACGATACGCAGTGCCATTAAAGAATTGTGAATATGCTAATGATTTAGTGATATTTGACAATTTGACAAAATTAAAATTGAATTAAAAATACGTAAAAGTTTTAGTTATACTTTGGTATAACTGGCTTTTTATATTTTATGTAAAATATTTACAAAATTGTAAATGTAAATCCTACGTAAAAAATTAAAAATGTAAGAGAGATTGTCTTAGATACAGTTATCGATTAGTTATATTAGAATAATTATAAAAAAAAAATCTAATATTGATATATAAAATGATTTGCAGATGCATTGGAGGGAAAATTTAGACGTGGTTAAATAAAATACTTTACAAATTGCAATTTATGGCTTGAAATGCACAATCGTCAAAGCTAGAGCTGTAAACCAATTTTCTGATACTAAGAACGTTGAGAAGGAGCACAGCATTTTCCATCGAAAATTCAAGAGATACAAGAAGTTGGAGCAAAGTAGCTAAGAGATTAAAGAAATGTAGGACGTTTTTAATAACTTCATCAACTCGCGCCCATTCCACAAGAAGCGTAAATTTCAAACTTAATTCTCCAGTGAGTCGAGATGAATCTCTCTTTTCCTACCGATACTTTTCAAATGTATTCGGCAAGTCCCAAGACGTTCGCGTGCAAAAACACACACACACACACACACACACACACACACACACACACACACACACATCACCAATCTGCATACAGAAATGTATCCTCCATTTCTTTCAAAGTGCCTAACATTCCATGATATCTCTCCAAGATATCTTCTATTTTTCACTGATCGAGAGATATGACCATAGGGACAAAACAGGGTAACATCCCTTGAATTCTTCGTGTTGCATCGTCGACGTATCGACGAGAAAAAAAATCGCGGAAGAAATGCGCAATTTGTTTCAATACTAATACATTTACATCTGTTAATTTACTTGGGACATTCATTTCCCTTTCTTGTACGTGATATGACATTTAATGCATATAAAAATATAACCATCGATTTTATTTAGTATTGAAGGAGGATTCCAACGTTCGTATTTGCCAAAGTATTAATCTGTCAACGAATGTACGTAGGGAGTCAATCGGAATTTATTTTGTTGCGATCTTTGCGCGCATAGTTTTCTTTTCTCTTCTTCGTATACACAGCTCTTTCGACACGGCACGCAAAAATTCAGTTAACTTCTTTTTTTGTAAGTTTTGCACTCGTTGAGATAACGAGTTCACGTGGGCCTCGTTCTAGCAGCTCGACAAAAATGTTTTCGTTCCGCGGATGGCAGGTTGCTCTCAGCCATTCATGAAATGCCTCTTTGTACAACGAGGCATTCCAATCTCGCGCTTGTCTGTCTCTAGGGAAAAACGTACGTGTAAGGGAGAAAATATAAACCGCGTTATTTTATCTTTGATGATTCCGACAGTTAATAAGTGTGCGCCGCGATCTAACACATGTGTAGCACACTAGAACTCTTTTTCCCTTTTTTTTTTCTAGTCAACAAAACAATGTCCGTTTTTACGCTTTTACATTCTGCAAAAGGAATATGAATTTTTTTCCCCATAATTACATTTTCTCCCCCATAATTACGTAGCGTATCTACTAATGTTTACAAAATAAAATAAATAACCAAGTCATATTGTCCAAATTTATTTTATAATACAGATAAGAAAACGTAAGAAAACGTTAAACGAAAACGTTAAGAAAAAATTCATTTTTACCCCGTACAAAGAATTTACAAACTTAACTCGTCGTGTTCCAAAAGCCCGATATTTTCGGCAGCTTGGGAACAAATGTCGCGTCGGAAAAAACCGTGAGCGCATCGATATTCGAATTGGTGCGATATCGCGTCAAGATTATTCAATGCGCGTGTATTTCTCTTTCGCGTCCGTATATAAATTATCTTTCCTGGAGGGAAACGACATTTCGCGTGGTATCTACCCGTCGTGATTTTCCACGGCATGCAAACTCGTTACGTTAGCTAGCTATATAGCGCTGAGTTTTATTTTATTTCGGCGGATAGATGCTGGGCGAAGAAGCAGAGCGGAAACGCGGGCGCACGAGGTCGCAATTCTGAAAACTCCGTAAATTTAAGTATATATGAAATACCTCCCGAGGAGATCGTTCACGAATGCGTATAGGTAAATAATGCATCATTGCCTCTGCGTATTGGGAGCAAATTTAAATGAAGAATGCCTCTAGAGCAACATTCTTCAGTACAGGGACGTACAGTTTCCTTTTTTATTTATACTAAGGCTTTAAGTATGTTCTATTTGTGAACATAATGAATAGATACGTACAACAAACAAAAATTCGAAACTTGTATTTTTATTTCAAAGCAGAATAATTTTACTAGCAAAGATTTAATATTTATATTGCAATAATATAGCAATTATTACAATATTAGACTTTTTTAATGTATAATTATTATTAAAATATTTATTAAGTTAAAGTATTCATTATTGAATTTTTTTTATTATCTGCAGTATATAATAACTGGATAAGAGTTTATTTATAAATTATGAAAAATTAAAAACTAAGAAATATAAAATCTGCTAATTTTTATACATTTCTGAAAAAAATATTAAGACATATTCATCTTTTACATGCATTCTTTTTAAGGGAGATAAATGTAATAAGCATCTATGCATTTATTTACATCGCTATTCTCAATATTAAAATGATTATGTTTGATTATGTTCTATTTTTTCTACTTCGTATGTTTCTCAATTTTTTGTTACACCCTGATGAGGACTAAGAGCGGTATTCATAGTCTTATATTTAAAATCTTAAGATTATATTTCAATCAATAAAATAACCGTATAAGCCTATTTAAAATGATCTTAGATAAGAACAGATAAATACCGGTCTAAGTAAAGTTCAAAACGTTCATCTTTAAACTTTATCTTAAAACTCATTTTAAAACTTTATATGACTAATTTTTCCATCATTGATTATTTTCCATCTGATTTGGCTGTTAATCCCTACTTAATGCACAAACGCACGCTTATTATTATTCCTTTATTGAAGATAAATGTATTAAGGTATATTTATCTCCGTCACAAAAAGCGACATATGTCGTATAATAATTGAACACATATGACAGTTGAATCATCCGCAATATATGCAATCGAGTATCTTTTATCGCGATTCGTTATCATTGCCCATGCTTTGCGTACTAAATCTCTGTGAACTGATCAGTTACGATTAAATATAGAAATCCCAGACCGTCGCATATGATTAACGCTAAACTTTCTGACGTGTTATGATGCATGTATGCATGTTTAAGCAATGAACAAAACGAGATTTCGAACACCAATCAGAGTTTACTCGAACATCAATCAGTTTTCGAAACAAATTCCTTCACGACTGTCATCCCTATTTTCAGCAGCGGAGAATGCCGCAGTTTATTCCTAAACTTCAGTGAGAACGTGGGCCGCTCGCGTTTTAAACGACGCGTAAAAACATGCGACTTCAGGTCGAAGGCGAGGGTTAAACGAGCGCGTTAAACGCAGATTTGCATGTAAGTTACCGCGATGCAAATGAGATCGACGTGACTGAAAGGGGGCTGGACGGCCGACGAGTTGCAAGTATTGACCAGGCACGATAAAATATTTTTAAATGCGGCCCTCGACGGGCAATAAACGATAGCGGTATCCGCTCGGTAAGTTCGGCGGGTTCTTATCGTCCGGGAACGGATTGAAAAGTTTCGTATCGGAAATCCATATTCTCCCCCGTGGAAGGTGCTCAAAAGCGACGAGAAACAACGATATACTCCTGCCGATTCTGTGCGCTAGCGAGTAACGCGCCAGCTTTCCCATCTCGTGCTGCTTCGATAATCCGATAAAAAAAAAAAATAACCCTAATGATCGATATGACAACGAGTAATTATTAACATTGTATTGAATATTGACGTCCCTTGTTGCAACCGTTTCGACCATTTTTACAATGGCGAGATACCCTGTTGCGAGATTCTTTTATATAATTCTTTTTTAATTCAATATTCAGTAGACAAAAGTTAACGTTATTAGATAAATACTGAAACGTATTTTTTTTTAATAATGAAGAGAAATAGACGGAAATGCAAGATAAAATAAAAAAATTTGAGGTAACGTAATTTCGGACAATTTTCGTGAGGGTCAAATATAGTAAATTAATTTGACTCGAGTGGAAGCCTCTCTACGCACACACTCATGCACGCAACATACACGAATAGGACGTAAGAAATGCATTCGGATATTAACACGTTCGATTAGAGCGCAATGAAATTAATATCTTGTATTTCCATTAAGGTAAACCCACGATGAAATCCAGCCGCGAGCAACAACGCGTTCAACCATTTTCTAATTACACCGAGGAAAATCGGATTTTAAGATCATTAGGACGAATAAGTCGCGCCCGACATAAATCCCTTGAGAAAAAGCACAGATTACGAAAGAGTGTTCATTAATATTAATATACGCAGCGTTTACATGGCTTTCAATCGGTACGATCGCACAATTTTGTATTTTATTATTAATTATTTTATTATAAATTACGTGCAACATGCGATTATAATAAGTATATTGGACATAATATATCACTGATATAAAATCAAACGAAACATTGCATAAATGATTCAATTTTAACTGTTTTGAGCAGTTTTGTTATTAACAAATAAATATTTATTTATTATTATGTAGCATTTTTAATATAGATATTAAAAAGAATATCTTTTTGATTTAGCGATATGTATTATTTTGTAAATGTTGGAATATCATTAGTAATGATGATTAAATATCAAATGTCGTATCAGGTAAATATAATATTAACAATATTAATTATTACATGGTATTTCATGTTATGAAAATTATACTGTGTTATATTATTAAAGGATAAACATTTAATTATTAAATCCTCTGATCCAATAAGAAAAATACACTTCTATTTTGAGATTGATACATCGATGATACTGACAATATCGATCAATTACATATTTATTGAAATTATTTAATATATTAGTAATAAAATAAATAATTTGTTAAAACATTTCATAAATGATTGGTATATTTAATTATTTTAACCATGTCGCTAATAAATAACAAAATATTAAACCATATATATATTTCTAATTTCGTGAAGTAAAATATATTCATAGCTATTTCTTTTATTTTCCTTTCTCTCTCTCTCTTTCTCTCTCTCTTTCTCTCTCTTGCAAATAATAATCTATAAAATTATGCAATTATTATAATATATCATTTATCTAATTATTTATCTCTTGACGTGTAATAAAAAGAATTATGACATTTTTAAAGTAATTATTCGATTATTGATTTAAAGCAAAAGAAATATATATTTTTTCTGGCAGCACGTCGTATAAAAATGTTTGATAGATTGAAATATCGCTAATATTTTTTTTATGTTATTTCATTTTTCTATCATATTTTTTGTTTTATGCTATTTGCACTATGCATAGTGGTTACACATATACATATAATAAAAGTAATATTTTCTTCTTTTAGCTACTGACAAGAATAAATCCATCGTAAACTTACTACAGCTTTAACTCATATTTTTTTATGAAAAATCTCAATGCATTCCTTTTTGCATATTTATTCTTTAGTGTTATGCGGTACATACACGAACGTACTTGCCTATAAAAAAAAAAGTAGAAAATAAAAAAAAGAAAAAATACTATAGCAAATTTAATTGTTTGATAAAACCGCTTCTAACCGTGAATTTTATTTATCTATGATATGTCATGAAGAGACCGTTTTTTTTTTCCTCCAGCGATTTTACTCATCGCAAAGTTATTAATATGCGCAACCACTTGGCCGTTACCAGCTCGGCGAATATGATCCATTCTCTTTAAGAGTGCTACGTGTTCCAGTTTCTCTGACGACCACCCCAAAAGAATCGGTGAAACGTGCCTAACCTTCTCTTTTTCCAAAGGATCCTCCACCACAACGACGGGGTGAACCGAATTCGCATTCCGCCGGCATGCATAATTTAGATCTTGTCATTTATATGTTAACATATTTACCAGCTTCATAATAATATTCAGATTGTAGTACGTAAATCGGGCCATAAAATGCGATTTGTCAAAGAAAAACTTTCCACTTATGTCGAAAGAATTCTCTTCTCTTCTAAATCGGTCAGTAAATTCATTCCGATATGTCGCGACATATTTCTATTTATAGTTATTTTATTAATACTTTCAAATTAATTTTCAAAATTAGACGAGGTAAACAAAGAGTTATTAATTTTGCACCCATAAAAATTTTAATTGACTGTTCGTCAGTGGAATTAATATTATTAAGACTTGTTTTAATAATATCAAAAATCAGAATGTCAAACGCTTAAACAAGCAATATTTAAGTAAAGAGCTGTAAATATCAAAGGGGATATTTAATGTTGAGAATTATGTCAAATATGCCTCGATTATACGTTTCTACGTTAAATTAATTTTCATTATGCATTCAGGCAGAAATAACCCTTAACTTGGTTTGCGCGATCACGACCTGTGCAAATATTTAACAAATTTAAGAGCAATTTACCTGCGCGTTGTATTATTATTACCTTGTTGCGTGACACTTAACTACAGAAAGCAATGACATTTTTCTGCGATATAATTTTTTATACATGTTATGTGTATGTTAAAACACAAAGCTGCTTTTACTCGCGAAAGCCGTTTATTTTTACATGAGCTTCAAAGTTACTTTTGAATACATTCAACGCGTGTAGTTGCTTTATTAACTCTTCAGTAGCTAAGTGAGGTATTTTTAATACCCTGTATCACACAATTGTTTTCTGTTTTGCATAAAAATATTTTAATCAAACAATATTTTTAACACGTCTAAATATATATTTTTTATAAAATGAATTTAATTATTTTTCCTTGTGTCATATTGTACGCAATCAGTAGTTATAAATATTAATTTAAACAAAACAGCAGAAAGTACTTTGTATAAAGACTGAAGCTACTAATTAATTCGATAATAAAATTTTAATGAAAATAATATGTTTTTGAAAACTTCTATGTTGATTTTTAACAAACAATTATGAAATTTAAAGCTAAATGAGCTTTATTGCTCGAACGTCTATTTGCCGTCTGTAGGTGTGCTCTCTTCGTATTATTTTTAAGATAATTATAGTTAATACACAATTAATGGACTGCTGAGACCTTTTTACCTTTTAAAAGTTATATGAAATTTCTCTCCAAGCTTTATTATGACAGAAGATAAGGCAGAAATTTTAATCTACGAGAATTATGTAATCCCTCTATTTGTCTGAGATACATGATATTTGGCTTCTTTAAAATATTACGGACATAAATTTTTGATAAAAATAGTATATACAAAACTAAATCACATTTTTATAATTTCCAATGTTTTATTTACATTATCCTATAAAATTATTATATCTCAACATTACTTTTTATGCATCTAATACACTGAGCATTAAACTCGTACGCGTTGATTTTCCGCAATAAAATAAAAGAGGTGATTTTATATTTTAGAGAAATATATTAAGTATTGCATAATAAAACTTATTTGCATTATTAAATTATTTATTTGCGTTAGAAAGACATGGCATTAAAAGTTATAATATTATTTAATATTTTGAAATATCATCATGCCCTACATTTCATTCCAAATGTAACGTAAATATTGAGAATTAATTAATCACTTCTAATGTTTACATGTAAGGTAAGTTTGCTTGTGGTCAGTCTATCCAGAGTCTCCTTAGTATCGCTCTATTTATCTCGAATCAGTTTAATCTATCTAATCCCGAAGAAGAGAGAATAGCCTTGCTGATCCATCAAAATTCCATAGTAATCACGGCAGAGCAATTACGGAGTAATTTATATATCATCTGTTACTTACGTAATTGTTTATTTCTATATGCGTTGACACACAATTTCAAGATGAACGTATTAGATTCCATCTATTTTTTTAAAGATGGGAAAATAAAATTATACAATATTATACATTTTCTTCTCTAATTCCTTTAACATTCGAGCTATGAAAATATGCGATGATAATAAAAATGACATAACGAGAGCATCGTAAAAAAAGAAATAGCAGAGAAGCGAATTTGACAAGAAATTATATGGCCTCTTTAAGAATGAATAATATTCAATAAAACAAAATGTATATTCGCATAAGTGGAAATTATTATGGGACAACGGGATGGTAATGCAGAAACATTATTCGCACTGTACGCACAGTCGGTTGTATGTCGCTCCATTTAAGTATTTTCAACCCGAAAAATGACGGTTATATACGAGTAAACGGGACAAGATATCGACGAATGCATTTGAAATAAAAATTTGCCGCTTAAAAAAAAGCGATCAAAACGTTGCGTCAATATCACACGCTTGTAGTTTATTGATTTCCGAGGCTGCCGTTGGACCAAAGGCCTCTACTCTGGTTCCGCTTTCTCTCTCTCATTCGCTACTCCTGTCTCTCTCTTTCTCTCTCTCTCTCTCTCTCTCTCTCTCTCTCTCTCGTAGCTGTTGAGGATGTCATGTATAGCTAGACCGAGCTTAATTAAGTTACCTTAAAGCTGGCTACCCGACGGGAATCGATGAGCGCGTATATGTGCATGCACGTGTACGCATTTAATATGTAGAAAGCGTGACACATACATGCCCAACTCGGAAAAAAGTAATTTGTCTTTATTTTATATAGAGTTGGGTAACAACATAATAAAGAGTTTATCTCATTTCGTGCTGTAAAGTCTGACATCCTTAGAAGGAAAGCTTCCTCTCCTTCAAGATAGAAGAAATAAATATTGTTGATATAAAGATTGATTAATTCCTTTCTTTAGTTTAGTTTATCTCATTTCGTGCTGTAAAGTCTTTCAGTCTAATAATATAACAAATAACTTGAATATTTCACCATTTAAAATAATTCTTAATTTTATCAAATATTACAAAATGTAATTTTAATAGATAAATGTGCAACAAGTACGCAATAACGTGCCGAAGAAGAAGAGAGAGACGAAGTTTGGATTACTAAATTAATTACTTCTTTTCAAGGAGCAAACGAGAGAGATCTACGTTGACGCCAATACTATATAAAATACTATCTTCATTATTGTTATACACGATACGCAGCTTCCATTCTATGCATCTATACCTTAGATGCAAATTACGCGCTAGGCACGCGCACGATCGCATGGAATGCATATAGCAGCATGGCAGATTCGCCAACATTGGAGTAGAACGGAATTCCCAGATTAATCTTATCCTAGGGCAATCACTGTCACATCTCGACCTTATTGAGCGCATGCGCGCTATTAATATGGGAAATTCAAGATTGGAAAAATCAAATATTTTAAAAGACATATTCGTCTACATCAAGATAAAAGATATTAATTTAATAATAAAAATTAGATTAAATTTGAATAATATCTTTAACTTTTCAGATATTCTTTATTTCCTTTGTTACTTTATGTAGGAACAGAAGTACAAGTTATTACAATTATTATACTTAGAAATGATGTATACATTCTTTATTTATTTATATATATATATATATATAAAAACACCAATTACACCGAATATTTTGAATATTATATTATTCAAATCTGTAATATAATAAACATAATTCATACAATTCCCGAAAAGCATAAACTATCCTTGATTAATAAAAAATCACTCATGTGTGAAAGTTGATATCAAACTATATTATAACTATATATTATAATTACTGAACTAAGATAACAAAGGGTTCGGCCTCGGTGAAATGCATACTATCTCCATTATGCCAACCGAAGATTGGCAGTAATTGGGAATAAAAATTATTCGTTCTATGTATACGTTATGTTACATCTCGATGAATTATAAAATAAGGAGCAGTTTATGAGTCGAAATTTTATTCATACTTTTTATTTTAGTTTTAAAATTTATAGATTCTAGAGAATATTATGACAGAGTTCATTTTATATGAATAGAATTCCTACTTTGCATTTGAAATAATGAATGAACAATTTCCTACTTGGAGATTCAATAAAAGAATTTGACTCATTTTTTTACTGGTAAAATACCAAAATAGATGTAAAAATCCTATTTGAAATTGAAAGTAGATCAAAAATTTTGACTCGGATTGTTTTAATTTTTTATTCTTATTGTTTTTATCTTAAAGCTTAAATATATTTATATTGTTGGAAAATAAAGACAAATGAAATTTAACAAATATCCTATTATTTAATGAAAATTTATTAAAATATATTATTATAGAAAGAGGAAATATTCGAGGAAATAAAATAATCATATTTAGCAACTGCAATTCTTATAGTAATACAATTTATTATAATGTATTAGTAATTTATATAGTTTTATTAAAATTTATGTAACTTTAATGTATATCGTATATTTATATATTTTTTGTATCTAATTTTTTTTATCATATTATTTTGGTAAAACAAGATCTAAATGATATTAATCCACCCGCGTTAAATTCATGTAATATGTGCTCGATAGATAAAATTTTCCATAAGAGAAATGCACCGTGGATTTGATAATCAATAATTCTCTTTGAATATCAAATTACGTGATTTTACATGCATACTGCCATAGTATGGATTAATGCGAAAGCAGCTAATGCAGAATTATCAGACTATATTTTATAATAAATTATGAAATTGTAGAATAATTCCTTCATTTTATTGGTAATCAACACAAATTAATTTTGAAAGAAATGTAAACAAATAAAATAGTGGAAAATGTTATATACTATCAATTGTTTTGATTGCTAAAAATTTTGAATAAAAAATTTGTTCTCCGCGATATTCTAAGATTTAATATGTAGATTTATCAATATATAAATATCATAAAATTGTTATTACTTCATTAATTTGGATATTTCTATCTTTGTTATTAAAGAGTGAAAACATATAAACATAGCACAAAATTAAAATTTATTTAAATAACGTTATTTCATTTCAGTTACTGTTTCCGTAATATTTTTATTTTTGAAATATTCTGAAAAATCCAAACAATTGTGGATAAATATTATTAATTATATCAATATATCACGTCTGAATAATCTGAAAAATTTCGTAGAAATAGAAAATTTCATTTTTATACGTGATGAATATTGAACTGTCACGAATATGAAGTTATTTATTGCGATTGCATGTAGATAGTGCAACATTATATCCGACGTGATTATACTTGCCGGTTTTAGCAATATTGAATCGGGATATTAAACAGATTGGAATGTATATCGATTATGTAAAAGTAAGCATACAGCTGATTTCAACAAAATTAAATTTAAATTGTACACGCTGTCCTGGAATTAAAAGCTTAAATCACAATGGGGAGAACTTTATTTGGACAAATATCATTTTAATTCAAATCGTACGTTTTCAGCATAATCATTATTTACTATAAGCTCATTTATCCTCGATTTAAGATATTTCTAAAAATTCTATAATATTTCTACTTGATAACAAATAGCGGTAGATATTTAAAAAATTCCTTTTTTCATTGTTATTTATATCTCTTACGAAGATTAAAAAATATTTTGTTTCAAAGATTATTGTACATTATTATGTGTATGTATTTGTGTGAGTCGCATCTAGAATTATTAAATATTCTTACATTCTTCTCTACCTACGCTAATTAAACAATCTTCCGACAGGTTGGACCAGTTCATTTTATCAAACGAAGGAAAATCTGATTCCATTTTTGCGTTGAACCATTTCGATGTAACTGTTGGCTAACTTGGCTTCGCGTTCATGCTTCGTATATTGTGAAAACGCCAATATCAGGAAATGTATGGCGCGCCGGCCGGACGGCAGAAATGGCAGAAAGAGCTCGCGCGTGCTTTTAGAATGGAGCTTGCGTAGTTTACTAATTATTTCTTAAATATACGGGGGAGAAGGTGCGGGAGAAAAATTTTGTTATAACCAATTACACTCTTTAATAAATATCTTTAATAATCTTTTTATCTTTAATAATCTTAAGGATCTTTAATAAATATAGTGCAAATAAATATCATGCAAATATTTTGTTGTCTCTTCATATTATTTGTTTTCAAGTTTCAAATAAATAACAAAAATTTAATTGAATAAAACCAGATTTTCAATAGTGACATTTCTGCGAAATTAATTCTGTTAAATTGAATTTCTAGATTGGTTCAATGGCATGTACAAAATTGGGAAGAAATTATTAAAATTGCTGGATTGTTGAAATTATATAGAATTGCAATATCGTTTTAAAATACATTACACAACAGAAATTAATGCATTGACAATGTTTGTTTTTTGATTAGACGTAAAACTTATTTTTACGTTAGAATTTTACAGATTGCCTTGTTTGTTTCTCTTAATATGCTTTATCGGATTTATATCGGCCTAAATATTAAACCGTCTATTGAATAATCGAACAATTCGCGGAACAGAGTTATAGACATAGTTTCCAAGTACTTGATATATTAACCTCGAGTCTCTCTCTTTATCGAGAGTTGTATTAAAAAAATATAGTATACTTAGATAAAGAAAATATATTTTTTTCTAAAGTAATATAACAAACCTATCACACAGTGTTGTGCCTTTAAAAATCAAACTTGCATATATATAAATATATATTCCAGTTATTATTTTGTGGAAATAAAACAAGATTTAACGATCTATAGATGAAACGTTAAAAAATCGGAATTAAAGCGACATTCAAAATTAAAAGAATTTGACACTCGAATAAGGAATGTGATATGAGCAAAAATGACTTTCTTTAGAAAAACTAAATATTCCTAACTAAATATTAAAATTGAGAGCAAGAAGAAAGGAGATAAAGGACGAGGGAAACAAGCGATTCAAAGAGAATTACATTTGTTTGATTTAATCGATGTTACGGGGGATAGATTTAATCAGAATTAAACTGAAGGGAGAGAGATTGATTCAAATATTCGAGGATAATAACTCCTCTTCTTTCAACGAACCGGTTTATCTTCCGCCTTGAAAGAGAAAACCACTGTCATCGTTTTCACGTTAAAATATCATCTCTACGGGAGCTCGTTCTGTACATTCTCCGCTCGCGTGTGCTTAGCGTGCTCCAATATCGCGAATTGCGTCATTTGCGCACGAGTAAATAGATGGAGCGCAGAGTAAAGCATGGAAGATACTTTCGACGAAGGCAAAAGAAATAGTGTGTTTGCGGTACACACTATAAGTTGATTGAATTGAGGTATCGAACGAGCACGAAATTCAACGTGCATGATACTTCTGTTATCGTTGTTCCCTGTATAAAAGGAAAATTAACGTAGAGCGATATATTCCTAGATAAGATTTTATCTTTAATATCAAATTTTAATGCGACTTAGACAAGAAATCTTACGTAATTTTTTAAATATTTTTTTCAATGATTATTAAAACAAATTATTATATAATCGCATTGGGAAAGTATTCTTGTAATTGTTTCCGCGAGTCTTAGTTATTTTTTCATCTTGCCGGAATATCGCGCCATTCCAACAATCTCACACGTTTTTCGCATTATTCCTATTTTAAGCAATCGGAACATTGATCCCGTTCCATTGTTCTCACTCATCGCCTGTCATCGCGGTCTCCCTTTTGTGTGACAGTCTTTCTCTTCTCATTGGTCAATAATAATAAAAGTGTCCCGATGCTTTAGTACACGCGATTGGCGTAGGATCTGTCAGATAAAATGCTGTTTCGTGAATGGAGGAAGCCAGAGATTTTTCGTTTTTACGACAGAAACGCGAAGATAAAAATGGATCATTAGTTCGATAAAAAAGCACATTAATCTCGAACAATAAAATATATCGCGTCAACGCGAAATAAAATTCTATCAACGTTTATAAAAGCATTATTATTCTTATCTTTTAGTATTACATGTATCCTACTAAATAGTTATTTTCTTAATATTCGAGAATACATATAAATAATAACATAATGAAATATGCAAAAATAAAAAAAATGCAGAAAAGTAATAGATGAATTTTGTAAAAAGAATAAAGTTATTCTATTTGGAGGGAATAAATTTTATAGCGACCCTTCAGGAGATTCACCCTTGTATGTTCTGCGTACATATCAGAATTATTTGGATATCCAGGAATACGCCGATACCAGGAAATCCCTTGTTTCCCAAAGGATAACGGAAATAGCGAGACAAAGAAAGGCGGACGGCAGAGAAAGAACTCTATCAAATGAGAAAACACGAATGATTGTTTATCTGTTGTTTATCCGGTTGTTTACCTGTAATTTACTGAAATATGAACGTAATATGAAACTCTCTCTCTCTCTCTCTCTCTCTCTCTCTCTCTCTCTCTCTCTCTCTCTCTCTCCTCTGACTTTCTTTTATTAAATGAATCATTTTAACGAATTTTACCGAATTATTTACTATTTTAATTTAAAACACGAGTTTAGAAATGATTTTATTGAATTTATTTAATTAAATTCAATAAAATACGCGCCGTTAAGATTTTGCCCGTATATATACTGTAAAATTATCTTTATTATTTCTAGAACAGGAGTAAAGAATATATAACGTTATTGTTCTTATATCATGTATTACTTATCTGTTATATAATAATAATTTATAAAAGTAAACATATATAATTATTCAACAATGAATTCTAAAAACTATCTTAAAAAGGAAGAGAGAGAGAAAGAGAAACAGGAGAGAGAGAGAGAGAGAGAGAGAGAGAGAGAGAGAGAGAGAGAGAGAGAGAGAGAGGTGGTAATATGCAAAATAGTTAATATAAAATCTTGCATATTTTTAAAGATAATATGCACATAAATGTAAAGAAAAAATATATAATGAAGTGAATATTCAGTTGGAAAAATTGAACTTGATATTCATTATTTGAACAAATAAAAAAAATTAATATAATTTTATTTAATATTTCTTAAATATTATCTAAACTATATTTAACATTGTTATTATTTTAATGATCAAATTCAATATTAAATTAAATTTCTAATTTGAAAGATTTATTTAATTAATTTAATTACTACATTTTAAAATATGCTTATTATGTACTGCTATGTGCTTACTATGTCTCTAAGGATTATAAACATTTTTTTATTGGAATATCATAGTGAATCTAAATAAAATATGTGATATACATTAGAGAAGGTATACATGACATAGTGCGTAAACGTTTGCGTTTAAAATATTTAAAAACATGCTTGTAAAGTCACATTTAATAATTTAGCGCTATATAATACTATGCATGTGATATTTAAAACATTTTTCGTAAAAAGGCGCTTATACACAACAATTTGTGTATAATTTCCTATCTGTAGTAATCTACTATAACAAAGTGGGACGAGAAACGTTCTGCACATCTGTGCATTTATACAGAATAGATATAGAAAATTGCCGTAGTATCTTTAAATATTTATTCATGTTCGTGAGTTATCTGCGTTTATATTTGTTTCCTCGTTAATGATACGATTAGAGGAAACTTGTTTCAGAAAACAGCTCAGCAGAATTTCCGCATGATAGAAACGTGTTGAATAGTAAATTGCGAATAAAAGTGAATCAATTTTCTCATTCAATTTGGGACAAGTTTAGGAAGTCGTTTGATAAATTCAAACTGATTTGAAATTACTAAATTGTTAATGAAATTCATCAGAAATATTTAATCGAGCCTGTTGCCCATGATAAAAGTTGAAACTAAATAAAATATGTTATATCTTCTGACATTGATCCTTTAATGTATTTATGTTATATGAAACAATATTATTGCGTATAAAATTAGAAAATATTATATATTTAAAATTTATCAAGATACACTGAGAATGAATACAGAACATATTGTAAATTTATTTTTGTCATTGCGTTTGATCAGAGATTCATTAGTGTAGTCGCGAGGCTTGAATACAGAAGTATAACAGAGATTGTGTTTACGCTACATGTTAACGTTTGTTTAATAAATCGTGTTTGACGGGGATTTATTTCGAACATGGATCGTCGCCAATTGAATCACTTGCTGAGAGTTTCTATCTCCTGGTTTCCATTTTTTTTTTAAGCAGATTAAAAATCAAACATGTGAGATCCGGATTTTTGTCCTATTTTCCTTTTTAATTCTTCTTAATTTTCCATTATTAATTGATGCTATCCTAGATTATACCGTTGTTATAACCACTTATACCACATTGTATAACGATTCTTTCTTTGTATCGCGATTTTCCAGAGCTCGTCAGATAACAAAAATCGTCGAACAAAGTACGTGTCGTGATATCGACACTCTGTAAGTAGGTGTGTGTCGATTAAATAAAATAAATCGGTCAAGCGTGTATTCTAGTTTATAAGTTACAATTATCGCTGAAACTCTGATATCTTGAATATTTTTTTCATGGCTATTTTAATTGCCCTAACACAACTTTTTTAATAACGCCTTATGTATGCTTCGCAGTCTTTAGTTATATTTTTTCCCCTCTTCGTATTATCGATTTTCTCAGATGTATTTTTAGAAATAAAATATTAAAATGCATAGACAATTTTCTGAAGTAACATAATAAGCCAGTAAAAATAAAAGCGCGCATACATTAATTTTCTAATTATTACTTTTACACAATATGACATTCTAATTAATTATAATAATTTTATATGTATAACTAACATTATAATTTTGATTAATTTTTTTAATTTCTTGACTATATACTTCACATTATTTTACCATCGTGATTGCAAATCACCGATTTTTAACAGTTCTTAATTTTTAATGTAATTTATATTATTTTGCGATAATGTATTAATCCAATTGTACAAAAGAGCATTCAAAAATAGAATCAAAACATCGATTTACATTTATATTGTTATTAAATATACATAAGATTTTACATTTAGTATTGACTCTTATTTGACTTTATTGTAATTTTTTGATGATAAGTTCAATTGATTAGGGCGCTTTTAATACGATTTGAAATAATAATCTATTACATTTTTGATTTCGATAATACACTTGTTACTACTTTGACAAAAATTGGATAAATGCATGTGGCGAAGGGAAAAAAATCGCGATTGAGTCAGTTTGCCTAATACAAAAAAAAAAGAGAAAGAAAAGAAAATAGGAGCGGACAATCCGGGATGTGCCAGCCGATTGTTCAACTTAATCGCTGTCAATCTAATATCGTTGATAGAAACGGACACGATCGAGCTCGCATGGCCATCGACGAAGTCGGATCTTTGAAGAACTTTAATCTGACAAGGGTCCACGCACGGTGTCCTCGAGCAGGACGTAATCTCGTTTACGACTCGAGCGATATTACGATTCGAGCGATGTCCGATTGTGCCCGTTGAAGGTAAACGTCGCTTTCAGCTGCATGCGGCTGTATGCCTCAATTAAAAGCGAGAGGGACCTTCTGGAATCCCGATTATATCTCATTATAGAATAGCGCCTATCGGAGAGACTCCTAAGGATTTGCTTTGTCGACACTATTGCAGTATCGGCGTATTGTGCGACAAGGAGTACAGTTATAATCATCTTTGAGAAATATGTCCCTTTTTTTCTTTTCAAAACCTCGAAGCTATTAGGACGTTATAGTTTAATAGTTTAATGGAATGACAAAATAGAAATTAACATGCGAATGTTTGTTTTTGTAAAAAAAAAAAAATTAAATTCTGTTAACAATTAGCTATAATTAATGGAATTTAATATATTCTATTTAATATATTCTATTTGTGTGAAAATGATAAAGCTAATTGAATTTATTAATATTATTAATATTATATTAAATGTTCAATTTTCTTGAATCTTTTTTTATTCCACATTTTCTATATATTCCTGAAATTATTGGAACTAAAAGATAAAAAATTACATTGCAATGAAATTGGCTGAAAATTTAGGAAAGAAATTTCGGAAATACCATCCGCTCGAGGGGATGTCAACTTCATTTTTTATCAAATCTCGGCATTCGACGTAAGCACTGAGAATCCCAAATTGTAAGTTAAAAAGCGTTTACCGGCAATTCCGCGACGATACCATCGGCATTTTCGATTCCCTTCGAAAGTTAGCGAAAGGGACGCAATCTTTAGTCTTTCCTCCATCGAACAAATAGGATGAAAAGGACGGATTGGAATAGGATCGTAATGGATATTGCTGTAGCTTGCCGAATTTGCGAACGAGAGACTGCGAAGGATTGCTTTTTTACGCGGCAGTAAAGTGGCACTTCTACACAGACATTTCTGGAATATCTTAGGTGACCCTCGTCATGACTCGTCGACTGCTTGAGATTCGTCCCAAATTCTGACGGAAATTAACAGGCGCAAGTACCGATCTCTTATATCAGCAGTTGGCGAACTAATTATGTCAAAGAATTCTCGCGAGCTTGAAATTCAGTATCCTCCGCAAATATTTTTGCAACGCAACTAAATATGTTTCTCGTCGAAATGATCTCATTTCGAAGTGTTTCAGAGGAAGAAGAATTTATCTATATTGTATTGGGTCAGTTATTTACAGAAGCTTCTTAATTCTGGGTCATTTGCAACATTTATGATAACTAATTTAGCTTTCTTATTCGTCAAAGATGATAAGTCATTTTTTTTAAATATAATAGATTTTTTCTTGGTTATATGAATTAAAACAGAATAAATCTTATTTATCATCATGAAGGAAAAAATAGTTCGATAGAATAATAATAGTTTAATTAAGTTTTCATTAATTTCAAAACTTAAATTTTTTTATTTTTACAATATTTGCAAATCTTCACTGTAAAGGATTAAATTCGATTGCTTTGTATTTAGATATTTATTAAATAATTAACAAAAAATTAAGTTGCAAAATTAAATAAATTAATTAAATATTAATTATATTTCATTTTATTAAATTAATTTTAATTATATTAAATTAAATAAATTAAATAATTAAAGTTACAAACAATTAAATAAAAATAAATTATCTTTTGTGTATTAAAACTAAAAGTCAAATACATAAAAATAGAAAATCATAAATGTTTTAATCTCTCTCTAAGAAATTGTAAATGCAGCTATTTTCTTATTGTTGTCACAACGGAAAAGAGACTAATAAAAAAATCATATTTAAGGGTTAATGACCTCACAGAGATGTGCATTCGGATTTAATTGCGCGTCATAGCTTTGTATGACCCCAAAATACGATCTCTAGAAGGAAGATTATCCCTCAGTTCGATGCACGAGCGGACGATACCCGATTTACGATCCACCGATAGGCTTCCTCTGTGCAAAGGAACGTCGGTGAAAACAGGCGTGAAGGGGGTGTAAAGATCGACGAGTACATCTACCCTCTCAGGGTTGCGTCTGACGTTGATGATGGCCTTGAAGAACCTAAACGCTTAGCTAATCACGTAATGGCGCGTGACGCGGGCGAAACGTGCCGTGCCCCAACTCCGGAAAATGTACGTTACGCGGACATTTTCTTCCGTAAAATTCAACGAGATACCTCCTTCGACATTAGAGACGCCCTCGGGAAACCAAACTGATCTCCGGCATGTGAAATTACAAGGATATTACGCTCCATAATGGAGGCGTCGTTTATTGTCGTAACAAACCTATAGAACTATGACAGCTCTACGACACTTGTGCCAACATAGTTTTGTCACATGAATTTCGATTGTATAATCGTTGTATCTGTATAGGGATTATCCGTAAAAAAATCAGAACACGAAAGAAAGAGAAAAAAATAAGAGAAAAAGAGCATTCTTTTATGTGACGATATTTTTCTTTCATATACATATGTTTTTACAAAATGCAAATTTGCTCAACTTAGGAAATGTATAAAATATATTTCTATGAAGTCACGTATCGCATATAATTTTCGTTAAAATTTTGTTTATAAATTTGTTTGAATAATAAATATCTTTTGTACATATTAATAACAAAACGATGCACAAGTAATATAAGTAAAAGGGAATAAATAAATAAATTTATTAACAAAACAAAAGATATTTATGGTTACGTGTCTCTTTCAATTCATTCTTTCACACTCTCTTTTCAGTATTTAATTAAATTATTATCAGTATTTAATTAAACTTGATTTTTATATTATTATTTTATTTAGTTAATTCTCGCAAAGCATTAAAGCATTATTTAGCCAATAAATATCAATCAATTTACTTCATTTCAATCATAATAAGATATCATTTATTAAAGTAGTAATTAATTGGCTTAAATGTTTCTTAAGCCAATATCTCAATCTATAATATCATTTCTATTTACTTAAAATGCTAGTTTCATAAATAACATAAAGATCACATTATGTAGAGTGATACATATACATTGTAATTAATGTATTATGTAAAAGAACAAGTGAATAAATAATATATTTGAAATATATTTTAATAATTATAGACCTTATTTTAATGCTAAGAAAATAAAATTAATTAAAAAAAAATTATATTATGCAGAATTTGATTGAAAATTATAACAAATACTTCCAGCAATATTAAATTTATTTATTTGTGCATTACGAAAAAAATGTTTATAATTATGAATTATATGATTTTTGGTAATTTATTTCATATTCCTAATAAATTAGAGCTCATTATTTAATTAGATTATTTTCAACGGAAATATATAATTTAATTCAAAAATTATATTTGTAGAAGACAAGTATAAGAAAAGAGATACACAAAAAGATCTTAAAATCTTTCTTCGCGAAACTAGCTAACGAATGAAAACTACTAAAAGTATAGGATGTATACATATATCACATTCTCGTTTATCGCGCGCAAAGATATAATCGTTGACCAGCGCCGTACGTTCGCCAAGTCGACGTTTTTCAGTGAGCCATTTCGATTCAGTGAGTCGTAAAAAGCTTTGCAACGTTAACAAAGATACGTACCTTATAAACATGTATATACCCGTGGGCTCCAGTGCCCTAGAGACCGCTTTCCAGCTGGCGATAACCGTAAATTTTTGCCTGGCCGTGAGCGGAAGTCGAGGATCCGTGGCGGCCGGCGGCGGCGGCGGCGGCGACGAGCCATCGTTTCCGGCTTGATTGCGCGATTTCGTGGCGGCCAGTTTGCTAAGTTCGCAGCCCATGTTGCGGCGGCGAATCCCGGGCGCGACCCCCCGAGTCGCGGAAAACACTAACCGAGGCGACTCACAACGGGGGATGATCACCACCTCGCACCACGAAAGATCGCGCGGCAGCACTCCGCGTTCGATTTCGGTGTCGCTTCCGCTCCCTGCCACTTCCGTCGAAATTCCCGCCGCATCGACGAGAATGAGAGATCGCACTGCACTATGAAAATGACGTGTGTGTGTATATATATATATATATATATATATGTCAACGAGCTGAATTGGGAATACGACGACGAGAACTGAACTCTGATTTTTCACAAATTTCTCGTGGGATCGGCAGTAAAAGGACGCTTCGGATAAATAACGCGTTATTTTAATAATCTCCTTAAGTCTTCTCTGCGAGATCCTTACGCTGTCATATATTCCTAAACACAGTGCATGTAATTGAATTCAAGGAATTTTTGCAATCTGTCGTCAGCGGAGTCTGTCGTCCGTCTTTCTCGAGCCGTCAACGCGATTGCTACGAACGAATGATACGGAGCAGCTTATTACACGCGCGAACACTTTGCGGCCGATACAATCGGCAGGATGCGATTCGCATTCATTTATTCCTCTGATGTGCCACACGCGATTTCGACGGAAGCACGTGCGTTTCAAAGTGACTCAGCCATTTCCAAGCTGTTCGCCCGCGAACGATCGTTCGCCATCGTTGACAGCGCGAAGACGAGCGAACTGAACTTCTCGTCTGGAAATTTCACCCCTTCCCGCAAATCTCATTAGCCGATGTACTCCCGGCGTGGGGATAAATTTATCGTTTCTTATAATTGAGAACATGCGATGATTTCACGTTAATCCATCTCCTCCTTCTATTCATCTCCGGTTCGAATGCGCCCCTCCTTGCGGTTATCCTTCACTTTAAGCTCTGCGTATCCTCGCTACTCCTTTTGGTCTCGCGAAGTTTTCCGCCCTGTGAGTTCATTTATCTAGCTTCCCCTCGCCCACTTTCCCTTCAACATCAATCTCATCTCTGCCAAATATCTTCCTTTTTCCTTTTCACCAAGATTTCTGCACTTTACCACTTCCGGTCTTAAATCTCCCACCATCGATTCCTGCACTTCGTTCCCACTTTAACACTCTATATGTTAGTTCGCGTTTTTTCTAATTGTCTCCGGGGAGACAACCCGTAATTGTCTTCCTCTAGCAATTTCATCCAATTTTCTTTATCTACATCTCTCCTTTTTCTTTCCTGTATATTGTTCCTTTCTACAGCGTTGCTTTTTTGTTTCACTAGCATCCGTTTGTCATCAGTTTTCCTTTATTTCTTGTTTCGTATTATCCGTATTATGAAGTTTTCATCTCACATTTTATTCCGTATTACCCTCCCCGTTAGCTCTTTATCTCTTTCTCTCTTCTCTTCCTCCGCTTCTTCTCTATTTTTCCCTTAAGACCCGTATATATTCAATTTCATATTCATTTAAACGTACAAATTATGTCTCTTTATTATTTTACCAGGTTCACTTTTCTCTCTTCAGAGAATCTTGTTAGGCTCGTTAACCGGTCGCAAATTCCGTCGCCTTCGTGTATCTGTCATTTTTACATCGTTCGTCCCACCGGTTAGTCGAGACGTTTCGTCAACGCGCGCAATTCACTTCACTTATTTCCACAAAGTTGGGCGAGTGCGCGAACACTTCCTTAAACATCTCGAGATTCCTCGATCTCCGGAACATTAACTGCAAACATACGGTCGAGATAGCATCTTTCATATTTATCGAGCGGAACGGCTGATCGATCTCATTTACGGCGAACACTAGCGCGACAGCGAGTGACAGATCGGGAGGAAATCGAACGCGCGCGAGACGATCTAGGATGTCGCTGGGTCGACACTCGATATATGAAGTGGCAAATGAAGCTCTCTTGGACCGTCGTTTTGTCGATACGAGCGATATACATGAAAATGATCTTGTATTTGAATGAAAACACAACACGCACAAGATACGCATTTGCGCTTTCGAGCTTTGCGGATTTGCCTCGGATGGCGTATCGATGTCGATATCCGATTTCGATGTATTTTGAATTTGAATTAGAAATGTTTCAAATTGAATGGTAGCATCCAAATTTTATTACGATAGATTTTTGAAAAAAATGGCATAAACGTAAGAGATAGAAAGTTTACAGTTTCATTATTTTATTTGTTTTGCTTGTGAATTTTTGAGGACATTTGACAGAATAATTCCGAGCTTTCTTGAAGATATTATCGATGCGTAAGAAGAAAAATTGTAATTTAATAATTTTATTTACTGCTATTTATTAATTAAATAAAAATGATTCAAAGAAATACTAATTTTTTAGTATCAACGAAATGATATCTTTAATCAGTAAAAAAAGTTGCTGCGTGCTTTTACGGGAATTTTACTCGCAAAAATAACACTGAACATTTGCCATTTCATTTTTCAGCTGCATTTTCTCACGCGAATAGTCATCTTCGATATCAGTTCAGTCGCGAAGACTTGCGAAGTTTCGTCATCAATACAGATGACAATGTCGAACAGCGTGACACTTCAATTAGCGTAATGGCAATATCAAACTAGATCAGCTGCGGGATAGCGGGGACAAAAGAAAAATCTTAGCTGACAAATCTCGTAGAGTTGGACGTGGTGCGTCTTCGAGTGGAAGGAACGAAAGGATCGAGAGCGGCGAGGCGAAATTCCAGTGACATTGATGGAGGGATCTACAGGGGGTGGCGGCCAAATTCATCTGCGTCATTGCCTTCCGTCATTCGACGTTGGATTCGGGAAGCGTGTCAAAGAAACGAACGATAGCGGGGATGTGTAATACAAAGCGAGAGAGCGACGATAAGTAGATGAAAGCGTCATAAGGTAGCCGAGCGTAACCGGCGAAAGGGGAGACTTCCCCGTATGCTGGTCCTGCCGGGGATGGTAACTTTACATTCGAGTTGTCTGTCCCCGTGGAATGCCGGACGTATCTCAACGTTGATAAGCATCACCGGTAAAGTTTAGTGGAAGCACGAAAGACGCGCGCGTTGGGTAACTTAAATGGCTTTCGCCGAAGTTTCCGATGCAAAAAGTGTAAATAGCATCTCGTTAAAGCGAAAGTCCATCGTGGGAACGATATGATGCCAGTAAACGTCAGTCCTTATTGCTCGAGCTTTACAACCGTACATCTAAAAGTACATCTAAGTACCAGCTAGCACATTTGTGCGTATTATATTAATTTAGCATAAATTTTATGAAAAAAAATTTTCATTATTTATGCGACTGTGAGCATATAAATGTTGCATGCATAACTTTGTTTTTTTTATTAATGTAAAATAAAGAAAGGAATCGATGAATATCGTTTTATTTTTGCTTCTTTGATTATCGTGTCTATTTTTTTAAAATAAATATGTCTTTAGATATCGATAAATATATATATATATATATATATATAGTCTAAAAATATTTCTTTATTCTACGACGAAATACTAGTTGACGTCAAATTTGATCTAATTTTGGCAATCTAGATAATCGCGATATTATGATATTATGAGAATTGATGTACGAAAACTGTGTCAATATGGGATAAACATTAGACAGTTATATTTGGCGATAAATGTGTGGGAAAAATATCGATTTTTGCACTTGTTGGAGAATTTCGAAACGATTGAATAAAACCGTGCAATTTATCCATTAACGATGTTAAATTATCGGTCCCTTGCGAGAGACGATAGAATGTAACGAAGAGAGCAACGCATTGGCATGATAAGCTGAGCGTTATCACCAGAGTTTGGAATCGGTGCATCATTGAGAGAATGAGACCCGGGGGAATTATAACGACAATTGAATCGTTGCAAATTCGAAATTGAACCAATCACGCAGCGACAATGTTCCCGTCGTCGATATTCCGCAGTGAATCTTTGGCGCATTTCGTGCAGAAAATCGGAAACCTTTAAATATTTTAGAAATTTCCATTTGTTTATACAAAATTATTATTCATCGAAATATGCAGATTAAATTTGATAAATTAAATATTTTGTTTTAAAGATTATGCGCGTGAGAGTTTCAGATAACAATACATATAAATATCCGCACTAGATTTTTCGCCTATTATATATGGACTCCTCGATAGGAAGAGAAAATCGATTTTTCTCTTATTATCTTATCAAACATCTTCTTTCTTTTCTAATCTAACGTTAGAGTTAAATAATAATAATAAATTTTTTATTGTTTGTTTGTATAAATGTAAGTTGTTTTGTAAAAATTTTTATAATTTTAATAAATTTCCAAGTTTTTAATAATTACCAACTTTTATAATTATTAATAATTTAAAATTTATCAATTCTTCACCTCTTGAAATAAAAATATTTCGAGTTAATCGAAGAATCCATAGATAAAAACGAGTGTAGGAAAAATGTGATACAAATTGCATATTCCATATTTCCCTTTTAGATAAATTAATGCGATTTATTAACAATGTAGTAACTCAACACCTGCACGCTTTTAAATCAAATTACGTGATTTACACGAACAGACCGCAACCATTTCCCTTTCGTGAAATAACATGATTGCTATCCAGTAAACATCCGACGTCAAATTACTTGCAATTACGTATCGGAAAAGGCGCCGTAATGTACGCCGATTTCGCAAATGCTGCATCGTTTGACTAACGCCAACGTGAGAAATAGCGGTCGATTCCATCCAGCCTTGAACGCATTTATACCAGGGAATCAAGAGAAGAACAAACAAACGCGCCGCTATTGGAAGATAAACAGCTTACGGGACGAAATCCACTTCGCCCGTTGCGAATAGCTGCGAATTCCCGTCACGCGTTCCAGCGATGCGACCGCGCCAGCACGTTGTCGCGATGTATCACTGAACTCGCGTCTCTATCAATTTCCGCTGCGAGACATTCCGTTATCTATATTCCGACATTTCCAACTTCCGTTCCGTCGAAGATCGGCGAGCGGAGCGGCGAGACGAATCCGTTTGGATTGCATTTGGAGAAGAAGGAACCGCGCGCGGATGGAGAGACGCGCGCCAACTCCCGCGGTATCTCGTTCCGAATCTGATCGCGAATTTATACGATCTCCGATCAACACGAGTCGGCGAACATCGAGCGGAGGATCTAGTGGTACTCCTCGTCACTCTTCCGCTCCACTCGCGTGATCGATTCGCGCGTGACACGTAGCACGGTTCGCGGTACCAAGAGAGATCCACGGCTCTCGAAATGTCTCTCGCCCTCGTCCTTCCTCGCTTCCCGTTTCCGTCGCTCGCGTCCTCCTCGATCGTCGCGTTCGATCGCCCGCCGCGGTACTTCCGCGCCGCGTCACGCGCGATACCTCTTCATCGTTGTCGCCGCGGTGGAAGCCCGCGTCGTCGCGCGGATAGAGATCGCGTTTCTCGCCGTGGTAGCGCGGCGCGAAGAGTCACCGGCGGCGCGCGCTTTTCTATCTTTAGAACGTCTCCCGGGGCTCCCCGGCCGGATACTTGGCGCGGTACTTCGCCGTCGGCCGTGTTGCCTACTGCCCAGGCGAGCCGAGACTGAGGCCTCCATAATAAGCGCTCCAGAGGATGACGCGCAGGCGCCCTCGTGTCCCGCGCGCTCCTCCACTTCCGTTCTCCTCTCCTCTCTTCTTCTCTCCTCTTTTCTCTTTTCTCTCGTCTCTCGCTCTCGATCTCTCCGCCCTCTCTCTCTCTCTCTCTCTCTCTCTCTCTCTCTCTCTCTCTCTCTCTCATCCTTTTTCCCTCCTCGTCGACAATTAATCAGCCACTTTCCACTTTTCCGTGCGCGATGTCGCGATGCTTTGACCGCTTTTTAGCCACCAAATGTATATGTATGTGTGTGTGTGTGTGTGTGTGTGTGTGTGTGTGTGTGTGTGTGTGTGTGGGTGAGTGGGTGGGTGGGTGTGTGAGAGAGGCTCACCTCTTCACCCTCAAAGGTAAACGGTGATCTTTCGCATTTTCAAATTAATGAATTGCTCATAACAATTAGAAGATTTCGTTTCCTTAAATATAAATTTCTTTTAATAGATATTCAATAACAAATTTAATATTTGTAATTTTTTAAATCTATAAATTGTCAAAAGGAATAAGAATTTCGTACTGCGCTAATAATTCTTCAATTATTTTAAACAATATAATTTTAATAAATAAGTAAAAATTAAAGATATTAAAAAATTTTTTATTCTTTTGTACAATTTTATAACAACTACATATATGAATATTTTTCTGAACGCAGAAGAAATATTCTAAAGAGATTCTTGACGAAGAAGTTGAAATTTTATTAATTTGCGTATAGATTCATCCCTGCGGATTCTAGGGATCAAATATTAGAGATTATGGATTGAGTAGTCACGGTATTTAATCACCTGATCTCTTATATTTGCGGAATCGCAAACGTAGATCATTTTCGTGTGTACACACAATCTCGGACTCGCGAATTCATTAAACGTAATTTGCAGGAATTTCGATCATGTGTCTAAATGTGTAACATTCATAGCGGTCACATGTATAAATGTTCATTCTATTTATACATTCACATGTATAAATGTGTAACATGAATTTTCATAGATGAAATATAATTCCGCGTGTAAAACGCACAGGCATAATCTTCCAAAAGAGTATGAATATATTTTGCTACCCTTGTTTCAGATACATGGCGCGATGTGTGTATACCGGCCGTGATGTTTGGAGTAGCGAGAATTAATCTCTTTTTGAAACAAAATATACGACGACGAACGCTGCGGAAACACTGCGGACTTGAATAAACGTGGCCGCTTTTAAACACTCCGGACTCGATTCAACAATTTTATTATAGTCCGGAGATGATTTCCGACCTGACTGCGGCCTACTCGCAGGTATTTTTCGCGGTATTCTGTAAGTTTAAGTTTAAGTTTAATCCAGTGTCCGACTGCGTCCGCATGTAATATTTATCCGCATGCACACAAATATCGATCAGTTTGCGTGGTGGTATTATCGCGTACGCGCACACACTCGAGGGACATTTTCATAGATGTGTCACGAGAGAGAAAGCGGTTCGCGGGCATTAAATGCATTAACGTAACTGTTACATTTTGATCGGACTAGTCTAGTTCAGAATTATCCGCACTTCATGAACTTTACTTTATACGTGACAGGGTTGTCATGGAAGTTGCCGCAAGTTCCTAACAGACTTGCTATAATCGCAGGCCGCTTCCTGGGATCAACATAGAGTACCAATGTACGCGAATTGCATAATATTGTCTCGATATAATTCTACATTGTATTAAATTTTATTTTTAACTTTATTTATATCAATATCATCAGGAGAGCAACCCTAATTTTAATTATTTGTGCATTTTTTCGATTGGGTTGGATACATTTTTTTTATTTCTTTTTTCAATTGATGGTATTTATTGAATAATATGTAATATGAATAATTATTGTAATTATTGCAATTATAAAATATATTGAAGATGAAAAATTTTATTTGAAAAATGGCAAAAAACAATAATCAATACTTTGTTTAATAAAATTTTATTTAATAAAGTTTTTATAAAATTTGTCTTTTTAAATATCTTTAGAGAAGAAGCAATTTATATTGAACGTTTTATTTTGAAGAGAAATGAATGTTATACCTTTATCATCGAGAAAAAGAATTATTTGCATTTCTAATTCAAATTCAGGAATATTATTTTCTGAATATAAATCCTTTGCGGATATTTTTCTTTATTACAAGGAAAGCTTACAAAACTTGAACAAAATTGCAATATGACCATCCTCGGAAGAATCGTCGAGCTTGACCTTTCAGAAAGCGCTTTGGGAATCACGAAAGCTCCGAAGAAACAGATTTTTCTCCGACATGTATTCCCGAATAACTCATCGTTGGCAAGTAGAAACTTCATCTGTCTGTAAATTACTCGCTAAAAAAAGAAGAGTACGTACGGAAAACACTACCCGCCGAATACTGCAAATGAACCTCGAATTATAAGCCGGCGTGGAAAGTTGTTCGAAATTTCAAACCTGTCGAGATCGTTTACAAGGTAACCTTGCCGACCCAAATCCATCAGTTTTGAACGAAACTTTGCGAGTATATACAAAGTGATTTTATGCATAACATTTCACCTCACTTATGATTCATCAGAAGCTAAATTTATATGAGAGCTCCTCATAAGCTTATATGAGAGCTTTTATGAAAGATTATTTTCAAAATCGTGTGCCGTATCAAATTCTAGAAAAGGTCATTCCAAATTTTCCCTTTTCTATATATACATACTATATGTAAATAGACATACTTTTTAAATTAAAAACATTTTAAATTAAAAAAATTTTTACTATATTTTTTATATTAAATAAAACAAAATGCATCGAAATAAAAATTATTATTTAATGCGATCGTCAATAAGAAATAATTATGTTATGTTATACATTTATTAGCGATAAAATACGAATGTAATAATTTTATGTTAATTTTTTGTCATTTTATATTGTTTTTCGCATTTACGCATTGCTTACCGAATTCATATTTATATCACTGTTTGAATCGAATTAATTAATCAAACCCATGTTTGTATGAGATGTATGTGTACAAATATTTTAAATAACAATGAATACGAGATAAGTTACAAAGACATAATATGAATGTAATCCTTCGACGTTTAGCTTCCGCAGCGTTACCGAGGATCACTGTCGAGCCCTTGAATTTAATCCCAAGCTAGAAGGGTCAAACAAAGAAGGGAAGGAACTTACGCGTGAGGCAGACTTCCAATCAGGACTCGTATTAACCCGCCCGAAAGCCGCAAGGTTCCGTTGCCCCCACACGCTTCTTCTTAAAGTCAGTTTGTCACGAAGCGCGCGTTTGAACCGACGCTACCTCGACAGTAGTCTTTCCGGTAAATCCGCCTCGCAATAAAATGAAATATTTCGAGTTTATTACGTTTCTCATAAGATACAAGAGTTCTTAAAAGAAAAGAAGAAAAAAAAAAAAAGAAAAATATTGAAATCCATGAGTGTGTCGTATAACTTGGTGT
The DNA here is from genome assembly GCF_055798465.1 of Pogonomyrmex barbatus. Classification (NCBI taxonomy): domain Eukaryota; kingdom Metazoa; phylum Arthropoda; class Insecta; order Hymenoptera; family Formicidae; genus Pogonomyrmex; species Pogonomyrmex barbatus. Next base: position 18,148,978 of record NW_028297116.1, read on the forward strand.
TATTACTTTGCAATATTTTGCATAATTTCGCAATTTATTTTATGCATATTCATAGTTCATTAATTTTATCAATGTAATAATACCGCGACAATGCAGATTTATTGCGTTGTACCCATATAAAGTTCAGTACGAACGATTTTGAACAAGTCGTACACTTCAGTGAAGCCTGAACAAGCTATATTCTGTCTCATAATAATTGTCATTAAATGTGAAAATCTGCGGATGTTGTGTAGCATAACACGCGTCGTGGAAATTTCCTAGGACATTGGTAAGACCATTGTTTAAAATGAATTCTTTCATTTTCGAAAAATCCCATTTTCGCACAGAATGATAATATTATGTGTATTCACCAGAATGCATTTCATAATATATTTTTAATATTTAATATAATTTACTTTGAAAAATGCCATTAAAATTTTTTTTCATCATAAAATTGCTTTTACCTCGACATGAATTCCATCTCTCCTTCCTCGCATATTATCTGTTTTCGCGGTTTGTCGTTGCGAGATGAGCAAATAACACGTTTTTAATATTTTTATTCGCGAGTCCAGCATTAATCAAGCTCAAAATAATGTTACTAACACCTGACGCGAAATATATTTTTTCGCATACATTTGCAATATTGAAAATTAAATCTGCTACAATTAAAAGAGCTCGAATAGTTACTTTTGCAATATATATTTTTTTATAACAAATGTTTTTTTATAAAAAATTTTATTATTTTAATGCATTAAAAACTTTTTGTAATAAAGTTGTTAAAATTACACCGATTTTAATTCCTGTCGTAACGGGAGAAGCACACGTATTTCTTTTACAATTTTATTTTACTTTACAAGAAACTCAAAGAAATGTATTTAAAGCATCGCAAATAAAAGATAATAAATTAATTACACGATCAAACGGTTTTACGTATTAATTATTCACGTTATATCGGTTATAATCTCCTTATCTTTATGACAGTAATTTATTGCTCGCCGATGGATTTGTATTCATTTGACATTTATATGTCGTAATCGGTTTACGGGTTGTAAACATCATGATTAAGTATTCCGTACAGTCAGGTTTGACACAAATTTGAATGTACTCCGCTTCTTTACGGAAACGGAGCGCATTCAGGGAGGAAGAGAGTGTCTAGATAAATCATCCCTCGGAATATTTTCAGGTTTACTTTTTTTCCACTACGAGAGTTTGTACGATCTTGCATCTTCCTACTGGCCTCGTGGAGATAGTAAAAGAGCGAGGAATCGCTCGTTCTCATAATTGACCGCGACATTCCGCTGAAGTAGCGGCGCATAAATTTTTCAGTGGAATTTACGGTAAATGGGATCATAATCTCTTTGCTTTTACATCGCGGCCATGTTGCATTGAGGAATGCTGCGAAGCGTGAACTGCATTTTTTTTATCAAAGCTTTGAAAATGGAGCCTTAATATTATAATTTTATACACACAGGAATTATAAGAGACATTAAAGCAGTATTATAATATTAATAAATTAATTTAAATATATAATCATATTGACTATTTTATTATCAATAAATTACAAATGGAGATTACTAATTAAAATTTGTAGTAATATGTTAATAATTGTAGTAAAAAATTAAAATAAAAGTGATCTTGTTAAGCATTCCATTTTTTTTTGTAATAAATTATTATGTTTATTATATTTATTTATATTATCATACAAGTTTCTAATACAGATCGACTTTTTCAAGATTTATTTTATTTAAGATCTTTGAATTTTATTTAAGATCTTAGAATCAGAAGAGTATTTATATCGAAAGATATCCCGAGAACTAGAAAAATGATCCTGTTCGAAAGAGCGAATTCGTTGAGAACGTTGTGAAATTACACGATCTTTCGGTTCTACCTTTAGCAATGGCTAAATGTGTCTCTTTTATTGAACAAACCGAGGAGAAACACGTTAAAAGCATTTATCGCCGGAAGACCGATACGACAAACGTGACAACCCAAAACGTGGGAAGTAACAAGTATAGAATTTTTTAATCCTGAACAATTTATTTCTTCAATATAGCAGAATAATACATACAAAAGAATACACGTATATTTTATAGAAAAATTCGATTTTGTAATTAATCCCGCTTGTGTAAAATATTACATTTCTCCAAGATGTTTTTAATCTTAATTTTAATTCACGTTTGCTTATTTCGACCTTTTCCATAGACAAGATTTATTTTGTTGAACAATTGCGGTTAAAATTACTTAACGATAATATTCCATACAAAGCCCTTCTCATTTCTCTAGCCATTTTTACGCACGCGGTTGCCGGACTATCGGAATGATTATGCTATAATTAGTTGCCGCACGCAATGGCGTTTCTAATTTCTACCTACCTATCGCATGCGAGTAATCAGACTTAACAGCGTTACGCCGTTCAACGGATCTACCGATAATCAAAATGTTCTTTCCAAGATCCGATTAGTAAAGAGGTATTCACGTCGAGAGATGCTGCTAGAACGCATATATTTTATACCTTAGAAACATCGACGGAAAATCGAGCGAACCTCCAAAATAGCCTCGATGCGAACAGTTTTATAACGAACGTTCAAAATGCAAGACAATCGTCCTGTAACCCCTATTGATAATTTAATTTTATGTCATATTGGATTCTTTAATTGGAATTTAATCGAATTGATCGGATCGGGATAACCCGAAACGATCTCGCGGTGCTTGAAATCTCTTAATTTTTCATTAACCCAATTCTCGAGAATATGTTCTAATTAATAATATCGTCACACTCTTTCTGATACCGTATAGCATATTTCGTCAATTAATTCTTTTTAAACAATATTAGATTAATTGACAATTTGTCAATTAAAACAATTATCTTAATTACGCGATGTGCGTATTTCCTGAAACCCCACGGTGCGCTAGAGTAATTAAATAATGGTCGCCATTGTTTTATTTTTGCTTAGAGCTGAGAAAAATAAAAATGTTAAGATTATAGTTTTACATATTACATCAACAACATTATTATGTAACAGTGAGTCTTATCTTTATCCGCTCGTACGTTTTAATTAATTAATTTATTTTAAAATTATTACATTGTTCGATTTAACGAATTAAAATAGTACTAACAAAATAGTACTAATAAAATTAATAAAAAGATTGATTTAAATTTTACAATTATTATTACACTTCTTTATTATCAGAGTAAGACATCACAAAAGTCAAATGTATTAATTACAATATATACATTTTTAAGAATAAATTACTGAGTATATTACCTAATAGAAAATTCAGTTAAATAAATAGCCATATTTAGTTACGCAACACAGTAGAGTAACACAGTGATTATAATCAATGAATCAACCGTAATTACGTCGCAAAATATTCCGCTTTACAATAAGCTTAATTATCATCACAGGGCATAATTGCTCCAATTTATTTTGCCACATTGTGACATTCATCGTGTCCAGCATCTGTGGCTCATGGAACGCACCGTCAAATTTTTTCCGATGTTTTTCCTCCGATCCGCCAATGCGTCAACGATCAATATGCAATTTTTATTACGCAAACTCGATTAACAATTCAAACACGTACGAGCGGCGGCGGCGGTGAAGAGGCGGGGGGGGGGGAGGGGGGAATACAGCGACGAACAAATATTCAATCTAGCTCTATTTGTCCTTGTTGTTTACCCGGGAGTAGGAAAGTCACGACGGCGGGGAGACATAATTTGCAATTGTAACGGGTCGGTTACTTCCGACGAGTATCACGCTTTGCGGTGCGTGCTCCGCATTGACCATATACTTAGATCTTTTAAGTAGAGAACAGTCTACTTTGCGCCGCGTGCGTCACGATTGCGCGTTGCATTACGATTTAAAGCGCACGACTGCACAAAATCCGTGCGTTCTCGGGTGTAACGCGAGTAATAATTTAATTAGGATTGTTCCTCATTGAATATCGTTGTGGTGCGAAAGTGTACAGGTTGGATCAACGAGTTTTTCCGACATTCCTAAATTTTTACCATGTTCATATGACATACACATTTTTATTTTTTTATTATTCTTTTCATAATGTTGAACTATAAAATTAATAAAATAATGTTAGAAATTAAAATAGAAATTTTACATCATGTAAAATATCTATGAATTTCAAAATTTTATAATAAAAGTTTATTATAAAATTTATAAAATTTATAAAAAAGAGTAGTATGTATTATATGATATTAATATAAATGTGGTATTTATTTTTATTTTATTTATATTTTAAAAATAGTTTTTTGCAATAATTTTTAATTATAATCAATTAAATAATAAAGCAATTGTAATATATATTGGGAAAAGCACTTGAAGTCAAATAATTTTTTTTGTTTCGTATTAATACAAATATTTATTTAAAAAAGTATCGTCTTAATTAAAATTATTTTATTATCTTGATAGGTCATTAAGTTATTACAAAAATTAAATTATGTTCATATGTCCGATTGTTATTTAATAAAAAATGATCACAATATAACAACCGTTTAAAAAAATAATTTTGTCTCCTTTTGTAAAATATATATATATTATTCATATATCTACTAAAAGATATTAAAATTTTTTATAACAATGTTTTTATAACTCTTTTAGAATCTTAGAAAAAGAAAAAGAACGATGAAAAGTTTAGCTGCAATTTTGCACAAGAAAATCTTGCACATTATTCTTTTGATAAATTACTAATCATGAGAAATTCTTATACGATATGAAACAGAAGAAGTTTTTTTATATAAAAGAGGTCTTTATCCGATGTGAAAGCAATTTCTAATAAATTCAAGCCTATGCTTCCTTATCATAGATCGTATCGTACATCCTCGATTGACAATGGAATGCTTGGGGGATTCTTCCCAGAATCCTCATTCTCAACAAAATTATAATTCTAGGCACAGGCGCGGCCTCAAGAGGTCGAAATTCGAGATGAGCGACACTTCAATGTCTTCGCATTAATAAAAAACAAAGGAAACCGTTGAATTAGCTATCTTCCTCGCTATATATACACTATTATTTATAACAAAAATTTATTTAATTTTTTTCTAATATCAATCAAAGAATCAATAATTGATGATTAAAAAAGATTAAATAAATGTATTCTTTAACCCTTTCTTTACAATAAATTTTTCTTAGTGCAAGTTCAGACAAATATAAGTAATAAATTAAATGATAAACTAACAGATGTTCTGTTTAGTTTGATTAGACATGCAATTTAATTATGTTCGTTTATGAGCAGACGTTGAATTTACTCGTAATATCATAGACGCATTTAGAAGATGTTAGGAAAATCGACTACCCGACGAATTAACTAATTAAATGCGCATGCGACCGACATAGACATGGAGTTCCATTAACGGAGAAAATATCCGTGTTTGAATAGTTGAATTTCATCCTGCGACCTAGCTATTAAACTTTTGATATTCAAGGGGCGAGCATAAATCCGCATGACTCAGGCAGTTGCGATTCGAGTTTAAAATTAACTAATCCTCCTGTTCGCCCACAAACAACGATATATACTAATTACGTATAGGAAATTTAAGAGAAAAATACACTTCTCGAGTGTGTGAATTATCTCTCAAAATATCACATATTATCTCGTCATGTCCAATAAATTGTACATGCTTTAGCAGATACAACTGAAAACAAGCAAATTAATGTATATCACATTTATTTTTTTTAGTATGATTTACTCAGGATTGATATCACAATGCAATTTTTATTCATTAAATCATTTTAGCTTTTTCTTATTGATTTAATAATAGGATAATTCTTGCATTTAATTTTGCATTTATACAATATTTTTAAATTTTATTTTTATTATATCCATATAAGCCAGGTGTATTGTTAAAAATTAAAACAATAGCAGCTTAATGATTTTGCTATGACAATATCAATTACGGAACTTTTTTAATTTTAATTTTTTAACTTTGGGAACTTTTGATTCTAAAAATTTTAAAACCTGACTTGATATAAAGAAAGTTAGCAATTCTTCGTTATAATAAGTTTATAAGAATAAAATTGCACAATAGATATAACAAATTTAAAATAAAAAAATTATTTATTTTTCGTCACATTGCTTAATTGGTTTTTTTTTATTAATACCGAAACTTTACACGGTAAAAAGAACAGTCGATATAATTTAATAACCCCGATAGCTGTTAAGAGGGCAAGAGTGGTGAATTTTTCGTTTTAAGTTTCCAACTGAATGAGTCCCAAGTTTGACGAGGCCGACTGGGAGGCCGATCGAAATTATCGAAGCAAGAGGCTCGCGAGCGGATGTAGCACCAGATTTTTTTACCACGAAAAAAGAAGCATTCCGATCGCTCCCAACTAAAGCTGATGGAGAATATCCTGTCAGATACAACACACGATTCTACCAATTCAGTTGATTATCGAGCGTGTAGCGGTCCCGAATATATGCGAATGTATGTATATACATCGACACACACACACACACACACACACACACACACACACACACACACACACACATACACACACACACACACACACACGCGCGCGCGCGCGCGCGCGCACACAAACGTGAGAAACCCGTTATTGGGAACAGTAGTACTCCAGTTTCCAGTTTCCAGTTAAAGCTCTATGAACATAAACGCATTTGTTCTTATTCTTTTATGAGGAAAGAGAGAAAGAGAGGGAAGAGGGAGAGAAAGAGAACCGATATATATGCGCATTTTATCACTATATCATATATCTTATGTACAATGAAATTGCTTGGCTATCGCTTGGTCTACGAGCGTCCGACGTGCATATTCGATTCTCATTCAAAACCCGAGTTACGATCGCCGAGGTATAAATATCGCACTTTATCACGTTTGTTTATGTAGGTTCCAATATGCATCGATCTAACGTACATAGTTAGTTACGTGAAGAAAAATTTTAAGATTAATACAAACTTAGTTTTTTTTTTCCTTTCCGGAAAATATAAGCTATATAAGCTTTTAATTAAGAAACGGCTAGAAATGGCAATAAATTTTAACGCTCTCAGGGACAATCTTGATTTAACTAGATTTTAAATGATATCTCAATTTGAAGTTTACTTAAAATTGAACATTAAAAGATTGTGAAAAAGGGCAGCGTTTGATTAAATACTTGGAAATAAATCCTCCAGATATTTAGAAATTCGTACAACGATGAAAACAGAAACACGAATTTCGTAGCAATCGTTCGTAGCAATCTACAATTTTACTTCCGTCATAATTGCATTTAATAATAATAATAATATCAATAATAATAACAATAATAATAATATAAATGCTTTTATTTATTATCTCAGTCTATTAATGCAAATATATATCGTTTTATTGACGATATTTAAATATTCTCAGAGCGCATCATTGCATCTGCGGCGACAAAACGGTTAATTACAGATGAATAATAATGAATGTATTATGTATTATACTCCGTTTCTATTGACCTCTCGCGGTGCAGTGTTCCGGACATAATATGATCCGAATATTCCGGCATGCTCCATGGAGAGATGACGTTCAAATGCTCTCGGGGCGCGTTATTATGGTAGCCGCCAGGGTAAAAGGATTAATTACGTGGAAACGCTTTCGGGCGTCTTTTCGAACGAGAAGCGGTGTTCTCTCCCTCTCCCCCCCCCCCTCTCTCTCTCTCTCTCTCTCTCTCTCTCCCACTCGTCGGAGGGCGCACGTTTACGATGTCGCGGCCATCGGAGATTATGCGATTAACCTCGAGATTATACCGTCGTCGGAGATCCTTCTCGGGGCCGCTGCCGAATGCCGTCGCCGCGGTGTTTTTCGAACGCAGCCATTGGTCCCGCGAAACTTGGGGGCCCCCTAAGTACGGAGCACGAAGTAGAAATTAGATTTTTTCCTCGAGGGCCCCGTTTCGTAGCGCGAGCATATTTAGCAATAAAGCCGGTAGGTTTCAGGAGCAGAGGCTAGACATATAATTAGAGCGGGGTATATCTCGTGAGAAAATGCTCCGACGCATAATGGCTGCGGGTCACGGAACCGAAGGGGGTTCTTCTCTCTCGGTCGGAGGAGCTGAGCCTCTCCTCTCCTCTCCCCCTCCCCTTCCTCCCCCTCCCGCCCTCTTGTTTACACGTGAAATCCGTCGGGCGTGGATTCAATTCATAAACCACGGCATACCGTGTGGCGGCGACCGGCCACATTGTGGCCAACGCCGCAGAATCCAACGTCGTTTGTTGTTGTTTGTGCAATTTCACAATTGCTCCGATATTACATCACATTTTTACACCCCGGCTGCGCTCAATCGTATATGTTACAAACAGGCGCGTGCAGAAAAATATTCAAAACAATATCTATCTCGCAAAATATTTCAATTGTAGAATGCCATAACTAAATGGATTTGTTATTGTTAAATTAATAAAGAAATAATACTTTGATTTTATATTATAGCTTGCAACGAAAGAAATTTTTTTACGTTTTATATTGCATAATCTATTCTTCTATCTTTGCAGAAAATGCAGACGAAAAATGTGAATCTACCACTACGTGATTACGAGGTGAGTGTAAATTATTCTATTCTATGAAAATTTATTATTTAATTAAGTATTAGATGAATTTATTTAATTGACCACTACCAGAGAAAAGAAATGAGAAAAAATGAACAAGTTAACTTTATAAAATCTTTTTAAGTTTACAATCTTTGAAACTTTCTTATATATTGCTAAATCGCGCGAGATGCAGTTACGCAGTAAATGTGTTATAAAATTCATTGTCGAATAAAGTTTTCAAACATTTTCACTCGGGCTTTAATTTACGTGTGTTCTATCCTATATGTGTTGCAGAAACGCCAGCTTGACTACCCGACTGGAAGTAAGTAAGCTTTTATCCGTTAAACTATCTTCTCTCTCTCATTTTAAGCAAGAGGAAAGGCAAATTTTTGTGTCAATTTTCCCTTTGAAAATTACATACAAAATTGCGAAGCAGAAAAAAAACGAAAAATTCAACGCACCTGTATTGCATATTTAATAAGTATAAAAACTGTAAATTCCATTTATTATAAAATATCTCTTTATACAAGCTCCTCCTTTATTGAAAAAATTGTACAGATACATATTGCGGAAAATTTAAATTGATTCTTCTTAAATTATTTTAAGTTATCTTAAAGTTGTTTTTTATGAAGAAAGAAATATTTTTTCATTTCCATTAAAAAAAAAATACCATTACGCAAAACACCGGTAAGGTAGAAAGCTTTAAAGAAAACTTTACTCGGCCATAATCGGATCCCATAAAGTCAGCTGTAACATACACATGCAATTCACGTCATAATTAAATATTTGCACCATCACCGAGGAAACTTAGAAATAAATCATAACCGACATCCGATCTAGCGAGTGACTCGCGATATTATTAGCATTCCGAATGCAATTAACTTACGCCGCGACTCGTAACTCATGCCCGCCGGGGAACGCGTTTGCGCCACATAATTTCCTATTAGAGCTTTTATTAGAGCTAGAGAGATCGAGGAAACCTCGTGATCGATAAGGCAGAGATCTCGGAAGCGATCTCGCTGCGCGTAAAGATCATCGAACTCAGCAGAGGCCCCTTCGTTTCTGATGCGTGCAAGACAAGACCAAGATTCCACCTTGGCGTTCGCCGTAGACCGTGGCGGTAATTTTTAGGTGGAACGGAAATTTATTATTATGTCGGACTACAATTCTGGTTGCATTAACGATCACGGAAGATGAGCTCTCGATCCTCGCGATAATCGATTCGATTCGAAGAATTTAATTATGCTGTTTATCGTACAATACAGGGCAGGGATTGATATCGTTTTAATCATGGTACTAGAATTCGTCGCATCATTAGTGCTTGATATTGAATATTAAAATTCGTATATAACGACGCGATGTTTCGCAATATGATTAATTACAGTGCGATTTACGTACAGATAAATTAATAATCAACGTTACGCGATCACGCCTGGGAGTATTAAATTGTTCCACGTTCCCGATTCGTTACTCGTTATTTGTTCCACAACTACGAGCTCACAGCTATCTTTTTATACTTTTTATTATGCTATTACAGCAATGCAATACAATACGGTACTTGCAGTTTCGCCTATAATCCGAGGAAATAACAATCGACCATAAATGTTGAGTCAGCTTATATGTATGCTGATTTTCCCAGCACTTGTATCTGCATACAAAGCGATAAAAATTATCATGCCTACGCCCTTTTATTAAAATCATTATTTTACGCTCTCTTAATAAATATTTTGTAGTTTAATTTCAAGTCTTTTTGTAATTATATTTCATAGAAAGTGGTAAAAAAACGGGATAATCTATATTTAATTCCCACATTTCAATTTAAAGAAATGCACATAAAAAGAATCATTTTAATTAATGATTTTAATCTCCTTAATATATTTTTAGCTTAATATATTTTTTCATCAAGTTCGAGATACGTCAGGAAAATTTCAGAGCTAATCTATATTCTTAGACGTGACAAGAAATACATACAAAAATTTAATAAGATAAGATAAATTCAAGTCTCTTTGACTTCTTCATTTTGGTCTAATGGCTAATGATTAACATAACGAGCAATCTTGTCCAATCTGATCCTTCAAACTATCTTGTGCTTAGCACACTATTTCACGCACACTGGTAAAGTAGAAAACTTTAACGGGGCCCGGATCTCCGTAAGAGGATCATCGGACTCAACAGAGGCGCCTCCGTCCTTCCTCAGGTCCGCGGAGGAGAACGCTCGGATTCCGTTCATTCGCCATAAACCTTGTCCGTAGCTCGCCGGGTGCGGTGGGACCGGTCGAGACAAGGAGAGGAGAGGGTTCGCTGCCTTTTCTCCTGGTATCCACCTGGCGTCTCACCTGAGGCACCTTCAGACAACCAAGTCGGTCCGCGAGCGCGGTGCGTGTCCTCTCCTCGGACTATTCTCACGAGCCATCGTCTTGAGAAAATTTCGCGGCAAACGTTTCCTTCCATCGTCCATCGGAGTTTGCACGGAAAGAAAAAGGCATCTTCGCATTCGGCCTTTGAATTCTTTGCGGTTTCTGCACGGACCGTCGGCGGTCTCTCGCTCGCGAACGGTGAATCATCGCGAGGACGATTCTGGAGGAGGACTTGCGTCTACGAGACATCGATGGGACTCGCGAGCTTGGCGAACTCGCGCGGAAAATGTGCGCGAAAAAGGAGTGAGGGACCGCTGTAGGAAACTCGTCGAATCGAAAGTCGTTATCGAAAAGGATTTCGTCGTCAGCGAAACTCTGTTCGCGCGCGAGTGACGCGTATATAATAAAGGTGCTGCGCTCGTTAAAACGTCAGGCATTCACGCGAGTGTCGAAGGGAGATACTCTCCGCGCCTCGGAAAACCGGATTTTTACGTGTGAAGAACGTGCTCGGAGGGAGAGGCAGAGAGAGAGATGCCTCTTCGTCGGCTACTGGAAAATCCTGCTTGCCTATCCATACTTGCGTTCAAGGACGACCGAGTAAGACGTGAAATTGCAGTCGCTCTGGAATTACCATTGTGAGTTCAATGATTTCTCCTTCGAGGAAGCACGATGTAAAGAATGTTCTGTATCTTTGTATATCTTTGCATATTGCCGCGAGGATTATATGATTTTACGAAAAAACATTTAGAAGAATATTGGTCATTCTTACATAAAAAAAAACTACGTAATTATATAATTTTATGAATAATAATTAAGAATAATCATTAGTTTTAATGACATTTTTTGACAAATTTAGAATGAGAGATATTTGCAAGATATTTTTGAAAAGAAACTTTTTAATATTTAAAATTTAAATATTTTAATAATAAAATTCCAAGTTTTGTTAAGAATTTAAAAAATATAGTATAATGTTTTATTTGTTAATTAAACTTAAGAAGCTAACTGACTATATTTTAGTTAAAGAAACATCGATTTCAAGATGGATAAAATCTCTGCTATTAAAATTAAAGTTGACCTTATTACATTATTTAATATTTTAACGCATTCATATTTACATAAATCCTAAACTTTCTATAGATGATGGGGAATAAGACAGAGTTGGTACCATGGGAAGATTATAATAAGATGAATTTTTTATCATCAGGTTTGCATAGGAGATTAGATATGATATAGCCCAAAACAGAATATAAATCTGTAAACAATACAAAAAGAAAAAAGAGAGAAAAGATATTCAAAATCTTTTTCAGACTATATCAGATTTCTCATGCAAATTTGAGTGTAAACAATTTATTTCATTTTAATTTTCTCATACTTCATAATTCTTCCTTATTTCCCATAGTCCAGTTTAAACAAGAAAAACCGAAAGGTAATAAAAACAGGCAACGTAACAACAAAGCAAATAATCGCGGACAAAAATAATCATCGATCGATAATGATCGATAAGTATCAACGTGAGAAATAAATGAAGTAAATAAATAACAATTAACAAATGAATATATTAGAATTAATAATAGATACGTTTGAGAGAAGCGCAAATTATTTGCATTAATTACGCTTTCATTATTAATGGAGGCGTTTTATCTGAATTAAATAGAAATTAAATGAATAATACAGAGAGGGACGCGGAGAGAAATATTGTAAATAAGAGAACATTTTAATATTATGACAAGTCATTTTCTTTGAATAACTTTTAAGAATTGTCTATTTTATCTCGATTAACCAGGACTGCCAATCGGTTAAGCTGTTTGAATTATTAACACGCGACGATTGAGGTTTTCGCCATTACTTTTCCAAATTATGCGTCGCACGAGAAAAAAATGCAGCGATACATATTTATCGTGTCCGTCACGGATGCCGACAGCATATTTTCGACTCTCCCGCGGCGATTATCCGTAATCTACTGGCACGAATCCCGAACGGCGATGTGCTGGCCGCGATTCGATCGACCACTTATATAAATCCCGTTTCGAGGACGTATTCGGATTTATGGATTTATTAATATTTGCCCGCGGGAGAGAACCCGTTTTTCTTCGTCACCTGTGCCGATGACGTTATTCCGATCGCGACTTCTGCCGCGTAATGCGACAGGGAAATACGATCGCTCTCATGAAATGCATTTTCTAATCATCGGAAACCTGAAACTAAAGTTATTAATATTTCCTGAACGTTTAAGATCGAAAGCTGAATTAACATTCGACGATATATCAAAGCGTTGTTAGAAGTGTTATATAACTATATACAGCAACAGGATACACGCTTTTAAATAGTATCATTAAATATTTATCTTCTTTCTTTATCTTTAAAAATTTTTCTATAGACGCGCAGGTCTCATAAATCAAAGTGCGTTGTGTAGATACTTAATGATACTCTTATCGACACTATTGTGCTATTCCTCTCGATGTTAACATGATAAAACATCGATATTAGCAACATTAACGAGACCGACGCTTGATCGCGCGCCATGTTCCCTGTAATTATCGTTTAATTATGATAAATCGGTTTTATGTTCTCGGAGTTTGTTATGGAGCAGTTTCGCGCGATAAATTTGCCGCGACGAACTCTTTGTTGTACAAAAGAAAGAACGCGCGGATTGCGTACACTTGAACAAAATCTGCCGTCTTGAGCACCATCGCGAGTGGCTTTGACCTGGCATATAAAACATTACGTGCACGTGCAAACTCACGCAGGTTGTGCACGCAATTACATGTCAATAGCCGAGTTCTCTCGCGCTCATTCACCTGTTCCCAGATCGTTTCCCCGTCCCGTCAGAATCTTTTGCATCTTGCTCGTTGCTATTCGATGTTACATTTGCCCGTCGTTCACTTTCCTGACCTCCTTTCACGCGGAAAGTTATTTTTACTTTACCCTATTAATCGATGCTTTTCCCCACGCTACCTAAGCGTTTCTCGCTTTAATTACGAACGCATTTGTTTGATTTATGAGACATAGACCCTATATGAATTAAAATTAATTACATGCGATATTAAAATAATTTAAGATAATTTCTAATCCGACAGATTATGCGACGGATAAAATTCTGATTTCTACAAAATTGCTTTTGACAGTGGCAATTTGTTGCCATTGGACACGCCGTATTATTCCTACAAGCGCGGACACATAATTAGCATTTGCTAATCTCGCTAATATGTTACGCGTCATTAGTTTAAGGCGTTAAATTGTAACGGGACGTACGAGATGTCGAACACATTTCTCACTCGGTAATCGCGTATGAAACCACAATCGTAACAACGCGTGAAGTAAACAAAGTTAAACTCGCCACGATGAAATTGTTACTAAATGGTTTAGCAAAAGCATGAAATTTATTTCTCGACATGGGAAACGGGAGATAACTGAGTATATGTCGGTACATGATTCGACATATATAAATCTCAATATTGGACCGATAAAATAATAAATGCAATAAACAATAATAAACGCGCTGCATATTAAGAGAATCAAATCAGTAAAAACAGTTTTGAGAATTCTCTCAATATGAATATTCCCTGGAATATCAACTGGAGTTTATCAGTAAAAAAATCATCGAAATATAAAAAAATGTACGATAAACAAATAATTAAAATATTTATGAACATATGCGTGTACGAGGGACATGAAAATTTGAAATTCAAATGGCGATGACGCGAAAGAAAACCAGTTCGATATTGAATTGCAGTCAGTAAAAGTAAACTTTACTGGCGCTAAAGCATAGAGTTGTTCTTTATTGCCATGCTCTCTCGGTGCCGGTTTAATTAAGGCGCGCGCCAACTTCCACGTGAAAAACGCGACGATTGTATAATTCGAGTCGAAGTAAAGGAAACGCCTTATGAGTGCTGAAAAGATTTATGAATTACATTTCATATGGTTTACGTTGCGTACAGTCGTTTTGAAAAAGAAAATTACATCTGCCTTCATTTATTTAGCGTTCCAAGAGGAACCGTTATAATATATGACGCTTTATATCGACAAGTATTTCAAGATGAAAGTTTGGATACATTGGCGAGTAATGCCGTTTTCCGATGTTATTTACTATATCCAGGATTAAAATTTATTATCTGTAAATACGAAGCAAGTTTGTGATCTGTTTCAGGAAGTGAGTCAATTACACAAATAGTTTTCAAAAAGTAAGAAGACTTGCTCTTCAATTTACAAGATATTGTTTAACGACATCTCGTCGTAAGTCGTTCTTGTTATTTTTACTGGTATTCAAATATATCATAAGATTGAGGATACCAGATATGAAAATATTCCTGCTTGTCGTTAATGATGCGTAAATTGACTGGTTTGGTGGCACGAATCACGTTTCAGCGTCTTCTCTTTGTTGTCCCGGAACGCACTCGATTGAATCGCATTGTGGGATAAACTCTAGTACAGTTAGCTTCTAGATAGATCAATTTATCATCAAATCATCGTTGTGCTAAGCGAGGAACTGTGTCAGAAAAATTGATGTAAATCAATGTGAGCGAACGGTGTCTCGTTTGAATTGTTGCAAATCTAGACCGATTCTGCTCTTTTTGTTCGAATTTTTTTAAATTTCTGTCGCGGTCGGCTTTGTGGTCAAGATATGAATACAGTGTTTTGTGATATTCTTGTTATCTTTTTATCAATTTCACATTTTATAAAAAATAGCTTAATTAAGAATCCAACTTTTATATTTTATTTATCTTTTTATATTATATATATTTTTTATTAATAAATAATTATAGAAAAAAAAAATATTATTGCGAAAATATTGAGAAAAAAATTTATTTGAAAACAGAAAATTAAAATTAATTTTTTAAAAGCGTAACAATTTTTGCTTCAATTATTAACATTTTCGATGTATTTTTAAAACAGAAGAAAAATTCCTTTAGCAGATATTCACGTGTTAGAGAAACAGATTTTTAAAAGGGAAATCAAAATTATGTAAAAATAGTTTCTTTGTGGCTGACCTAAATTTGTCTCGGGTCAGAGATTAAAGCACGAGCTGACGGCATTAAATTAGTAAGCATGTCGCTTACAAAGTTGCTGAACTTCATGCCCGGCTTGCCGGGACAAAATACGTACTGGTTGCACCGCCGCACGCTAAAGCACTAACGACGGTATGTCCGCTACTCTATACGACCGTCTAATTAATTACGAGTGGGCGAGGAGCGTCGACTAGCGCGAATAACGACACGTAGACCAAGAATAGCCGAATGGTATTCGGCGCGCAAAGGGCATCGCGAAGGGAATTAAAGCGTCCTCGCCGTCTTGTTCGCGACACTGCGATTCAGAAAGCGGCTTCCTGCGGCGTCCAGTTGCGGCTTTATTACGATCTACTCCTCACAGTGGATTTATAAATCCGACGCCTACATTACAGTCTTTGTAATTTTATTTAGAATTTATATGAAAGAACTGGCTCATTGTTTTAATTTGACATGAAGAATGCAGGTACACGCGTCGCTTCCGCATTACGTGAGTACAAATGTTTCTAGAACTATTACGTGAGAAACTAGGAACTTGCTTTGATTTAGTCAACTTAAAACCAAGAGCTTTAGCTTCCGCTCTTTCCTGCAAATTACATAAGTAGATTACGAATAATCTCTCTAAATATTACTTGAATTATTTTTGTTTAAATTAGATTTATGAAAAACTTGAAACATACATATATACTGAAAAAGATTAAGAGAAAGTTTTATTTAAATATTATAAAATTAAAAATTTCAATTTTGCAAATTACTTAATCTCATAAACTGTAATAATGTGTGAACTCTGTTTCTCTAATGTATAATCATCTGCAAAAGAAATATTTTTATTCTTTTTTAAAAGTACGATTAAAATTAAAGCATTATTAACAATTTAAGCCACAAAAATCATCGTTTATTTATGTATGTTTCCAAAATTCAATTTTAAGATTGAAAACAAAAGATTAAAATATTAACATGTTAATATTTATAATATATTAACATTTTAACCTTTTGTTTTCAATCTTCTTAAAATTGAGTTTTAGAAAACATACATGAATAAAGTATCTTTCACGGATATGATTATCCCAATAAATTCTCGCGCGTGGCGTGAAAATCAGCCTAATTTCTCCTCGAGAATATATCCTCGCCATAGGCGTCTCTTGATATCCTTCCATATAAACGCGTAAATAATATATTTTCCCATCAATGCGCGCGTTCCGCCTTTCCCTTTTATTCCCAAAACCGCCCACGTTTCTAAAGGCCGCATTTGATGGTCGCTCGCCCATTTCCGCGCGTATTTCATATCTGCGAATTCCGCGCGATCTGCCAACACCTGCCAACGCGCCGTCTCGCATTTATCATCTCCTCTCTGTGACGAACGACTCGCCGTCGCACGGAGATGACTTCCTCGCGAGGACATCCAGGACCACGGGACGTCGACTCATCCCGCGCCTCTTCAACGGTACGGACATCTGTCGGCTACCTCTCATATATCGCGTCGTTCCGACTAACTGTACAGCGCTATTCTACGAGATGGACTATATGAAGACTTAATGATTCTGAAATCGCTTTCGGACGTAAATTTTACGGAGAAATATGAAAGATAAAGTTTTATCATTCTGAATGACTACGAAATCAAATTTCCCCGTATTTCTCACGATGAATTATTCTTGCTAATTGTGAAAGTCTTCAAGTCGCTCTAAAGTAATTTGTGTAATTTTTATGGACGTTTCTTATAAAGTGTTTGATTTTTACGTTAATGAAAATGTTAAAAATTTCTTCTTTAATTACTTGCTTCTTGATAAATGTCACCGCGCTGTCTATTTTTATAGGAACAAATAAAGATTCTTGTATTGAGATAGACTGCTCGTTATGTCAGGTAATTTCTTTCAATTTGCAGAAACAAATTAATTTGGTAAAATTATACAATAAATTAAGAAAGAAAAGGTTTATCTATAGTGTGCGTAGTGAGATAAATCGATTATATTGCATGCGTGAAATCGGCCGCAATTCGCAAGCATTAGGATCGTTGAAGGTTATAATTTAGAGGCTAATAATTGAAATTTTTGCAGGAAACATCTTGTCAGAGACGTCAAGATTATGTCGTGTGAAATCGGTCGGGGCGTGGAAATGGACGAGTATTGTTTCGTTAATTAGAGATATGTATGCGAACATTTACGGATACGAACAATTTTACTAGAATATGTAAAGAATTTAATTAGAACGTTAAACCAGTTTTTCAAAAAAATTTAATAAGAAAAGCAGGCAAAAAAATTATACATATAATATTCAACATAATCAATGATATGTTTTGTGCGTAATTGGAAATATCTAGAATATAAAATTCGTCAGATATATTAAATAATATTTAAAGCAAGAAATTTGCGACGAGAAATTAAACTATTTTTTAAAATTAAATTTCTGATTAAAAACTACCTTTCAAATTTCATTCTACTAAAATTCTTTGATCAAATACCAGTAGAGGTAAATCCTATAGACTCGAGTAATGGATGTAAATCCGAAGATGAACATAATTAGAGATTCGAAAGAACCGTGAATGAAGATGTGTGCTCGAGGCAGGTTCGAGAGACGGTAAAAGTCATTAACACTTACTGTCCTCGTTTATTCCTACCACGCATGCCTGATTCGTCGTGCGTACAATGTACGCATCGGTAGAAATCAGTGGAATGCAGTTGTAACGTGTAAACAAGAACCAGGTGAATGACAGTAAGCTTGAGTAAATGTACTTACTGGACGTCGATTACAGGCTCCACGGAAAGTTAATTAGCATATTTAACATCCGGTATATTTACTTTATAAGCTGCCAGTATGACCTTGAAAAAAATCGCGATTAACCGGAAGAGATAAGAAACATGCTCGTATATTCATCTGAGCTCGTAAATTCGGTATTTTATTCTATTATATCTCGGCGCACATGTAACGCCAGTTTTTCCTACAGATCGTATAAATTACATCCGCGGCGGCGTGTAAATTATTCCAGATAATCCGTGTAATCATGCGGTAAAAGGGCTCGAGATTAGAAAATTCCTCAGAGAGAAAAGCAGTCCTTCGAGAAAAAGTAGTTGATTGAATCGACCTTATGATTAAATTACTATATTCAATTGTCGACAGACTTTCCCATTTTTCACTCTTGTGAAAATATCAATTATAAATCCATTAAAAACGATTTCAATTACTATTTGAACATTTATTCGCTATATATTCTCGCACGAGAATTAACGCAACGAATTTTGCAATCTGTCTCGCGAATCCGTGATACTAATAATGGAAACTTATTTTTATTTGTCACCGATAAATTATTCATGAAATAATGAGCATGAAACAAAAATTTCAATATAACATCCCGACGATAATTGCAAGAGCAACGTAATCATTTTTATCTTTTCATGCAGATTGCTCTATTTTTCGTCGAATATTGTTGCAATTACGTGAATTCGCTTCTACGACTTTTTTAATTATCGGATTATTTCCCGTATGCTTGGCTCTCTGTACCTTGATTATCCATATTCCCACCTATGCCTTCCTATCCGTAATCCTACCTGATACACCGACCTACAGTTACGATCATGGATATGATGCGATTTATGGAGGGACCCTACCGCTACGTGTTGACTGATCCAACAGGATCCTTTGCTCGCAATCATTCGAGATCTAGGAAATGTGGTGCGAATTGGAGTTTAATTTGCGACATGAGGTTTTAATTTGCGAAGGACTGAAATTGACGGCGTTATTCCATCTCTGATTACGTACGACCGCACATATGCGTAAAAATAACGTACGCCCACTTTGTGTACCTTTCACTCATATTGTCTGATGTTACACCTACCTTGCATATCTATCTTTCATCTACCTTTTATCAATATTGATGTATCATTTATGACTGTATCTATTTTAGCTGTATTTTAGCCAGAAATAGATAGAAAAGACTTGCCAACTTATTGTCATTATCAATAGATAGAGATAATATTCGAAAATTATGTGTATCTTGAGAGATGCACGATAAATTAAATAAATGGGATTATTAATTTCACGAATTGAATTAATTATTCGAATTAAATTAATTTTACGAGAAAATGAATTTCACATTTTATCCTGACATGCATCGTTATTATTATTCGATCAAAATTATACTCAAGTTTAGAAAAAATTTTATATCAATTATTTGCTTGAATTAAAAAAATGCAAAAGATGCATATATTATAAATGATATAGATTAAATTTTATAATCTAAATGCGTAATTCTCCCTTCTGTGAAATTCATGAACAAAATTTCTAAACGAACTGCGAACCTCGCATGCGAGAAAATTTAAAGCTCATATCTGTTGCTCGCATCTGTTATTGTCGATGTCGACATGAGATAAAAAAAAAAATATTAAAAAAATATCCACGATTAATACCATTGTGATTTTATTGTGTTTTATTTGTGTGATACATACCTTTAATTTGTGAGTTCATATTGTTGCATCCATCATCCAGCGATCTCTCGCATGACACTCACATTCACTCGCGAAAAAAAGCAAGACCGTTTTAAAAGCAAACGAACGTTATTAACGTAAAATGAGAACAAAAACAAAATCGGAAAACGGTAAAATTATCATAAAGAATTATGGTTACACCACAGTTCACTTTGTTATTTCTCTTGATGACACGTTGACAGGGAGTGACATTTTTTTTTCATATAAAATGACGAGCAATTTCCACAATATAAAAATTTTGTTACTGTCTTTTTTACACATAAATTATTTACTATTATGTCAATAAAACAGGATTGGCCAATTTTTTTGTTTAACGTGCCATGGAGTTTTGAAATCTTTGATGTGCCATTCTACTACAAAACTAAGCAAAAAGAAAGAGTCTGTAATTTTATTTATCTTTTCTCTTAAATTGAAAGCAAAAAGACCTTTCCTGTTTAATAAAATTTGTATTTGTATTCTGTTTTTACAATAAGCAATTCTTTCAAAGTGAATCAAAATGCTCAAAATCATTGTAACAAAAACGCAGTAATGAAATATCAGGCCAATGCCTTTAGTATGAAAACGAATAAAACAACGCGGTCAAAGAATAGAGCAAGTGTAAAAAATCGAATTTTGTGAAATAGGGTTACTATTTTACCGCGTCATCCCTGTTTCTCTTTTTTAATTTTCCTTTGATAACGCCTTTTTAGACGCGCCACCGAGAATGCCTTCGCGCGCGCCTAGGCACGCGTATCACGGGTGGTCGACTATCCCTGTATTAGAGAACAAAATTGCATCTTGGAAAGAAATAATGCGACGGATTTGCGACACGACCTGCCCGTCCGAATTCAGAGGCGTGAATGATAGCGCTCTGTGACCTTCGACACCCAGCGGCGCTCGGCGTATCGGTCCGCACGAAAACAAACGGCGAAGGCTAATTACCTCAGAGTTTATTGTTAATATTGTGAAGCTTTACGTCGAACATTCTTACGTTTTAAAATCGAATCCCAATATGAATAAACTATAAAGTAATAATTCCTAGAAGCCTTTCTCTGTCCTAAGTATAAATATATAAAGTTTTTCATCCTTTTTCTCTCTCATTTTTTTTAGATTATCTAATTTAAAAAAAAAAAAAACAGTAGAAAAAAGAATAGATTTAGTGAATTAATTCCACAATAATAACGAATATTTTTATTAAATTAGTCATCTCGTAGTTGTCTTTAAAAATGAGATTCATGAATGTCGCAATGGAATAATAATTAATTCGCTTTATTTTCTGATTGAAGTTAACAAATTAGGAAATATCTAATATATATTTAGGAAAGAAAGAGCTATTGTTTCGATATTTGTATGAGTTAAGAGTTTATCGCTTTGAGTTAATGACTGATTATAATAATTGTAAAGCGCTGAGTGTCAAATTGTGTTGTTATCATGAAATATTTAATGAATTACGAGATAATTGTATGATAAGGGTATTTCTTAACTCATGTTTTATTATGTTAAATTAATTTTGATGGATATGGATTATTATCTTTACATTTCGTGCTTTCGTAAACTTACCGAAACTAGCAATTAATTTTATTTAATTATAAATTTTCATTAAAAAATGATTAAATGATTGTTTGCACATGACAGTTAAATTTAATTGGATTTCAAATTAGATTATTACAGAAAAAAAATATTTCAGTTTTAAAGATAATCACGAGATGACTTAGTAGTAGATAATTTAGTAAAAATATTCGTTATTATTGTGGAATTAATCTACTAAATCTATTCTTTTTTCTATTGTTTTTTTTTTTAATAATTTAGATAATCTAAAAAAAAAATAAGACAGAAAAAGAATGAAAGACTTTATATATTTATACTTAATACGAAGAAAGGCTTCTAGGAATTATTACTTTATAATTTATTCATATAGAGTTTGATTTTAAAACGTAAAAATATTCGACGTAGAGCTTCATAATATTAACAACAAACCTGTATTAGAGAACAAAATTGCGTCTTGGAAAGAAATAATGCGACGGAGCGATTCGCGACACGACCTGCCCGTCCGAACTCAGAGGCGTGAATGATAGCTCTCTGCGACCTTCGGCACACAGCGGCGCTAGGCGTATCGGTCCGCACGAAAACAAATAAATTGGAATTCGATTTTAAAACGTATACGAATATTCGCTAAAAGCTTCATAAAAAAGCTTCATAATGTTAACAACAAACTCTGAGGTAACTGGCCTTCGCTGTTTGTTTTCATGCGGACCGATACGCCGAGCGCCGCTGTGTGCCAAAGGTCGCAGGGCGCTATCATTCACGCCTCTGAGGTCGGACGGGCAGGTTGTGTCGCGAATCACTTCGTGTTCGTCGTATTTCTTTCCAAGACGCAATTTTGTTCTTTAATTTAATGTTCTGTTATTAATGTTCTGTTATTCAGATATGTATTTTATATGATATATTCAGATTATATATTCAGATGTTATATATTTTAAATAAACGCGTATTTAATAATTAATATTTTTAATCGATACAATATTATACATATGTATGTGCTTTTTAATTATTTTATTTAATGAAGTTAACTAACTGAGAATTTTTAGATAAAATGATTTCTAAGATCTATAATGTGATTAAATAATAAATATATCTTAATAATAAATAAAATTAATTTACTACTTATTATATTATATTTACAATCATTTGATTAAAGAATTCATTTTAAATTCATTAAAACTTATCTTGAAATATAATACTTTTGTTTTTTATTTAATAATGGAAAAGAGAATTATGCGGGCATGCTAATAGTTTCTTAAATTTTGGAAACTGCTTTTCTAAAAAGATAGAGAGAAAGAGAAAGAGAGAGAGGGGGGAAAGAGAGAGAGAGATGATTTAAGAAGAATATTATTGTTTACATAAAAAATTTTATTTAAAAATAAATTTTGAAAACATTAAAATTAAGGATTGCAAAATAATGTTTTTTATTACAAAATTTTGTATGTTAAAATAATTCTAAAACGTGATAATTATTGCATATTAACTTAATAATATAACGTTTTTTTAGCATTTTTGCAAGCTCAATATTTAAGTGCTTATTAATTTTAAGGGATGTTTTCTAAACACTGCTTGTTAATAATTTTATCGATTATATACATATATATAAATAAAATATTTTACGCGCGCACGCAATAAAATGTAACATGCTTTGAAACGAAGCAGCAAAATTGCTAGCAACGCCCAACGACGTCAATAAAGCGATGTTTTAAACCTTGCAGGTCATTAGTTTCTCTATTCAATTATCTTCTTCCGTTGGTAAAATTATTAACGTTGGAAATTTGTATTTTACCAGACAAATGTGCTTACGAGCTCATTTTCCGAAAATATATGCACGAACGCAAACTGATAAAATATTCATCCTACAATTTCTGTTTATATCTAAGAATTGTATTCTAATAAAATAAATTTAAAAAAAGTTTGCCAAAAAGATTTGTAGAAACTGAATATGATTTTTAAAATGCTTTATTCTAAATGTTTTCAGTCATTATCCAAATTTAAGGATATAAAAGTTAATGAATTCTTTCAAATCAAGTTTTTAATTTATATAACTTTTATATTTTGCTTGAGAACGTTATATGTAGTATATATATATATATATATATATATATATATATATATATAAAATGTATTTTAATATAATTCTCAATCCGTCGCTCAAATTTCTATATATGTATACATGCAAAAAATTATTATATTATATACATATTATTTTTTTTTATTATTCGTGATAGTATTATATTAATAAATAGTTCCATGCTATTATATTACATTATTTTACCATATCAACGTCTTGGAATTAGAAGAATGAAATGAATTTTGTACCTTGAAAATAGAGAGAGAAGAATGTAATGTAGATCAAGCATAAAGTATGTGTCCTTCCTTGACCATAAAACAATGTTCCAATTTCGAGAGAGAAATATTAAAATTCCTTGTTTTTATACTACATGAATTATCTAAACTCGCTTATATATATTAATTAATATAAATAAGTGTTAATAATCACTTATTTAGAAGATAATTGAATTTATATAAAATATTTTTTAAAAATATTAAAAAAAATAATCTTTTGCAGATCTTTTGCTGCTTTTGAATATGTGACTTATTTTCATTATTTTGCAATTATATTTCAAGCAACATTCAAACATTTATCTCAACAAAATTGCTGACGCACTATTATTTTCGAATGTTAAAAAGTAATATATGTTTCTTCTTATTTCCAGTACACATTATTTGTTCGTTCCAGTTCTTCGAATGTGCCAGCATTGAGTTACAAACGATAGAGATAAAGTTTCAGCGATAATATGGGAACTCGCGCTTTGGGGTTTTAACGCGACCATTAATCTCTTTGCAATTTTTATGCCGGGAATGTCAAAGTGCTGCAAATGTCACGCGTATGGGAAAGAAATACGCGGAATGTAGCGGCCGCGATGATTTAGAGAGATCTCACGACGAACGAGCGAGGCGAATTTATGCTAACGCCGGCCAAAGGGATCGTTAATTAACATGCTTCCTTAATGATCGACTAATATTATTTTATAACCGAGGTTAATCCCCCGTTTTCAGGCTATTGCTGCAAGCTGTGGCGCAACTTTCGAAGATAAAATATTAAGTAGGAACGTGATTGAGGAGAGATTGCATGCCGGGGATATTTTTATAGTCCGCCGTATGAGATTCTTTTTGCATTTTTGTCGTTTAATATGTGCGTCTCAAGGTAACCTCGTTTCGTGTTTATTAAAGCTGATTGATATTTATATATAACGCACGCATAAAAATTATTACTAATTAATGCTCTGCCGCAGTGCAATTTTACAATATTATTATTATTATATATCCCCATTACGTCCCATTAAGAAAGAAATAAGAAATTATTATCTTGTGAGAATGTTTCTTCTTTTTTTTATTAATATTATTCGAATCTATCAACAAAATCTCCGTTGATAAAGATTTATAAAATGTTTAATATGTAAAGATTGTAATATGGATCTCCTAACATATGGATAATAATATAGTATTTTATATACATATTATTAATTAAAATAAAAAAATTACATTTTTTTTTAAACAACAGTTTCGTGAAGTACTGACGGTGAATGATCATTAATGGTCGATAATCAATGAACCCTTCAAATTTTAAGGATCGCGGCGGTTTTTATGGATTCCGGAACATCATTCACTTTCGCTCGAATTTTACGGCGTTGAGAGATTAATTTTCACGGTTGCTCGATGCGCGAAGGACGAGCGCTCGCGGATAGAGCGAAGAATGAAACTCTCCCCCTCCCCCCCCCCTCCCCCGGTAAAACTAGTTGTTCGGCAAAAACTAGACGCTATTCAAAGGCCGTTTGTAGCACGCAGCGGGACCGATGAGAGAACAGGAGGACGGACGGACGGGTTGCTCGCTCGCCCGTTCAGAAGCAGAATAGGAGTAAAATAAAGCGGATGCGTGCGAGGCGAGTAGGAAGGTTGGCCACGGCGAGGAAAGAATGAATCTCAAGACAGCCAGGACGAAATGATTTCGCAAGGAAAGACCGCACGTGTCGTCGGCCTTAAAGCCTTTTTACTGAGACGAAATTCTCCCGCGCGTAAAGCACGAAATTTATCACCGTCCGCATTACGTCTGCATAGTCTTTTCTTCAAAAATATATGATACATGGGTAAATAAAAAATATGTTGATACGTCGCCGTTGAAGAATGATGCATTTAGAGAAAGCACTTTTGTAGAATCAAATGTATGAATGTTCTTAAAGTGGGTTGATAAAAGATTTAGCTTCTTACATGCCCGATTAATTCGTAATAATGAATTGATTGATGCTACAACTCCGTATCCTGTTTTGGATCACAATGTTTTATTAATCAAATAGCCAGTTCTAGTTTTAGAAAGAGGCAAGAAAGTAAAGTTAATACTGCTAAAACTGGTCACGCGTATGTCACCAGTAGTGACCTATTTCTATCTTTATTTAGAAAATAGAAATTGCGCTGAGAACCTTTATGACCCAATTCTTACTTCAAACGCAATACTATTTTATCTCTCACGTTGAAGTTGAATAACTAAAAGCTGTCCTAGTAATACATTTTTCTGCGTGCATTTTGCTTATAAAAGATATAACATTGGACGAAATAAAATCATACGTGTATCCCTATAAAAAGATAATGCGCATGTTTGTTATAAAAATATAACACAACGGCCTATATGAATAATTTCAATTAGAATTTCTCTTTCTCTTCGTATTTCAACCCGCATTTACGCGGTAATGCCGGCGAAAATAATTGCGCCCTGCTCCGACAACGACATAGTCGGAATGCAAGGGGACCGGCGTTAAATTGCAATATTATAATATAAGCCCGTAATGTAAAATGCGCCAGCGAATAGAGTAGCATTATTAAGCGTGTCGTATTAACCGATCGTAAATAAAATGAAGGACGGCTTTACAGTGGTCCTTCGCGCGGATGCTGCGCGAGGGAATATCAGTCGCTGTCGTCGCCGTCGCGCCGACCTCGTCGTCTTCGTCGCGGCATTTGAATATGCATGGGTTATTTAACCGGTTCGGTAACACAGCGGCATCGACGTAAAACGACGAATCCGGATCCGGCTCGCGGGAAAGCGAGCTTAGTTATAGCAACGTCTCATGCCTGGTCACACCGTGCTTTTTTTAACTTTCACGTCCACCCGTGAACTTGTCGTTCCATCATCCTCGCGATGTTCGCTATCGCGGCACGCGATCTCACCGTCTTGTCGATGCGCTACATGACTTAATTACATCTCTGGGAATGGAATACCTTAGATTCGCTTCATCTTTTTTCTTCGATAGAGTTAAAGATGTTTATCAATTTTATTTACATTAATCTCTCCCTTTCCAGACTGATTTTCCTCGAATAGAAAATATTATTTGAATGCTAATCTTGGATATATTAATTTATAAGTATCACAAAAATATAAATCGAATTTAACAAAGCAGCAAGTGTTAAATATGCTGCTGAAGAGTCTTTCGCTATGGGGAATCTTTTGTTTTATTTTATGACCTACGCGGTCGAGAAGTAATTTAATTATCTTCGAGGGTGTTTTCTTCCATATTGATAAAATGGTTACGATCGATACCTCGGCAAATCGTTATTGGCATCGTTACGGTCAGTTCACTCGCCTTCGGTGCTTACTGATAGTATCGACACAGTTTCGCTCCCGCGGCAAAGAAAGACTGGAGGTTCGATTAACGATTGCACGAGTGCACCGTAGCGTGGAACGATTCGTTTCCTCGATTCAGCCCTGGCCTTCCTCCTCTTCGACAGACTAATCATAAATCTCGTATTTTCCTTTTAACTCGTAGTGTGTATACTCACTTGTCGCATATTGCGCGATTGCGCGGCTGCGATAAGAAGGGCGTGCGACGTTACAAGAGAGGCAATAAATGTTATAGAAAGGAAGACGAAGATGGAAAGAGGAGAATCGGTTTATTATTCTGAGGCAAGCAGCAGATATTATAAAACAAAACGTCGTAACAGTAATACGATATATGAAATTTTTAATAATAATAATAATAATAATAATAATAATATTTAACAAGTAAGTAATATTAAAAATAATATTTAACAAGTATGAAGATGTGATAGAGTAAAATATCATTATTTAACTAAAAAAAGGATGTTTTATGATATAACATTAAAGCAAAATGATGGACAACAATGCAACAACATAATTTTATCGTGCGGACGCATATTAAAAATAAATTTTCGTAAATCAAGTGTCTAGCTTGCTACATCAGAAATATTAACAAGATTCTTTTTACAAAATTTTAAATCTCCCTTTTTTTAACAAATCACGTGTTTCGAGTATGATTCTTTAGGAAGTTACAGAAGAGTGTTAGTTGTATCATATCTTTGGTTGGATAAAACTATGCGGGAGTTGTTGTCATGATCCGTAAGGAGTTTAAAAACTGCGAGGGCTGGGCAGTGAACCTCGGGCTATCCTGTGTACCCTACACCTGTTTTTCTTATCTCGGAGCGAGCGGAGCGCGACGATTAGCGAGCGGGAAGCTCGTTCTTCTCCTACTTCGCCCGTTTCTTCTTTCTTTACCACATACGCGCTCACGTTCCGGCAGGACTCGTTCCGCGACGAGCGGCCCTCAGCTCACCTGTGACGCTCGCGAGTGCGGGGAAGCACGCATGGTTGAGTCGCCTAAGTGTGCCCATAGTGGAAGTCTAGTTCCTCGATCGACCCACCTACCTACCACGTAAACTCTTCACTGTGACGCGCACACATAGGTTTCCTCCATTTCCTTCTCTTCCTCCCCCACCTCCTTCTCGTCCACAACGTATTTTCTCACGGGCACCGTTGTGTGTCCACCGTCGTCGTCCTCCATCGTCAATGGAACCCGCCCTGAAAGTGGTGGACTCACCATTTGTCATTACTGCAAGCTACACCGCCACCTCGATTCCCATCGCGACGACGTACCCGCGACCGCTATACTTCCCGCGTTTCGCGTGTTTCCTTTACAATTGTGTTACCGTTAGGAAAGCGCAGATATGTAATTCATCAGTTTAATCGGGTGCTATCTTAGCGTGCCCGCATAAGACTCTCACGTTTGCAGCTGATGGCAAATGGTATCAGTAGATTCCGTCGACTTGAACATCTTTCAAAAGAAAAGTGTATTATATATTTTATATTGTATATTTTATTTATTCATATTTATTTATATATATATATTTATATTTATTTTATATTGCATATTTTATTTACATTTACCTATTATATATTTTATTCAAATAGGACACAAAAGTAAATTCAATGATGCTTTCGTAGACATTACATACATTTTTTTTAGACATAATGTTCTCCAAATAACTTGTAAAAATATAATTCGAGTCTTGGAATTACGCGTATTGTCGCAGACAGAAGGAGAGCTTGCTATTACCGAGCGCAATTCCACCGCCCACTCGGGAAATTTGCCGGCCGTTGCGGACGCCCACGCGTCAGTAACGACGAGAGTAAAGCCTAACGACAATAGGGCATCCTATCGATCCTCCAACGTGACGAGAACCGCGAGATACGAGACACGCGAAATCTGTCTCCACGAAGTGGTGCGGCACCATTTATTTTTGTGTCGTAACGACGACGTTCTCTCTTTCTCTCTCTCTCTCTTTCTCTATCTCTCTCTCTCTCTCTCTCTCTCTCTCTCTCTCTCTCTCTCTCTCTCCGCTTCTCTTTCTCATTTTGCAACGTTGGATTATCTTCGCCAGCGGATACTCGGACGACCGGCGAGCATGACCGCCCACGTGAATTTGCGATACAGAATTCGTAAACGAATTCGTGACTGTCTGCTCGTCGATGTGCATACAAGATGTGGGGCAAAGCCTGATGATACGGACGATTTACCCGGCACCTCTGGATGCGGGGTATCTTCCCAAGCAACTGTGAGAATTCCAGGATCGATCTTTGAAGAAGTATCATTAAGCGTCGTCTCGACGACCCCTGGCATCGTTAATCGTGTGAATCGTCCTACACGACATTAACGGGATTAAAGAAATTCCTGAATTCCAGGTGCTTTGCGCGCGTATCTCTTCTCCAATCTCCATTACAATTTCTTTAATCCTGTGACCACTTTTAGTTTCCGGGCGCCGGATTAGCATTATTCCTTCGGCCACCGACACAACTGAGATCCTTTCGTATGATAAAATCGTTCGTTCTTAAATTAATTAACGAAGTCAAATTAATAAAAATTCCGAAATGTCATTCTAGACTGATTCAATTCGGAATTGAATGTGTAAGGCTAAGAAAATAAGAAAGAAAGCCTTGAGTAAATGTAGATATATGTGTTAAGATGGAACGGATATCTTGATTTTTCGTAATAAAAAACAAGAAGTATACCAAGAAGACTATGTTAAATTTATTTATGGATGGAGGTTGCTCTACTCTATAAATAAACTTGCTTGTAACTTATCATAACTATGATAATGAGACTCTATTATTCCCTCTGTTCCCTCTGTATAAAATAATGAAGATAGCTTGCTTCAACTTTCTAAAGGCGTTCAATGAGTAAGACGAGAATTCGAGTAGAAAAGTAAACTGTATTATATCACCGAGCATTGACTTAACGCATAGACAGTCTAATTTTCTTAATTTTGAGATATTTATCTTTTTGGAATTTTTTTCAAAGTGTCATCCAATTTTCGTTCTCGTTTGACTTGGATGATTATATTAAAAGATAAGATTTTTTTTCCCTTTATTATCAGCAGTGCTATCTGCGGTGTTCTTCTGCGTTTTTGCCGTCAGTTTTTCAATGTTGCATATGCATTCGCATCTATTTTTCGAGCGTCGCGATGGAACGCGAGCTCGCGTTGGAAGTCGATGAGGGTCGCCGATAACTTCGACGAGTAAACTCGACATCGAATGCGACAGCGTATGGCAGCGTCAAGCGAACTCGAGCCTTGACGCGATATTTCCCACATATTCGTCGTGCGTACCGTGGTAACGAGCGGGCGATAAAGGGAATGCATAAAGCGAATAGAGAAGCGACCGAGGAGACGAAACATCATCGAACGTCACGACGCATCTTTCGATGACGTCGCGCTGTTCGCCGATAGCGAACCGGTTAAATGGGATGCGAGCGCAATATCCTCTCGGAATCAGAAAAGCGAGAATCACGTGGGATTTAATTCCAACGATGGGAGAGGAGAGCAGTGTGGTGCGAAAGTGATGTCAATATCGGCAGGAAATTTAAGCTAAGAAGAATGCTCGATCAAATTTGTATTAAGATTTCAACCGTTACTCGAGTTTTGATAATGCGTCAAAAAATTCGGGAAGTTCGAAGTTGTATTTAGTTGCAAATAGTGCGTTGTGTCTAAATTTTTTATATTTCTACTGGCTCAATTTTTATTTGTGGCTTATGTAACACAAATTTCGAACTGTTTTCTTAATTTCATGAATCTCCATATTTTTTTAGAGGTTTACATCAATGTTGCATGGTTTTCTTGAGTAAGATGTTGTTTGTCTTTATTCATCAATAAAAAGTTTTTTTGTTAATAAAAAAATGAATCTCAAGAAAATCTGAAGACGAAAGGTTCTAATTAACAATTTGATGAAACTATTTGCGTTCCAATGGAGATTATAACATGAACACGCTACGGCAACTATTAGCGATAACTTCTTCCATGATGAAGCACAAACAACGAAACTTGTGAGCGAAATGGAGAAATAACAGCACTACGAAAGTTATATAAGGTCTGCATAATAACACGGTGCTATTATCATGGAAAATGGAACATTGTCGTCCGCTATAATATTTTCGTAATTTATATTCAAGGAAATACGATACGGTGTATTAATGCAAACAGATTTTTGTCGCGAATATTTTCTATTGATGGCGGAGTTTGAAAAAAAAAATACGATTTGTTTTTAGTACGTTTTACATTACATTACATAAACAGAAAAAAAAAACAGGTTTGCCGAGATATTTAAAAATTTGATACAGATACAGATTTGAAAATAATTTGAGTTTAACAACATTGATTTTTCAGATTTTTCTATCTGGCCAAATTTTTAAATACCTCAGCAAAACCATATTTTCCATGTATCACTCTGTAACTACACTGTCAGACTGAGTTACTTCGCTCGGGCTTTCCTTGAACGTACGTTTTGCTCGCGTGTATAATCTCGGAACATGTTTCACGCGCCTTCGCGCGAGCATAATCAGGCTCGATAGTAGAAATCGATAGTGGCTGCGAGCAGCCATCAAGCCGACCGCGAAAGGGGTAAGGACGGCAGGTATGTGGTTTGTTAAAAATCTTGGATCGACAAGCATCTCCAGCCGGAGTGGATATCGGTTCGGCCGCGCTCGCCGCGCTCAGTCGCTTGTCGAGAAACGAGTTCGTCGTGGAAAAGGAAGAGTCGAGAAAATAGGAAACGACCTACGTAAGAACGCGTTCGCGTATGCGAACGATATCCGCACGACGACTTTCGCGCGAATTCATTCCCGTGAGCAGCACGTGTCACCCGGCTTTACAACTCTAAATTCCGTATTTGGAAATAGTGTATCGGATCGACGTG
The DNA here is from genome assembly GCF_055798465.1 of Pogonomyrmex barbatus. NCBI lineage: Eukaryota > Metazoa > Arthropoda > Insecta > Hymenoptera > Formicidae > Pogonomyrmex > Pogonomyrmex barbatus. Next base: position 18,181,364 of record NW_028297116.1, read on the forward strand.
GTTCGCGGGTGAGCAAAAACCAACGTAATTATAGATTCCGGATCGAGTGCGGTGAGCGAGAAAATTTATGGCGAAGGGAAATTTTCAAAGACGCGCTTTAAATCGAAGCGTGGTGAAGAATTGACAGGTGGGCGTAACTGAAATCTGCGCTCTACCAATAACAATCGCGATTCCTTATCCGCTGATTGATCTCAGAAGCATCGGGAAGGAAGATGGTAATCCATATGCCGTCGCGTCAAAACGATGATCCATCACGGTGGTTAAAAGTGACGGATAGGATGGAGCGAGGTGGGTGGAAAAGTGCAAGATTTTTCAGTCGTGACAAGACCTTTATCTATCTCATTTCGCGAGCGAAGACGCAAACAACTGTGTTACGCTTCCTCGAGACGTCAGCTGAGAAATTAAATTACGCCACTGCGTATACCGTAGTATACAGTAGTGGCCATCAATAGTGGCTGCCTGTAATCAAATTGCGACAGAAATAAGATCGGAAATAAGATTTATCGCGAGCGAATTATTCTTTTTTACGAATACTGATTGATGGAAAGCGCTTATTTGCAAATCCAAACAGACAGGTCGCGGAACTGCCAATTAAAATCTGTTATCTTCAATTGAGTCGTGAGATCCATTTAATGCATTAGAAATATATCCAGCATGGGAACGTGTTAAGCCGTCTCACATGGCAAAGGATGATCAACGACTTTGGATGTTGAGCTGTACGGCCTGTTCGAGGTAGAAATTAAAGTAGAGTCAAGCTCGTGCCTCTTCATCTTCGCCCGAGCCGACTTTCCCCGATCACCGCGAAAGACCGCTCGATTTGCTTTTATCTGCGCTGTGCCCCACATTCCCGATAATGATTCTACGCAATCGGCAACCACTAATCTGTGTTTCGATCGCGTCTTTTTTTCTGCTTCTCAGCGCAGCGTGTTATTACCGGCGGTGGAAATCTCGCCGAACCATAAAGCAAGTGCTCGACGTTCGGATTTTTCCTTCTTTTCTTCCCTCGAATCATGGGCCTTAATTCGCCCCGTGTTGCTGCCTTGGATGTAAAGTTGTTTCCCCCGTTCGGACTGTCGCTCGTAATTGATACGGTGTTTCGTTAATGCAAGATAAGAACGGAAGCGGTCGAGCGAGTGAGGACTTTATTTTACGACGATGCGAAATGAGTTTTTCATATTATCTCAGAAAACGATTCTGGTTTTGGTATTAAAATGATTTGACGGATTTATTTATAAATGAGAAATTATGCGCGTATATATTTAGTTTTCAAACATGAAATGTAAAATTAATTCTTTTGACACAAACAATCAATAAATATATTTTCAACTTTAATATAATTATATCTTAAAACGTGAAAATTTTAATTCGAAAACAAGAAATAATATGCAATAGTTTTATATAGGAAATATTATATGTTATATAAATTTGTAACAATACAGAGATATTGTAATCAGTATTGTATTTCGAAAATTGTAAATTTATTAATTAAACTAATAAAATTATTGATAAATTGATCAATTAATGTTTGTTATAAAATTGGCAATTGTCTTTCATTTAAAAATCGTAATTTAGTATTGAATTAAGTATGTCTGAGAATGATTAAACTTCGTCGAATTTCTTGCGTTACATTTCGTAACTTTGTTAAGATATTAAATTCACGAAGAGGAATTATAAGAGAATTTCGCACAAAATTCTTATTAATCCTAAACCATAGCGGAGCGTCCGACTAAGAAACTTTAGAATCCTAATCCGATTTATATATAAAGAACTACAGAAAAGGTTCGGCGGCACCATCTCATCTCGTGTTAAAAGCACACGTGCACTCCAATTTCACCACCAAGTCGTCAGAACTATATCTCAATCTCATAAAATAAAAAAGTATATTTTTCTCTCCCTCTCTCTCTCTCTCTCTCTCTCTCTCTCTCTCTCATCTATTCACATAAAACGGGAGAAGATAATTAATTCACTTGAAACACACGACGATTTGCAGTACGAGGGCTCAACTGCGAATCGGCAGACACGAGAGAAACAAAAATTCATCATGGACGTGAGTTCGTGCCTTCTTCCAGGCTACGGATCTAACGATCGGCGATCGAGAGATCGTCGCGGTAGCGACGAGGCAGCTTGATATTCGTCGGATGCGCGTCGCGGAGCCCGGCCGCGTATGAGCGCGGAATAAATTATCCCGGTACGTCGGTCTGGTCCCTCCTGCGACCTCTCTCTCTCTTTACCTCTCTTCCTTTTCACGTCGCGCGTCATTCCCTCTTTCTTCCTCGGACCGTCTCATTCTGTCCGCTCCCCGACGATCGCTCCCCGTTGTCGTTCGTTCATCCCTCTCCGTCTCGCTCGCTCCCACCGCCGCTGTATCTATAATGACCTCCTCGTGGTGGGACGATACCGGAAGTGAAGTCAGAACGGCGGAACCACGACGTTCACTCAATGGAAAGTTTGAGCTCCACCGGCGCGGGCTGTTCTAAGGTGGCTATACACGCTCGCTCTCTCGTGCGCGCGAGGAAAATCCGCTTCTTTCGAACTCGGCGCGCTCGGCATTTGCGCGAACGCGAGTCACGCGCGAGCAGCTCCCGAAGAAAAGTTGTGCCGCGTCGTGCCGGTACTATCCTCGAGGAGGATCTTCGTGGCGTTTTCGAAGAGAGCTAATTGTGCACTCGCGAGCGAAAGCTTTGGGATTTAGGCTCGTTAATATTTGGTTGGCCGTTTCCACCGCGAGAGGAAAATTAAGGGAAGGGACAACAGGATCGGAGAAAAGTAATCCGAAGATCCAGGAGTAATAATGCGAACTGACTGAGGGACTGAATTACAAGTAGCTGGACATCGGTTTAATTTGGTGTGCCGTATTGGCCGGCGGAATTTCATCGAAATCGAACAAGAAAGAAAATTGGACGTGGATTTATTTCGTGAAAAGTGAATGATCGAATCAATTGAACTTTTCGTTATTGTTATACGGAAGCTGTGTTCCGCTCGAAGAGATTTCATCAAGCGATAGGTTTAGGGGGAAAGTGAGTGATAGATCGATCAATCAAGAGGAAAATGTGAATTAATAAGGGATAAAAAATCTAGGAGAAGCATCAATTTGAAGTTGCATTATCGTCGCAAACAAAGTATGTTTTATTGTGAAGCGCCGGAAGTCTCGGGGAGCAGCAAATAACATCGTCGAGTAATCAAGGCAGCGGTTGAATAAATTGGATCGGGATATTACAAGAATCAAGTCGCGAGAGGGAGGAAAAAGGAGAGAAGGAAAAAGAACGCACACCATTAAGCTATGACGTAGAAAAAGTTTACTCTGTGCGAAAAAGAGAGGAAACGATAAATTTGCGAGAGACATTGTACATTAACGTTCATTTCGGAAACAGTACGCGAAAAATTTTTAAGTACCGCATTCGTGATAAATGTCTGGAGTTTTTCATGTAGAAAATCGAAGAAAACGATCGACACTGTTCTGCAATTTTCTTCGCGAGGCGAATACGCTGGAAATTTCAGTTCGTCAGCACGAACTTTTTCGTGGAATATAAAACCCGCTGAACAACGAAAGTTATTCCATAGTCGACTCCAAATGCGTTCTCTTTTCGTGCGCAACCGCATGAAAAGTAGAAGAATTTTCACTGCGTCGAACAATAAGTATTTTCGCGTGAAAGTGACAAGATGATGACGGCCTTTGAGGTAAAAAAAAGAAAAAAGATCCGTGCGATTTTCGTAGGCGAGACAAAAGGTTGTATGTGAAACGGAAGTCTGTCGCGAGGAGAAGAATGCTAATTAACCCAATTCCTCCCGAAGTTGCGTTAGCAAAACAGTTTACATATTAATTCGTTGTGTTATCATCCTGCGTTTCCTTAATTAAAGTGAAATCATTATATATCTCGCGTATCAATTACGGAAAAAAAAGATACATCATATCGATACAAATTAATGAATTTCAACAAGTGAAATTGTCCGGTCTTCGTGCGAAGAAATTAGCAAAACTAATTTGAGATAAACTGCTGCAACATCTTAATGAAGGAGAACTAATGAACTTTGTAATCTTATAAAGTGCTCGGCGTGTCCGGCGCAGCAGCTGGTAGTCTGTCATCGCCGTCCTTCTCGTGTAAAACAAAGAATTTGCTGACGTGCGGCGAAAAGGCTTTCAATTTAAACAAGAAATCGCATCCTGGGTGGTCCTTACCTCCATCATCATCCGCACATTTTCTCTCACCGATCAGTGGCAATATACTTTCCTTACGATTTGCGGCCCAGTTTAAATTTTAAATCGTAGACTGACGATTATAGTAATCGACTATCTCGCCGACTATGGGCGAGAAGGCCCTGTCAAAGGACGAGACCATTATGTGAAGCGACACGCATCGAGGAGACCCGGGGGACCTGTCACGGGGGCGTCGATAGCTCGTTCGCTAGGGTGACCATCGACGGGACGAAAAGCAGGAGACTCGAGATACACTTGCGAAAGTATTCGTCAGAAATGGTCAGCCAACACGCGATGGCCACCACCGTCCGTAAAGTTAAGCAGGAGAATCGTCTTAGGCGGCAGAATCAGAGCCAAGGTATATACGCAAACGCACGGTGCGGTGATCTTTCTAATGCACAGCTCGCGCAAAATGAGGGATTCATAAGCTTGCAAGCGGCTTTATCTCCCGGGGAGATAACCTTAATTGCGATCTAGTTGCACTGAGACGCGTATATCGCATCTCCTCTGCGGAATTAACGCGGAGTAGTTAGGACGTAGCAGAGATATAATATGACGTTAATAATGCAGTGTACATATGCGCGTTACGATCATCCGCGTTACGATCGTTTCTGCCGTAATTGCATGGAAAATATTATGCGACTTTAGTGCGTAAATCGTTGGGAAAAACGAGGAAGAGGTTGAGAAAGAGAGAAAGGGACATATTTACGAGCGTATATTTAAATTAGCGGGCATTAATCGTACTTTAGCTTTAGAAGCGAATTATCTTATTCATGGATTTTATGCACTTTGATATTTTATCGACTTAAAGGACCGGCTTGCATAAATATTACTGCGTGAAATTTTCATCGTTCCTAGTGGGAAATGTAGCTTACGTTTCTTATTTGCGATATAAGCTCTTATCTACGAGTATAAGATATTTCTAACGTAGTTCTCAGTAAATTTATATAATACATAGCAATTTTCTAACCATATTTTTTATTTGAATAAGTTGTTTAATATACGTGTCAAACTCACAAACATTTCAGAACATGTCGTGACAATAAATATATATTAATATTCTTTTATACGCATACACATAATTTTCTTTTTAATATTCTTTTGAATCAAAGAATAATGACAAAATTGACATTAATTGTTAGAATGTGTAAAGACTTTTACTACAAGATTAGATAAAATATTCGCAATGCGTAATTTCCAAAGCCAAATCGTCACGTCATTTGCATTGCATTTCGTAACTTCTCCTTTGAGATCTCGAGTGAAGGAATAATGAATTATTTTGTATGCTTTTGAGATATTATTCTAAAGTACTAAAAACGATTATGTGTTTCTCCCTACAGATGAAGAAGGGCCTTACAAGCCAGTGCCACCGTCGAAACCGGTGTCAAATAATCAGAAGGACGTTCAGCAGGACGAACATCGGGAGCAGTCGGTAGCCGAACGTACGTCGTTGCGAACGACTTCCGGTCCGGAAAGGAGTAGCGTCGCGGAGGACGGGCAGGTTCGAAGCGCAGCCGGGCAGCCCTTCGCACCGGAATACAGAATGCCACCCTTGTACGGGGAGGAGCAGAGTTCGGGTCAGGCTCAACAGGCGGCTAGTTTGCAGACTCACAGCAGCAAATTTCCGGTAAGTGCGATAATGGACATGAACGGTAAAATTAAACGTAAACAGCGTCATTATTTTTGTCAATCATTTCTATGCCAGAATTTCCGGTATGTTACATGACATATTATGTAAAACAATACGTATTTTTTACTATTGATTTTTCCTACTTTTAGCATAAGAAAATAAAGGCTTGGATAAATTCGTGTGGAAATTATGGAATCATATTTTTATCATATAAATTTTATATACATTTTGCATTATATATTTACATTTTAATAAATATGATGAATATATGCGATAGAAGATAAAATAATGACTATTTTTGATATGAATAAAAGATACTTGAAACGGATAAAAGTTCAATCGAGTCGGATAATTAGTGACCCGCTCATTCAGCGAAGGTGCACTGGCCCCGGGTGAGTTCCAGTTCGGAAAGCTGAGCAAAGAAACTATCATAAGCATTATAAAGATGAATGCAATTTATTGATGTTATCAGCATTTTTCTTTACTTTAGTAAATATATGACATTATGATATAAGTATTGATAAAATTATAGTGGACATATATTATCTTGCTTCCTTTCGAGATGATTCTACGATATGGAAATTAATAAGTCTCAAAGATAGGAAGCTTAAGATATAAAACGTTTTTAAAAAACGGTATTAAAAATTGGTTAAAATTGTAACAAAATTGATTGATAATTTTAAATTCAAAAATAACTATAAATATGGAAAATATAGAAAATTAGATTCTAATATTGCCGCGTCAAAATTTTTTTCATCAATAAACATAACAATTAATTCCACGTGTGTGCAATAGCGTAGAAGTCGAAAGTCGTCGAAATCACAGTGTAATGCGATGAAAATCTCTGTTTCGTGCGTAGAAAGTTTCTTTGCTCAGCTTTCCGAACTAGAACTCACCCGGAGCCAGTGCTTCGCTGAATAAGCGAGTCACTAATTATCCGACTACGAGAACGCGCAACACCTCGCTCGCCATGTCGACCATGTATGTACCAGGAACAATGAGACGAAAAAAAAACCGCGAGCGACACCGCGACGCATAATGCAGGCAATGGCGGCTCTAAATCTTTGCCGTCTCGCAGCAAACACTATTTTTTTCTGTGCCTTCTTACTCGATGCATCTTTTCACATTCCAGTCGTGTATTTGCATTTTTGTAATATTCTTCTTTTTTTTTTGTTTTCTTTTTGTTTTGCTCGCTTTCAGCAGTCTTTTATGTTGTAAAATTTTTATTAAAATAGGTATGCTTTCCTAGCTGACATGCGCTTGCTTGTTTTGCGCTTTGAAAAATTAAAGCGTCTATTCAAAGAACGTTGAACACGCGTTGCTTCTGATAAATTAAATTCTGCATTTGGTAAATAGAGAGAATTTTTTATCATTGTTTTTGTATAACTCTAGATAATTATATTTATTCATCTGGGAGATATTCATATACAATTTTTTTTATAGAAATAACAACATCGATATTAATTGAGACATACAATGTCTCTTAGAGTGACTCTTTAAATCATTTGCTGGCTTTAACGGAATGAATCCTAATAATTTGTGTATCATAAATGAACTAATTAACAAACTACCGAGCGTTAATTTCACATGCAGCTGAAGTGTATTTCCATGTATGGATGGAAACATGTTTTCATAATCAAATGAATGTTTACAATGGCTGTACAAAGTACTATAAGTACTAAAAGGAAAGATTAAAAAATTTAAAAGCTTTATTTTTTGACTAAAAACTGCAGCTCTTTTTTTCTGTAACGATAAAAATAAAAATAAAAATTATTAAAGAAGGAATAAAATAATAACAATTTATTTAATAATAATTGTTAAAAATTATTTAAATATGTTAACTAATGAAATGTGTTATTTAAATAAATCTTTATTATCTTTTAATTTTAATTTATCCCTATAGTAGAATACTTAATATGGAGAAAACAAAAAGACTAAAGAAGACTAATGACTTCTTCTGAAACTCTCTAATTTAAAGAGAAAATTGCTTCAGATTTATTAACAAATTCATTATTAGAACGAAAGTTGCAGGTTCTAGGACATTTAATACGCATCTGCGCAACAGTAAGTTAAACTTTCTTTCCTTCGAACGTATTTATAGCTGTCGTTGCTTATGCTTTCGATCGGACACTCATTAATTGTAGAAACTTCAGTAGTGTCGCGGCTTCCCTCTGGCGATTTCATGCAATTATCGAGATTCAGCTGCTGCGCCGATGACGCGACGAATGCATGCGGCTCTCTGAATAAGGAGATTCCACAAGGCACGTTTTCGATGCCTCTTCTTGCGGGGGCCGGAGTTAAGCACGACGGAAAGGAACAAGTAGAATTCATGACGTTACACTTTATTCGGTATAAATGGTCGGGCTTTCTAGAATTACACTAGGCCAGGTTTCTTGAACGGAGTTAAGCGCGACGTTGGCGGATTCAATTGCCTCTACCGGAGAATCACGAGAATTGACGCCAAGTTTTTGTTGACAGATTGCAATTAAAATTTGTAACGAGACGAAATTTCTGTCTTATTATTTCAGATGGATGTTTAATCGTACGTATTCCTCTATCAAAAGTATGTAAAATGTAAAAATTTGAGTGATGAATTCTGAATGTGTTATCTCTCGCTTTATCTCGGCCGTCAATTATCACCACGTCATTATCTCTCCATTGACGCCTGTAATTCATTTTTAATTTCTAATTTTCTCCATTGTCTATCAAAGAGTTATCTTTTGATTCTCGTCGCCTGACCTTAGTCAATTCCAGTTAATTAGCGGAACGTACTCGCGTAATCACGCGGCACGGATGGCGCGGTTGATCTTCCGCGTTCGGCGTTAGGAATTAGCACGCGGTCCATGGAGAAATCTTCGGTAACAGTTCGTTGTACGCTAGTTACGTTTCTTGGGAAGGTTCTCAGAGGCTCTCCACCGAGACAAAGGGGGCATCATACGCGCGTACCGTTCGCCGGAAGTCGGGAAGGAGGGCTTTACTCGCGATAGCCGTTTAGATACACACCGTATATTTCTCCGTAGGAAGAATCGACATGACCGCAGGTGAGAATAAAATCGGAGCAAATCCGCGTCTCACCCTTCGGTCTTTGCCATTTCAATCGGTACCTTCATCACCAATTCTCTGCACCGATAGCTTGCGTGATGACGTCATGTAAATACACATGTAAATACACATACGCACGCACGCACGCACGCACGCACGTACGCATGCATGCGTATGAATTTGCTCAATCAAGAAAAATTCTAAAAATGGCACGACCCCCGTTATATTGATTGATTAGATTGTCTGATTGTATTAGCGTTAATTAACTTTTTTTCGTTGGACATTGACAGGCCGCGATCAATCTATATAATGTTTTAATTATACCAAAAACCTACGGTCTTTCTACGAATTAATTCTTCTTTGGCAGAGAAAGAGTAATTACATTCCCATCTCATGCTCGAATCGTTACTTTGTGCTTTATAACTTAAATGAAAATGCAGAGGCTTCTAACGTAATGAATTGGTAGACTAAAATAATTATAGCAAACTTCTTCTAATGAAATGAAAATGAGGTTTGAGAAATGGAAGAAATTTTGATGTTAGCTAATTGTGTCTTATACTTATTTGATTCTATGGTAAGTAACCGAAAGACGGATTAAAATTCTGAGAAAGTAAAAACCGTTCTGTTAGGGGAAATAATTAACTTTATTGCGAATAATTTTGTATGTTTCAGTTGTGAATTTGAGAAACGTCAAGGGTGTCGATTTAATTTAATTTAATTCGATATCGGTTAAAAAATCCCTCAAACACGAAACGCACATATGTTTAATTGAGAGCTCAAGATTGAGGGTTCTGGAATGCCTGGCCACCTTGCGACCAATAATAGCGGTTACATTCAAGGTTATTACCACTAAAGGCGCCACTCGTAAAAGACCGTCTTCCATCAAAGATTCAATATCTTTTAAGTGCCGGGCGCAAGAACCGTAGTTAGGAGGAAATCCAATATCAGTGATGCAGGCATACGGTCGTTCGGGGTTCTATCACATCCTATTATCATCCCCGGAAGGTGCGAATCGATCGGTATTTTTATTCGCGAGCCTCACGCCCTTACGCATCACGTTACGCGCCGTTTCATGACGCCGTTCCTCTATTAGCACACTTTATTTCTTCCGCAAAACATCGGCCACTCCGTCGCCACTAAGCTTCTTTTATAATCCAGCTTTATGACGCAATACCCCGCCGCGTGTGCGGGTATGCGCACGTGTGCGCGTGTGCCGATGTGTGACGTCACATTCCGTTGTCCACCCTTCACGGAAGACACCGCGGTAACTATCAGGTTTCTTTTTCGTAAAAGAAGAGAGATATGTAGTCGTTTGGATTACTTCCAAGAGAAAGAGCGAGCAAAGAAAACAGCATGAAATTGTCGCATGAAGAAAATTACGTTGCGCCGCATATTCTTCAACTTTTCTCGATAAATCTCCTTGTTTTGTATCTCTCTGACGTGCTTAAAACGTTAAATATTGTCGCTTTATTTCGCTTATTACCTTTTGTGCAAACAATCCGATCATATTTACTATGAAATATACGGAAATTATAAGCTATCGATAAACGCATGTTTTCCTCGTTATTAATTTTCGTTTTTCGTTAACACGGTTATTGATTATATCGATTTCACAAATTAAGTCTTACATGAAACCAATTGATCTGTTTTTTTCTCAAATAATGCGTGAATCGTATATTAAAAAAGGATTTATAAATTATTAGAATAAATTATTACTATAATAATAATATAAATTATCTAAAAATTAAATAAATTAAAATTAAAAAAAGCATGTCTCTAAACACATTGATGATGAAGAAATCATCATATCTTTTTCGAGTCAATGATTTTAAATGATTTGTGAGAAACCAGACAACTCGTATTTTATCAGATGTATTCGTTCATATATCAATGTATATATCGCGTTTACTCTATTATGCATTCATACATAATAAAAATATCGTTCGTATCTCGCTGTCAGAGAATCGCATATTTATAGGTATTCGATGTCCGAGACAAACGAATGCATTAACATCCTGACAATCCACAATAAATGTTTCGTTCTTCGCCTTCCTCCGAATCTTTTTCATTCGAATCATAGATCGAACGTCCTCGAGATTAGACTCCGAATGTTGCAAGAAACGATAGGGAAGAGCCCTCGGGGCTACCGACGCGTATCTTATCTCCCATACGGCGGGAGATCGATCATTTAAAGTACTCTTCTTGCGTATTGTTGTCCCGACGCGATCGGCGAATCATCGAGCGGGAATCGAACGGGTCTCGGGGAGGTAATCCTCTCGGTACAGGGAGGAACGTACATACGCGAACTCTCGTACGTGTACCTACGTGCGCGGGCTCGTGCTTACGTATTCGTTAGCCGTGATTATGCACGGGGCTTACCTATCCGCGTGCATTTATTTTCCGCGGCGGTAGCTCGTTTCATCACGCTTGCTTTCTTCTCGAGCGCGGCGGTGCTCGGCGTAGCCGGGGCTGCGGCCTGGCGCGGTGTTGCAGCCAGTTTAGTGTCAGTGACACCTACTCCGCAGCGCGCGCGTATTACGCGCACGCAACGCGAACGCGCACCTCGCGTACGGCGCGCGGCCGTGCACGCACTTTGCGTATCATCGTGCCGTGCGTGCGAATCCGCTTCGACACGGATGCTCCGCCTGGCGTGGACGGCGCGGCCGAGAAAGCCGGCACGGAAAATCTCCCGGCGCAATGGCGCGTCTCCGGGCTACCACATCGTCCGTTTGTTTTTGCTCTGTTTACTTATACGAGGCGAGAGAGCCTCCCCGATCGCGCTCGGTTGCGCGTGAGCCCAAGAAAAGAAGCCTATCAGCAGATTAATTTGCTTTAACGCGTCAATTATTCCCGCAAGGGATCGCAATTTGAGGAAATTGCAAGACGGGAAAAATTAGGGTGCAAAATTAAAAAGTTAAAAATAAGCGAGAAGCGTAAAATGGTTTTTATATACGCGCGAGGATAGATTTTTTTTTTTTTAATCTACGTATAATGTATAAGAATTTATTTTAATATATGAAATTGATACTGGCTTTATAAAAATGTATATTTTAAAATTAAAGCACTGAAAATTGCAGATTAAAAGCGAATGAAACTTGCATGGAAAGAAATGAATAAGAAATGAATTAAGCAATAACAGATACGTTATGCACAATATCTAAATTACAGTACTTTATATTGTTATTTAGATTATTTTAATTAACTATTTAAGGATTATTATTGAAAATACATAGCCAAAGAAATTGGTAGGTCTGTTTAAAAAAAAAATCTGCATAAATTCGAAGTAAATGATAATCGTTGTTTCTTCCTTGTAGATAGAACGCGAGTTGATCCTGTCGTCAGGAGACAAGAATTCCAAGATTCCTATTCTTCACGAGTACAAACAGAGGACCGGAAGAGTCGCCATCGCACCGGATGCGCCGATCAAGCAGCAGGCCTGGGTTCAGGAGGTGAGTCCGATCTTCCTCGATAACTCACGGTGAATAAAACACACTGATTTCTTCTTTCTTGTCTTTCCTTCCGGACAATAGCCGCTAGCGTAACGTGAAGCTTGGGTCACTTTCTTTTCTTTCTTCATATTTCTCGCATATATTCTTTCTTCTTATATATGTTTCTCAACAATAAATGTAAGTCTTGTTACGTCCATTGTAATTGATAAACTTCTGACTGGTAGCTGCAATAACGAAGTTTTCGTCCCACTTTGGACGTCCCACTGAGGACGACTTTATTGTCCGACAATCATTACGAAATCCTGCGTTTATTAATCGGACGTCACGTGTGTGCAACATTACGTACACATGCCACCTACGCAAACGTCAGTAGGCGTCAGTAACACACGTGTCAGGCGTCCCTCTTTCCGGTTTTACACATTGATATCTTAAGGGATGAATGTGGAAAGTAATGTTGGGTCGAAGTATGAAATACAATTCCTTTGTTTATTTTTCAAGAGTCACCTGTCTCGATATAAATTTTTATTGTTTTTTCTCATCTTTTTATACGTATTATTTTATTTATACTTTTTAATTTTATATACTTTTTCAATTTCCTCTGTTTTATTAATGTTTTATTATCTCATATATATTTATATTTATTATATTACTTTTACTAAGAAATTCGCAAAGAAATTTTCCTACGATAAATTATATTTTTCTATTAATGTATTTAACACAACGTAACAAAAAAATTAATTTGATTAATTGATTTAAAAGTATTTTTTATTTAGAGTTTTAGGTTTTATTTAAAGTTAGGACTACAAGTTAGGATTTGTTATTAGTTAAAGACGAAGGAAACGAAACGTCTTCGTGATCTTACTACCTGTAGTAAATTACATCCTGCACGATCATCACCGGGTAAGATCCTTAACGACATATCATGAGAAACAGAGACAACTTTGCTGTGAAGGTTCCCTCGTATCGTATTGACGCATTCTCGTGTATCACAAAAACAAAATGATCTTAACAGATACGTCTGTAATATACTGTAAGTATACTGCGAATCAGCCCTCTTCTGTTTACGAGATTGCGCGCAAGGTAAATTGTGCAGTTATCGGTCCTCGGGTAGTCGTTGGCCGTTTTCCATTGATCCTAGGATACTCGTGCTCGTTTATGGGATGCTTCGGGCGATCAGTTCTGAAACAGTGATGATGCAGCTCGCGTGCACTGCGTGTGCCAACGACGCAATAAACGCAGTTACTCTCCTTGGATATTGCGCCCATCTTATGATCGATGACCAGTTAAACTTCATCATTAAACTGTCCTTATACGCTGCGCGACGAAAAATTAATAAATTTTCTTATTAATAAATTTTTATTTTTACTTTTTATCGGAGCTCCGAAAGTTCTCCAATAAAAATATGCTTATGATAAAAAATTTTCTCGTCGCAACTCTCGAGGTACGACCTTTAAAAAGATCTCTTCCTTATTTTTTTTTTCTCGTTGTTAAAATATTCTACTCATGGAGAATTGAGCTTGGTGAAGATGAGAAAGGAATACTTGAATACTCACCGTGGATTACAATATAACACAAATATCAAGCGAGCGCATCAAAGGGATTGCCTTTTCGCGATTTCGCACGCGGCCAACGAGCTTGATACTCTCCGGCGTGCAGAATGGCCAACTTTCGTTGCCTTTCGAATTACTTAAATCTTATTTTACATAATACACGTCATCGCGCGAGACGACACTTAATCAATACCGAACGTGTTCGCGGCGCCGCGCCGAGCGGGAGGCGACCCACGTAGCTCGTAAACCTCCAATTTCCAACGCTCTCAGAAACTCCGGATGTTGCTAACTTCGAGGATTTCGCATAAGTAAATTTTTCTCTACTTTTGTGGAAGCCCACGTGCTGTAGCTTTCAGCCTTCTTTTCTCTTTCTAATGTCACGTACGGCCGTTTCCGCTTTGGCGCTACAGTTTCGCCGTGAAAGTTTCTCCTTTACTATGGAAACGCTGCGAATTGAAAAGTTCATCCGAAAAAGTGCATATATAAAAAATGCAAAATACAACCTTACTTTTCATTTCTCTTTATTCTTAAGAGACTCATTTTAATAAAAAAACAAAGAATTACACATAATTACATTTTTACACGTATTCCTTGCATTACAATTTAAAAAGGAAATGTCAAAGGAGAGATTTAGATTTTTATTTAATCTTATTTTAATAATAAGAGGACTGATGAAAAATAGATTGTCTACGTCCCTTCAATCTTGAGAAAAGAAATGTGTTCTTCAGAAAGAAATTTCTGTTCATATAATATGCGCGAATTGATTGGGTTTCCATCATTTATCTTTTCTTATCTTCTTCGATTTGGACGCACGAAGGTGCCTCCCTTTATAATATAAAAGGTGTTTCCAATGCGTCATTGGGGAGTCGTGATTTTTCGAAGCGTAGCGCGCCAGGTACGAAAATCTCGGCTTTTATCTCCCGTACGGCCGTAATCCCGGCGTGGTATCAGCGTGGCCATAAGTCAGAAAGCCTTTTCCGTATGCGCGATGCGTGTCCGCGGGGCCCTATGCGGCCGTTGTTATTCCAGGCGCATCTCTTCCCGAGAACCGTAGGATTCAGTGCGTTAACTTTGAAATTCCCCGTGTGATCGAGGCACGCCGGGTTTCCGTGGCCGTTAGCCGATGTCCGATGTTCCCCTTTGAAGGGAATCTTATTCGATCCTGGAATCTTATTCGATAACATATTACTTTACTTTACGACCGTCGTCCACGTCCATTATGCGGCTAAATCGAATTATATTCCACGTTATGTCGTAGTGTTCGTAATCTCATATCTTGCGACACGAGGAGTCTACCATATTAATTTAACGATGCTGTTTGAAAGAGGAAGAGAGAGAGAGAGAGAGAGAGAGAGAGGGGGGAGAAAGAGGGAAAGAGAAAGAGAAAGAATATCAATATCATAAAAAGTTTATAGTAACTAATTAAGATTGCCGATTTCTTGGCTTTCATAAATGTAAATCTTTTTGATCTTTCATATGGTTGCCCAAGTAGAAAAAAAAGAAATTAGCCAGTAATTGGCCAGAAATTCTGATCGAACGAAAAGAATTATTTTATCTTGTTTGATAATTTTTTCAGTTTTCAAATTCTTCGTTTCTAATTTTTTTGTTTAACATTTACTGAACAACATAACTTAAAGAAGTTTTAATAAATTAAAGTTTTAATAAATTAATAATTAATTATTTGCTACAACAGGTTGAAATATTTTTATAATCTTTATTCTTCCGATGGAATATTGCTTCGGCCAATAATAGAATCTTTATTCTAATTTTTTGTTCGCTACAAGAGCCTGCGATTTACCGACACATCACTCGTTCGACATCTTCTTTAAGAAGGAAGACAAAAATCTCGTAAATCATGTCTTGACAATATCCATTTAGACTATGAATCTCTTCTATACTCGTAACGTAGCGGTTGACTTCTTGCTTGTCTGTGAAATTATATACCCGGGATAGTTTGACTTTGCATAATTTCATGACAGCTGGTCTGGAACTATGAACATTAAAATCGCGAGAACTTATTTGACTGAAATCTCCGCTTTTATTAAACGGATTCT
This sequence comes from Pogonomyrmex barbatus, assembly GCF_055798465.1. Taxonomy (NCBI): domain Eukaryota; kingdom Metazoa; phylum Arthropoda; class Insecta; order Hymenoptera; family Formicidae; genus Pogonomyrmex; species Pogonomyrmex barbatus. The sequence goes on from NW_028297116.1 coordinate 18,197,284, forward strand.
CAGCGAGAAAGCCCGTTTTTGGAAACAAACTTTAGATGAGTTCCGCTTGCTGGAAGTTAGACGACTTTGGGACACTACTTATGTCGTAAATGCACGCTTCGTGCTATGAATTACTTCTTGAAGGGAACCATTTCTGAAGAACCGTATACGAAATTAAGATGTCATATCTTGTCTGGTGCTTCTTACTGCTCATTTTCCTGTGACATGGAAATAAAATGAGAAAGGTTTTATATATATATATTTTTTTTTAATTTATAGCAGTAAATTAAATAGAATTTAATTATAAATTTTTTTCACTTTTTTAAGAATTTTGTAATATAAAATAAACTTAAAAGATTATTTTGATTAATACTGGATAATATAAAAAAAAAACTGTCAATGATAAAATCATTAATTACCATTTTCGAAAATGATATTTAAACTTCCATTAAAATTTTTATATGAAGTAAAAGTTTGTTAGCATCGATTCACTTTTAACGCGTCACAATATTTTTGGTGTGACCTTTCCTGGCTCACGGAGTTAACGGTCGCTTATTATGAAAGGTCGCTTATTAATGTATTTTCCCCATTATTTTTCAGCGTGCAAATTGCGCAGACAACTTTTCGCTAACACAAATTAATATGTGCTCGCACGTGGCAAATAATTTAATACTCAACTCACTAACAACCAACCTATTTAATTTTAATTAGACCTCACTTCTTCTCGCATTTAGATGTTTTTAATCGGAAAGCAAGTTTCGTCGATGCGTAAGGTGGTGAGTGCCGCCCGAGACTTCGCGAGACGCTGCCGCGTTTTTTTTATATCGCTGATGTATAATTATGTACTCCTCGTTTGACGGCTTAATTGGACGCATCTAACGAAACCGCCGTTGCGAAGTTAGCGGATTTATATAGGATGTTACACGCCCCGCAATTTACACGTTCGTGGAGAATATTTTATTAACGATGCCGATCATTAATACGCTCATCAGACAAATGCGGTGTTTTTCTTCTTGCAGGGAACTCAGATGCAGGAAGTAAGACAGGACGGTCAAGCGAGGAACTATCAGTCACAGGACGCCTACTCGTAATTATTTCATACTCATTTCACCTGAATTATGGCCTTTTTGTAAAGATGCAGATTTCGTAAGGCCTGCATATCTGGTGTTCGAAGATTTCTAATTTTTTTCCTTTCCGTTCTCGTGCAATACTGACGCTACGATTGAATTAAAATAAAATTAAGATGAAATAAATTACTTCTTAATTATTGACGCCAATATTAATGAGCCTGCAGCTTTATTGTACTTGCAACGTGAATCATAACGTCTTCGACGGAATTTAAATTTTCAATGTATTCTCGTCAGATCGGCGTCTAGCGGAGCGGTACCGAGAACGACGAAAATCGACGAGGAAAAGACAAAGTCACTCTCTAGAACTTATCACACGATTAAGGACATGATCTCGAGTCGTTTTGGCCCGAGTCGCAAGGACATCGAGCCAGAACCGGAAGCCAGTCTGAACAACGTCACAGAGGAATTGCGAAAGTCGAGCAGGAGTATTGACGACGATGAGACCAGGAAGAAGGAAGGAATTTACGGAAAACCACGCGCGCAGGAGCCATCGGTTAATGTGCAACAATATTCGAAGAATGCTTACGGTAAGTCGAACGTGACCGTGCAACTGTCGGGTAATTAGGTGCACTAAGGCGCGATGCTCAGCTAGGTGCCGTTAATTAGCTCATAAATGTTGATAAATTAATTTGAGGAAAGAACCTGTTGAGCGGAACGTTAAATTGGCGAAATTGCATGTTTTATAAATATGAAGTGCAAGTGTGCATAGCCGGTGTGCATACCAACGGGGCTTTCTGCTCTTTAAAGCGAAAACTCCATATTTAAAAAAATTAATAATTAATCTTTGAAAATCATTTTTATGAAAGGAATATCTTTATTGTTTATTAAATTTATTATCTATATAAAGTGGTATTAATTAATTATTGTGCAAATGGGGATAAATTTGTTGAGAATTAAATATTGTTATTTCTAATCTAAAAAAGAAATTGTGTGTTGTGTTCATAATTTTTAAATTATCTTTAAATAATATTGCTTAACGCGGACAGTTCACAATCTGATACAGTTGACGATCAACAATTTGTAAACTTATCGGATGCATCTCTGATTTTTATTTAATAAACGACTTTTCTCGCTTCATCACTCGTTACTCATAACTTGTCGCTCACAACATGCACGCGATGCAAGACTTTCTTCCTTTTTGCGTGGCTGTTATTCGCGTTCGGTCGTTGTGCAAACCGGTAAACTGACAGCTCACGAGGACGAGAATCATACGTGCGATATCACCGCCATTATTTCGCGATCTATCGTAACTTTAATACATGAGTAATATCTCTACGTCTAATCGTTCACTCAAATCGAGATTAGTAGTCGATAGGTGAACGTCAAACTTTTACGAACGGATGTAAAATTAATGATGATTTGCCAGTTCTTAAGAATGTCGAATGAGAAACAGATATAACTTAAAGCCGTTTGAGAGAAAGAATAAACAGAGTTGATAAGAGAAAAAGTTACGTTTGTGTAAAATTGTGAAATATTTAAAGGATGATATATTGAATATATTGAAGAAAATTGACCGTAAGATTTTATACAACTATTGTTTCTAACAATTGTTTTTAAGCAATTTTTTTCCTTAATATCTTGAATTTCATTGCGCTACATGAATTCTTATATTTTTTTAACGTTTTAAATTCCTTTCTAGTAGTTTCTATTTCTTTTAGAGCTTAAAACTTTGTAATTTCTATGATCGTAATAATAATAATATCTTCACGAAAGGCGTATGTTTCAGGCGTGTTTGCACGCAAATAGAGAAGAAACTTTCCTTTTAATTAACTTTAGTAATGCACATTGCATATTCATACATTTTAGCATTTCTGATGGCGTTCAGAACGAACATAAGCATGTTCATGATGCAATATTTTAGTTACGCTACAATACTTCAATTGAAATATCAACTTAATATCTTTATATAATGCACGATGTATTTTCGATACACGTAAATTTAAACAATTTAAAAAACAATTGAAATGATATTTGAAAGAGAAAAATATTTTTTTCTATATATCATGCATACAACGGGTATTGGAATTAATCATCTGCACGTGATGGCACGTAATAGAAATAATATGAAATTTTTACTCTCGTTGTTCAGGTCAGTATGGCCACACGTACAGCTATCAAAGCAATCAGCAAAACGTACCGCTGCCAGGCCAACTGCAACCGACCACGACCATTCAGCCGAATTTGCCAGGACAGAGCGCTCAGCTTCACGTGACCCACCATACTCCGCCAGGAGGAATTCAAACAGTTCATCAAACTCAAGTTCCTGCTTTCGGCCAAACCGCGACAGGTGCGCAGCAGGTGCAAAATGTTACGAGGGAGTACATGGTTCAGACATCGGGCGGCATGACCAGCCAGCAAATGCATCAGGGAATCCATCAGAATCCCACGCAGGCACAGGTACATCTTGCAATATGAGAAATATTAAGATGATATCTAACTTCAGCACTCCTGAATAAATGATGCGCAAATTTGACTTAGCCGATCCTCAAGAAGCTGTTGAATATGTTAAGTTTATACCTTTCGAAGATAGAGAAACCTCTTATAAATTGATAAATTCTACAAAATAAGAAAGAAGTAAAACACAATTGTTATAAACTAATTATTTGCACGAGTATTAAAACTGAAAAACTTATTAAAAGATGGAATTGATGAGTTTGGCTCTCGAGGAATTTTTGAAACTGTAATATAAATAAAAAAGATAAAAATATGTCGCAGATTTTTATTTAATTTTTTTAATTAATATTTTTCTAAATTAATATTATAGCGATATAGAATAAAATTTTTTTTAAATTGCAATTTTGTAAGATTTGGAACAATGGAACTTTATAACACTGTTTCCTTTTTTGAAATTTTCCAGAAATTATTCAAATTCATTTCTTTTCATATTTGAATGTCTTTAAATAAAGATAATTCTATTTTCATAGAAATTATTTTTATAGAAATATAATTTATTTTAAACAATAAGTAATAATAATGGGCAATGCTCTTGTTACTACTTGTTGAATTGTTTATAATTTATTTTATTTAAATTTTTATTGTAATAGTAAATTTAGCCTCAAATTGCTTTTTAATACAATTTTTTAGTAAAAGATACACACACACACACACACACACACACACACACACACACACACACACACACACACACACACACACACACACACACACACACACACACACACACACACACACACACACACACACACACACACACACACACACATATATATATATATTTGTTTAAATAAAATGGAGAATATATCGCGTGTTGATGCATATTGTTGGCATTCTTACGCGGATGCGGATATTTGTTGCGTGCAGGAAACGGAGTCTCGCCAGTGGATGAAAAAAAATGTATCTCATATCTTGTCATATGTCGCTTCATATAGTGACATCTCCTTCATATAAATTTAGATAAAGTATAACATAGTCATCCAACCAATCATGTCTTATACAAAAGCGACTACAAACAGAACGTTAAACAGGGTAATGCGATACACGAGTGATAACATAATATAACGTAGCGTGACAGCTCGCAGAAACGTTTTCGTCTGCGTATAATGATTGATACTTGCCTAGCCGCTCGCTAACATTTTAGTTTGTTAAATAACGGTTGGTGTAATGATGATGAGCGCGTGTAACACGGCACTATGTTAAATCACCGACGAACAGCGCGCGGTATATTCATAATGATGCATCTTAACAACTTTCTATACGGTTGCGCATACATGCTGTTAGTGGGAAAACTTTATAAAGAGGTCTGTAAAATTTACATAACCACGTTGAAAATTGGACTAGATTACATTTTTTTATAATGCGATCCGCGTAGTGACGACAATAATTGGTTGCCGCACGAGTTGTGTTACGACTGACTTAGATTAAAAAAAAAAAAAAAGAAAAAAATTTTAAACACAAAAGAGCGATATATAAGTAAACTTTACAAATTCTCCTTTATATGGAATATTATTTATAATAAAAACTATTAAAATAATAACTGTTTAAATATTTTCACTTTTTAAAATACAAATGTAAGCGTGTAAATTATTATTAATAGTATATTATTGTTAATAGAAATTCAGTTGAATAGAAACAGAATATTGCAAGTGTAAGAATACTTATTAAATAAATATTCCTTTTAAAAAAAAAAAAAAAGCTCGTAATTATTAAACTTTGAGAACGAGTAAACTTGCTGTATAGGTGTGCAGGTTTCTAAAGGATAATTAAAGCTTAACGAAACAGAGTTCCAATACGTTAGCGGTTCTACAAAAAGCAGACAGGCATTCGCGACTTAACGGTAGCTTATTATTAACGAGCCGGTTGGTTGGTTCAGGGGCAGGGCACGCAAGTGCAAAAACCACACGGTCTATCCGTGCAGCAGCATCAAGTGGGCAGTGCGATGCCGCCGACGAGTCCGAGCTTCCAGAGTCCGCAGCAGTTGCTCCATCAGAACCAGAATCATCATCAGAGTCCGCGGTTCGCCCAGCAGCACGCCCAGAACATGCATCAGCGTCAGCAGCTGATCCAGCAGATGCACCAGCAGCAAATGGCCGGTCAGCAGAGCTCGCAAACGCCGAACGCGCGCAACATGCAGCAATCGTATTTTCCCAACAGCGTGTCTTATCAGCAATATCAACAGGCGCGACAAGCCATGTCGAGGTCGCAGATCGATCTTCCGAGCACGTCCAGACAGGCGCAGGAGCTCCGGGTTTCGGGTCAGGAGGTTTACTATCATTACGCCCAAGGAAGACCTCGTTACGGCGTTCCCCAGGTGTACATGAAGACGGAGAGCAATCAGGAAACGGAATTTCAGAGGCGGAATTCCGCGAAGGGTATCGAGAAAGCGGCTTCGCAGCCGCAGCTCTGTTACGAGGACGAGCGTAATGCTGAGGCTTCAAAAAACCCCACGGAGAATATGAAGAACTTGACGGTAGATCCACTGGATAAAGAGAGGTAAGACTTTTAAGACATTTCGCGTACCATCTCTGTAGCTTTAGCAAATATAATTCTAACGGAAAGGTATTAAAATATTTGATAGAGTTTTTTTTAAAAATTGTGCTATACGTTTTAGATACGAGATCACAGTGGAAGATCGAAGTCAAGGTGAACACGGAAGAAACGGGTTACAAAGAAATGAGGAGTACCGTCCGGAAACCAGTTTCGGTATTCGAAGAGACGAGACGCGGACCTCGAAGAGGGAACAGGAACATGGATCATCGAGTCAAGAGGGAGGTCAGGATCAGACGGAGGGGAATTCCGTGCAGAAGAGGATCGAGGAATTGCAGAAGAGAGCGGAGCAGGATGGCCATTTCAACATCAAGCTATCAAAAGACGACGCGGATGGCTTGAGGGTCGGTCTGGCCACGAAGATGATCGGCGAAGCATCGAAAAAGCTCGACGGTGGACAATATAGCGGAAAAGAGCCTGCAGTGAAATCAGATAGCAGGAAAGACGATCTGGAGCAGGGTATCAGTCGATTGAAGATCCAGAATCAAGGCTCGGGCTCGGATTACGACAAGGCCGGTCAGAGTTCTTCGAATGTCGATTCCGGAAGAGGCTCCGCAGTCTATTCGAGCGGAAGACGTCCGCCGCCTGATGATCAAACTTTAGCGCAAGGTAAGAATCGACTTTTTAATTTTACCTTGAATTTTTATATATATATATATATATATATATATATATATATATATATATATATAAAATTGCTATTCTGATTTTTGTTTATTTTTTAGCGATTTTTTTATAAAAAAATTAATCGATTTATATATTTTATTTTAATGATAAATGAAAATTATAATAAAAAAGAAATATATAATAAATTCTTTAATAATATTCTAATAATAATCTTCTAATAATTTTGTAAAAATTATTATCCTGTAAGAAAGAAGTTATAGTTCTCCTTTTCTTGTAAAGTATTATTTTTCTTACTTGTTCAGAGAAAGATAATTGTATTTAGTCTTATTGTACCTTCCTTCGTATTTATTTTCTTGTTAGATCTGCAACTACTTAGTTATTTTTATTTCTTTTTTGAAAATTTTTTTAAAAGTATCGATCGCTCTGTCGGAGTCTGTGGTTTTCTACCTCCTTGTTTCCCTTTCACAGTACAAGACTCCGAATGGGTGGACATAGTGGAGTCAGAGTTGAGGAGTATTTTGGAGCCCAGGGACGTTCCAGCGATGGCGCACTCTACTCTGTCCGAAAGTGTATCCTCAGTAACACCGCCTCTACCGCCGCTGTCACCCCATGACAGCCCACGTACACCAAGAAATCGATACTCAACGAGGTAACCCGACTTCAAACAGATCCCTCTTCTTCGTGCAACCGGTGTTACTTCCGGTCACCGCCTCGAGTCACTTCCGATTCTATTACCTTCGTCACGTATCGAAATTCCGATATCGGTGTCTGGTCGAAAAGTGATCTCTACGATGTTAAAAATAAACGCTACTCCGTTGCAACGTTTAAATTCTTAGTCACACGAGACTTGAATGCAAAATATTGATTCGGTGTAATGTTAATCCTTAATTATTTTTTTTACTTATTTACATATAGATAATCTCATGCAATATTTCTAATGATTTATTTTTATAAAGCAATTTTTAATTGCAAAAGAATCTAGTTCGCGTAACGTCTTGTTTCAAGTATTCTTGTGATATTCATAAAAACATTCATTGTTTTAGTTTACCGTACGGATCAAAACCAAATTATAATGATTACGGCAAGGCTATGGAAAAGAGAGGTTTCTCGAGCAGCGCAAAACATCGTGGTGCTTCAACGTCCAAGAAAGAAGCCGCGAAAAAGTTTTCTCATCGTGAGTATTATTTTATAAACATATTATTACAAATCTGTTCTTCAAACGTAACAATTTTTTATATTAATCTAATATATTTTACGAACAAATATATGAAATATATATTACTTCCATTCAGAAAGAAATATAATGATTATTTAAAATTAATTATTGTAAATAAATAATAAATATTACTAATATAAAATTAAAAATTGAATTTTTTTATTCAAACTCATATGTTTGCAACGGCTAATAAGTAGCTAGTTTTTACGTTGATTTTTTTTTAATTTATTAATTTTGTATTGTAACATACATTTTTCAGTTTTTGGCGTAGAAGCCGCTGATTTAACATCTACTACGACAGGGCTTGATTTGGATTCCATGTTAGACAGAAGCGACTCTGATCTCAGTACCACCGACGCAAGAACCATCAGAAAACAATTGGAAGGATTAGAAAATATGTATAGCGAAGTAAGTACGATATTAACAAAATTATTTACTTTTTATTGTTGATTTCTTCCACGAAAATAAGATCGTATTAAAATAAAGAAGAAAAGCTGTGTTAAGTATAAAAACATTTTCTTATTATTTCACTTATTAATAGATAAAATATAATTGAAAAAATGAAAATGAAAACTATAGTAAAATATAATTGAAAAAATGAAAATGAAAACTATAAGTAGAGACAAGAGGCGCGCGCGCGCGCTATAAACATTTATTTTACATATAAATTAAGAAACATTAGACATCATTTTTTCTACGGAAGAATAGCTATATGTTGAAATTAACGAGGACATTGTACGCTGGAAAATACTCAGGATGGTACGAGCGTAATTTGATTGAATTTATTTTAATTTGCATGCAAAAATATTGTCGCAGGTACTTAAATTGCTCGGCGGAAGTGTGAAAAAGAGGCGGAAGGCAAGAGGGCTCACTAGTTATGGTTCAGTTTCGTCGTTGCCAACATCCTCTGTTTCATCGAGACCAGTTACGAGGCATCATGACAAACGTAGGTCCCACGTGATAGATGACAGGATGAAGAAAGCCAAAGATATCAAGGTAAATGTTAATTAATTTAATAATTACTAATGCTTATTAATATTTTAATTTTCTAATATAACACTTTCTATTTAAATTTTTGATAAAAGAATTTAAAATTTTGAAAATATTATTTCTTACCAATGTTACTAAATGAATATCTTATAACAAGAAATTATTAATCTTTTTATAAATTATTATTATTATAAAATTGTATATTATAAAATATATTTTTTATTTTTGTTTAGAGCATCAATAAACGTTTTCAGCGACTGGAGTCGCATGTAGTGACACTAGCCAGATCAGTCGCCCATCTGAGTTCAGAGATGAGGACTCAGCACTTGATGATACAGGTGAGAGAACTTGTTAACAACAATTACGGTATTAAATGAGCTGGAATTTCCAAGACTCTACTACTATCAGGTTTTCGCAGGAAATGGAGAGTATAAAATGCGAGATTGCCACACTGCGAACGCAAACGAGCATGGCAATGGTGAGGTCACAGTCGCAGCCCCTGATCAAGGATTCGGAACTGCCGGCACTTTCGAATCCCTCGAGAGTAAAGAAACTGACCAAATTCTTCGGCACGGAGCCACCTCTCATCAGACTGTTCCTGAGGGAACTTGGGTATGAGGTATGGGTGCCACAGTTCATTATTTAATGCGAGATTTTAGAGACAAACGAAATCGCTTGAAATCGCTTTTTCCTAGGCAGAAATATCGATGCATTCTTTTGAATTATAAATGCTTTAAGCGGAGGAAACTTTAGATTCTAGATTATATTCCGTTTGCGATTCTAGAAATACGCGGCCGCTTTCGAGAAAGAAAAAGTCGGGATGGTGGAGCTGCCTTATCTGAGCGAGGAGAGACTGCAAAAGATGGGAGTTCCTTTGGGTCCAAGGTTGAGGATCCTTCAGGAAGCACGGATTTCGGTATGCAAGGATCCGATTTACGTAGTATAAATTCTCCATAAAATGGCACAAACGTCCTAACACGCAAATAGAAAGAAGAAAAAAATATGAGAATAAAAAGGAGAATGAAGAACGAAGATTTAACGGAGAATATTCGTTTCGCGCTGTCGAACGCGTTAAAACGTTCCTCGAAACGTTCCTCGTAAACGAACCCTTGAGCTCGAAAACGGTCTGTTTGAGCGACGGCTCTTTTCCCCGTTTCAATCAATGGCCATCTGAAAGCTCTACGCCCGCTGAAACGCTGAAATTGTTTCGCAACGTCTTTGAGTCGACAGATTTGTTCTGTCGTGCGTTCGCTGCTGCACATTAATTTTAGCAGAAAGAGACCCGATGGCGCATATAGACAATTCGTATAAAGCGGCTATTCAATCAATACGAGAGCACTTTTGCTGGTGTAATTTGAAGAACTAATTTCTCAATGTATATTTGCGTGTTCAAGTAAATAAAAACTTAATATGGGACCGTTATGAGCACAAAAAGTTAAAGTATCTAAAAATAATATTTTTCAAATAATATATTATTTACTGTTATATTGGAAAAATTTATAAATTTTTATAACAATACTGTAGTTTTCATACGTATAGACTCCTAGTAAATACCAACTAACATGTAACGTAACTATTAGTTATAATTTCCTGTTGATTAATATAACTGTTATATAACTTAATATAACTTAAAGTTATGCAACAGTTATATGAATGGACAGGAAATTATAACTAACAGTTACGTTACGTGTTAATTAGTATTTACTGGGTTGTGTTTTCAAATGAATATTTCGAAGATGTGTCAGATATCGATTGCTTCTGCTAATTTAGAACATATTTGTTTCAAATATATTTATTTGACACAGATATAGTAATTCTTGGAATATTTCGCATTTCCTCATTATCGTAAATCGATAATGCATTTCTTCGAATATTGCGAAATAACTTGATTACGGAAGCCAAAGCATATGCTGGGATTTAAAAAATGGTGACTTAGAATTTAAAAAAATATCGAATCGATATCACGAGCTTTATGCTATTTACAAGAAATTCATGTTATTTACAGCATTATTCTTAGAATAAAATGAATTGAAAATTTGATGGTTTATACAATGGGGCTAATCAAAATGTAAATACAATACTGCTGATACTATCGGTAGTCAGGAGAGACGTGTATCGTTATTGTACTTACACGAGAAGAGACGAGAGTAGATATACAAAGACGATCCGACCCGCGAGGATCTAGATTATTCTTCTCATATCGTATCGTTCGCTAAATGAAGTTACTACGTAGACTTAGATTATGCGTGCGCAGAACTGAACGCCGATGCTATGACTGTACCGTGTGCGATAATTCGTGGCGCTGATAAAATCGGCGATTAGACTCGAGAAGAGCCGCGCACATTGGGAACAACGAATCTCACAGAAATATGTTTGCCAAAGAGACGTACACGGACATCGTCGAAATGGCAATGGCCGATTTTTCTATCGTATTTTTTCAGTATAGAGTTTTTTTTTTCTCTATTATACATTTCAGTATAATAGAATGTATTTATTAATGCTTTTTTTTTCTGGATATTTCTGAATATCGATATCTTCAATTAGTCTGTTGCGAAAGCCAATATCTCATTCCGTAGGAATGCTCTATTTTCCGCTAACACTCTGGGGTATATTATATAAACGTAAAATTAAATGTAACTTGTAAAACATGAAACGAGAGATTTATTTTGCGAGAATGTTTCTGACTTTGTTATCACTAAATTGTTACAAAAATACATATCGAAGTATTCTTTATCGATTAGTATTAACGGATATTTCGCAAATCGCTTTTCTTGAAATAGACATAATTTATATGAGACAATTAGATGTAGCCAATAGGCTTGAGGTGCTTTTTGATATATTCCTGCCCGCTTTTATTCTTTGAAATTTTGGTTGCATGGCAGCATGCGCCGCGTTATGTCGATACCAAAGAATCGATACCTGTTCCCTTGTCGCGACGACGACAACGACAACGATAATCGCTGCTTGTGACCGCGGGTCACAGGAACGAGAAGGCACGCCACTTTGATAACTCGAATAAAAGAACTCCGTATTCTCATTCGAGAATATGTAGATTGTAGACGTAGAGCTATTAATTGATAATATATATTATTAATGCATCATTCATAAATCTGATTATGTGCGATTGTATTTCCAACAATTAGCTCTGATCAATATAATTAAGAATGGTAGACAAATGGTAGACAAGTTTCTAGCTGGTGCTACGTGTCTCGATTTTCTCCTCTGTCACATTAACTATTGTACAGTCTAATTAGTTTTCTATAAATGTTTCTATTATTAATATTATTAATATTATTTTTATTTTTTAATGTTTGTATTATTATTAATATAATAATGATAATTATTGTATCACATGTTTTGTTAAATCTTGTATTTAATAAATGATATTGCAAGTGAAACTCTTCGGGGGATTTATTTTATATATCGATAAATTTTCATTTGATGCGTGATGTTAAACAGCTTGCAAACCGCTTTAACAGCGTAATACCTGAAAATACCAGAATTGATGGAACGTTTACACACAGTACTGTTCTCTATTTTACTTAGAGTTGCTGTTTGTTAGCAGAAACAGCATTAATAATTACTGAATTACGATCGAAAATTAATGTATCTAAAACAAATGTGCATACATCACATCTATACGACAACTGGTACGAGTCATCAATGGTAACATCGTAATTCTCGCACGAAGCCGCTCGTGCTCGTGCGCGTTTAGCGAAAATTCATGCGGTTTACTGCGGCGCGTTTTCTGAAACTTTCTGCCGTGGCCGATTCCTATGTGAATCGAGCGACTCATCCAATTGAATAATTGCGCATTAACTGTTACAACGTATGCCGCACGGGTCGGATCAAGTGATCTGTTATTATGGCCTCTGACCTCGGTCTGCGCCACGCCGAGCCGCGCCGGTAATCAGCGCTCCGGACGATAATTATTTCATTTATAGTTAGCCTCGATCGATCATAACGAGAACCGGAAGTGTCTTCTTCGCGCAACAGAATTTTTAATTACCGTGAACCACGTGCGCGTCCGACGACGATTATTAATCGTCGTGCTAATCGTCGCGCTAATCATCGCGTTAACCGCTCAATTTCTCATGGCGGAAACGCCTCGACGAGAGCGAATCCGCAAAAGTGGGATAACGATGCATTTCGGTGAAGTTTCAGAGATAGCTCGTGTCGCGTCGTAAGTAATATTCCTACGTGAATGTAAGTCGATGAGCTCTTTTTTATTCTTGTAACTAGGTGAAACGTTATATATTTATTGTTTACCGCTTGCAGATGTATTGATCCTCATGTTGGCACATTAAATGAATTAATTGTTTGAAATTTAATTTGAAATTCAACTTTTATGTCTAAAAGTAGATGAAGATTTTGCGATATTAATATCAATTTCAATTGGAGCGAATTAAACTGTTTGAATTGAAACGATATTTTTGATTGTAAATTCGTATAAATTTGAAATCTTTTTTTTAATTTTAATATTAAGATGAGCGAAGCCTTGGTGTGGCTTTCACAACATTTATTAATTATTTTAATGTGTACTAGGATATTACTTTGCAATCAAACAATAAGTAAAATTAAAGTGCTATTTCTACGTCTTGGCGCCGCAAATCTAATCTAACACGGTTGCTCACCCAGTGGCTTGTATACCCCAATTCGACTCTGTATAAGCCACGAATATAATTATCGCAGGCGCCGCGGGTAGATGTTACGGTATGAAGATAAATGGAACTGATATCGTTAATATCCCCTGCCGGCAAACGAATTTATAAGCGCGAGAAGCGAGATTAAAGGGGACAATTGTCTAATGGATGTTGACTGAATGAGAATCGTTAGATCGGCAAACTTTGACAGTCGGTTGAATAACACTTCCGATTATATCCGGCGAATGACCCACATTCCTTCTTTCTTTCGCCGAAGATAAAAAGGATCAAACCGATTGAGTCTAAAGCGGTCTAAAGGGACCGCGATGGATTCGAATGAGCTCACACGTCGTCGCTTGGCGCGTATTGTAAATTTCGACAGAATCGACGGCGAGACCGTCTTCCGGTCACTTTTATCAGGAAATGCACAATTTAACAATTGTGGCCAATTATTTTTCTAGCGGTCTCGTCTTTGATTGAGGCCGCGCCACATTGTGGACCTTTACATAGCTCCGCGTGTCACTGTGCATGCCTAAACGAACGATCGTGTTGTGTGTCGAATTCTCATATTATGTTTATTCATCAAACGATCTTTGGCTTGTAGGCTGAATCACAAGAGCATAATATTAATATTTTTAGCGGCAAAATACTCTGTGACTTGTCATTGCTGATAAATGTAGGTAGATAGAAATGTTAATTTATAACTTCATTTCATGGTTACAATATATTTGATAAATATTGTTTCTTGCATGCAATAAAAAATATATTTTATATATCCGGTATATATATTTTTAAAACATCTGATATTATTTTATATTAAATTAATAATATTAATTTAATATAAAATGATAATGATATTAAATTAATAATATACTTTTAGTTATAAAAGAGATTTAGTTATAAAGGACACTCTTTTACATCAAAAAGTTGCCGAAAATTTATTATTAATTTAATATTTTATTATGATATATAAAACTTTAAATTAATTCCCACAAATAAATCACTTCATAAATGCCAAGGTTAAAACGCGTGCGATCAATTTACATTCTAAGGATTCTAAGGATTTTATATTCGAAATCTCTCAAATATGAACACATTTTGCTTGAAATATTCAGCATCGTGACGTCTAGTATAAAAATGGATTTAATTTTTAAATACACAGGACAAAGATATTATTCCATTTCTTTCGTACTCATTTATTATAACAACGTTACTTCGATTATAATTTTATCTTTTAATAATATTATTTGTAATTAAGTGAAATAATTATAGTATATTAATTTTTTTCTGTACCTTTTTCTAATCAATAAATTTTATAGCAATTTATAATTATTTTTAATTATTATTAATAAAAAGTAATGAATATCAAATATATTATTTTCAAAATTGTGTACTTTAAATCTAGTTAAAAATTGTAATTATATTAATTAACTGATTAATATTATATTAATTAACTGATTAATTATAATGATATTTTTATAAAGCTATTTAATTATCATTGAATAGGTATAATAGAAGATACTATTATTGATATGATTATATCAATTTATTTCATTAAATTATTAATTGACGAATTATAATTATTGCAGACACATAGAATTTGAGAACAACAATCTCATTTCACCAATTTAATTTGGAACATGAAACAACACTCTTGCTCTTGCTCATTCCACAGCTTCCATTTGAGATCATATGTTCGCTGTAATAAAAAAAAAAACAAAAATTTTCTTTTAAGTAATATTTTTAAATCAACTTGTTTCTCTTATAACAAGCAATGTTTGTAAATCTTTTTTTTGTATTGAAATTGCATCTCAGATTCATAACTTCCCATATTGCTTTACAATTTTAATATTTAATTAGATTTCAATGCAACAAGTTACAAATATGGGATGGTAACAAATTATAGAAAAGCTTACAAAAGATCAAAATAGATATTGAAGCATCACTTACAGCAGGGAATTTCTTAGAGATGTGCAATATTACAGAATATATTTGCCTTTGGCCAGGCGAAGCTGGGCAAACAGTGGATGTGCATGCATCAAGTGGCATGCCCAAGAATGGCAAATCCACGAGTTCAGAAGCCCAATATGCTCTGCTGGATAACGCATTCCCACTAAAATCTAAAATAAAATATATAATATGAATAAATATAGTGTATGTTATATATCGAGTTCTAAAATCAATATTTCTTGATAAAGAAAAAAATATCTTTTTATCTAAAAAATTAAAATAAAAACATAAATTAAAAATTTATTTTAATAAATTTTACTTAAATAACTTTTCATTTTTATTGCGATGTGTTTGCATAATATTTTAGAATATCGGCTTATAAACATATTAGTATATTATTATTTCTTATTAATAATAATTTTTCAAAAATTATTCTTTCTAGAGACCTATTATTTCTAGAGAATAATTTTATTAATAATATTTGTACTTATTACATCTTATTTTCCAACTTTTTATATAAATGTATTAAAATTAATACAATATACATGATTGTAATATAATACAGATAAAATGTGATCAATTTCTTTATTTTCAAATAAAAATCAAAGTTTTGTGATACATCTTTTATTAATATAATGTATGAAAGTCTCATATATATATACACACTCATACATAGATATATACTTTGGATATACTTACCAGCGGTATAATCAAAACTTATACTCGCATTACGACCTCTTTTTAAGGAACAAGGCTTTCTTTCTTCGGCTTCTCTGCATGGATCTACACGTACTTCATGTATGGTACATTGTACAATGCGTTCTTCGGCTAAAACATAAGTAACAAGATTTACTTAAAGTTGTAAATATTTTCAAATAAAACAAAAAGAAAGAAAAACAGAAAGAGAGAGAGAGAGAGAGAGAGAGAGAGAGAGAGAGAGAGGAGAAGGAGAAACAGATTAAAATTTAATGTCAGTTAAAAAATTATATCTATATTGGTTTCCTAATTAGTAATTATTCATTCAAAAAATGTATATTATTATTTAATGCAGAGTATTTGCTATTCTAATTATTTTTTATTTGTTATTTATTATTTTATATTTTATTTTTTATCTATTTATTAATATATATATTTATTTGTATATATGCTATTTATTTATGTGTATTAATCAGTTAAAAATAAAAGCTTATTTATATAATTCTAATTTACATAATGTTGTATAAGAGAAACATTTTCTTGCGTAACATTTCTTACGCGATAAATAGACAACATTATGTTTACTTACAAATTATCTGTGTAATTAATTCCTAAGAATTTCGTTTTTCTTTCGTACAAGAAATAACGAGATAAGCAGAAAACTCAGCAAAATAGAGACAAAGAAATACGCGTGCACGTGTCATTCACGGCTGTAATCTCAACAAATTGACGTAAGCTAATTCGAAACTTTAAAGTTTCTGTGACAAGGCAAACATTTTAATTTTTTCCTCATATCTTCTAGTAAGATTACATACTTTAATCTATTTTTTACAAATAACTTGATTATGAATTACAACATACAGATTGCATTGAGAAAATTCTTATGAATATCTGACGAATACGCTAAAAAATTTATAAAAACCTTATCTCATACAACATATCACGTTTATGTCAAAGTCTTATCACTTATTAATTCAATAGATTTTTCTTTGGAAGACATTCTTTTTTAGTTATGAGGAAACTTATCTCTCTCCCTTTCTCTATTCTTCTTTACAAATAATAAATTTGACTCGACGCTACTTTCGTTTACAACAATTTTTTCTCAAATCAAACATTTATCAAGGAATTTTGATATGCAATGTTTAATTTCATTCACTTCGCTATGACAAATTAAAGAAATATTTTTCTTTAAACTATCTTATTTATTTTCATATGTATTTTAAATTTTGTTTCAGTTAAATAATATTTTAATAAAGTAGAATTTTAGAGTAGAATTTTTATAAATTAAATTTTAATCAAGTGTATCATGTAATAAGTGAATAATCAAATTTATATTAATAAATTTGAAAGAAGTACCAAGTACATTTTGAGCTTTCCATCCTTCGAACGTGTCGAATTCGATGACATTATATTAATTGGGAATTTATAGTATTGGCTTATTACATCCTTATCATAGATATACGTATACAATTAATTTTCTATATAATTTAGAAACTTGCTATTTTCATATCTTTTGCAAAGATCGCGAAATAAAAATTCAAAAGTTTGTGAGACTCGTGATTCGATATCTTACTAAAAAAGAAAAGATTCATAATGATTTTGTCCTATAGAAGCTTTGTAATTTACATGCCTGGAAAATAAAAAAGAAAGATAAAGATGATGCTATTTTAGTCTAGTAGTCTCTTCTTTGTTTGCATAGAAAGAAGCATTATTGCTTCAATCTCAGTCTTTTCTTCTTTGCTAGCCACACGTTTATGGGTCATTTATGTAGCTATGCTAACTGCAACGATGTTTATCATTCTTTAATAAGAAAAATATATTGTTTAAATAAAAATCTTATAATAAATAATTTACTATTATTATTATTTATTATTATTCAAAATTTCTATAGAGGTTTAAAGATTTAAAAGATTTCGAATATTGTCGTAGGGGAAACCCTAGGTTATTTAAAAAATTGATCTTGAATGAAAAAAATGATCTTAAATTTAATCAAATCAATTATGTACAATTTCTTTGAGAATATTTAAGTATTAATCATCTTTGAAGACGCTAATCCTAAAATAAATATTATTTATTTATCAATTTACAATTTATTTTAAAGTATAAAATAAAATAAAAATAAATTAACATAGATAATAAACTTTTTAATTTTTATAACTAAATCTTATAAGAGTTAGTCTCTTAATTATTGCAAACATATATTAT
Source organism: Pogonomyrmex barbatus (assembly GCF_055798465.1). NCBI lineage: Eukaryota > Metazoa > Arthropoda > Insecta > Hymenoptera > Formicidae > Pogonomyrmex > Pogonomyrmex barbatus. The sequence continues at coordinate 18,215,724 of NW_028297116.1, forward strand.
ATATATATATATATATTTGAAAGAGATCGCTTCAATAAAATTTGATGTGATCAAAACATATATATTGAAATCAATAAACAGAATACTTCATGACGGATATGTATCGGACTCGTAAATAACCTCATCCTCTGAAATATACGTGCGATAGCTGTCTTGCAAATAAAAATGCGCAAATAAAAATTGTCGTGGCAAGCTATTCTACTTTTAGATATGCATGGCTTATTTACGCGCCCTGTCGAGACGTTGCAATCGCATTAAATGGGAGTTCGTCGCTCCGAGAATGATAAAAGCACGCTATTGACCGTATCCATCGAACAACACGATTAACCCGATTTTTTTCCAGCTTCCGTTGATTACGACGTCGGTCATGAGCAAGGGTCGCCAATGGTATCGCTAACAAAAACGTGCTGTTACCTCCGTTGCATTATATTATTATTAGGTTTCTCTCGAGATCATGTCGTTCCGTTTAATTAGCAGCTCGGGGATCATTAATTAAAATGAAGAATGATACTTACATTCGGCTGGACACGGTGTCCAATGTACGACTTCCGCGTAGACCGTGGACAAGGCCAGGATCAGAACAACGATGGTGGCGAGCACAATGTTCCGGTTCATCTTCGATGGACGGTGGTTCGTAACCAAGTGAAAGAAAGCCGATGTTGAGGGTCGGTCCACACATAACACAGATAACGGAGCGGAGAATCTGGAGGAGGGGTCTGGTGGGGGTCATAAGTCAATTGAGATAGCGTTTTGATCACGACGGACCTTGCGCGCAACTGTGTCTCCTTCTCTAAGAAATATTCACAAAATTTTGTTTCCTGGTTCCGATAGCTAAACAGCTTCATGATCCCCCTATGAACCCCTATATATCGGATGTCAGAAAAGAAAATTTTGATATTTTTATATACCTAGCATTTCTTATTAATAATAATTGCATCCCTTTATCTGAATGTAGGTCTGACACGGGTTGACATTATTTACTCATTATCTCTTCAGCGTGAGTTTAAATTAGCATATTTTTTGTTAGTGTATTAAGATACTGATAGGCATAATAATTTCCTATTTTATAAATTATAATTATTGTAGTGATAATGTTTATAAAATCTTTTTTAACTTTTGATCAAAGAATAAAAAAAATAATTATTTATTTATATTATATAATGTATAAGATGATAGAAAAATTAATTATGTAATATTTTATAATCTCAAACGATATAAATTAATATAGAAATAAAACATATATATGTCCATAATTTTAATATTTTTATATTAATATTAATATTAATATTGTAAAAAAACAAAAAAATTTGATAAAAAAAAATGACCGCTGCGGACAGGATTCGAACCTGTGCGGGCAAAGCCCATTGGATTTCGAGTCCAACTCCTTAACCACTCGGACACCGCAGCTGTTGATATCAACTCTCTGTACAATCATAGATGAATAGTGTATGTCATTTTCATAACAATGTTAAATTAATTAAAAAGTAATACCAAAACGATATTATATATAAAAGAAATATTTATTTAATAATAATATAAAGTAAATTTCATAATAACTTATTTTAAATAAATTAATATTGACAAAAATAAGTATATATAAGTAAAATTTGAAAAATAAATAATAAGATTGATATTTTAATATCAATGTTTTTATTATAAATTATAAATGTAAATAATATTAAAATAATAATAAAATATATTAAGATAGTAAACTAAGAAATATAAATTGAAAGATTAATGATTACGCATAAATAACAATATTATCTTAAATTTTTTCTTTATTTTTTGAAACAAATTATTGATTCATTTAATAACTTGAAAAAAATTCAATAACTTGATACTATCTTTTAAGATGGCGTCCTCTGTTAGCCAGTCATTAATGAATGAATGCATTTCTTCTCTTCAAACTCTGTCGATAAAATAATGAAAATAATATTTATACGTGATTTTGTTGATATTTTTTTTTAATAAATTATCTTTTAAAATGTATTTGTTGTTACAGATTATAAAAAGGAATTAGCACTTAAAAATTATTAATTAATATATAATTTAAAAATCGCATTTCAAATAAAAAAATATGAATTGTAGTGTTAAAACTATAATTTTTTATAGTTTTTATAATTTTACAGCTGTTTAACTCAATGTTTATGCTTTTGCAAAGTTTCTAGATCATTTACGAATATTGCTATTTATAAATCGTTTATGCAACATATGGAATTCGTGAATGGCATAAATAGATAATGAAACAGAGAGAATATTTCGAGGATCAACGATCAGGCGAATTTCACATTGTTCACACGGGACGATGCAATACGATTAATGATTAATGGAAAACGCGAATGCGATTTATCGCAACTTGCCGACTCTCTATTCATTTGAACGAGTCTCCATTGTATTCATTGTATCATGTCGAATGCGCTTTATCATACTCTAGACATATCGTTTACAATCGTAAAAAAAAGAACAGAAACAGAAAAAAGCATATATTCGGTACAATTATTATCATCTGCGATATAAAATTATTCATTTTGTCCAAATTTATTCTAGCTTACATTAATTTATTATTGCTGTTCGTTATGCTTCGTAAATTAAAGAGCACATAAATAATTTGATTTTTTTCATTATTATTTTGTGTTTTTTCTTAAAATATAATATGTATTACCTTTAACTTAAAAAAATTATTTTTATTTGTTTGTAGCAAATTGCTTAATTTATTGCAAATATATATCTAATATTGATTTATATATAAAACGGTAATTTTATATGTAAATTTTTTATTTTTTTTAATATTTTTGTGATAATGAGATAACTATCATTCTATAATACATTATCTTTATGATAACATGATTCACAATGACATAAATTGCGTCAGCGAAGTTATGATACAAGAAGATATAAAGGAAATTTGCCCTGATATAAAATTATCAGCATTATAAAAATTTAAAAATCATATGTATAAAAAGAATACATATATATATATATATATATATATATATATATACATACATATATACACACACATATATATATATATTTTTTTCCAAAAATTCATCATATATATTTATATTTTAGACATTTTTTTCCAATAAGCTTCGCATTAACGATAAACTGAGCGAAGTTATTGTAGAATATATTCTCTCCGCATTCGCAGATACGTACATTTTGGTGTGAAGAATCGGATTACGTAAACGTTTGCGTTAAAAAAACAGACATGGCGCCACGTCCATGTACAGAAGAAGATCTATTCCCACGCTAAAAAAAAGATGATGGCTTCGCACTTCGTTTACATCGTCTGGCGCGATATAATCATCGCGAAAAGCAGAAATGACTCGTGAAGATTATACGAGAGGTGTAGGTGTATTCGAAGAGGATCTACTCGGAGGGAGATAATAATGAAGTGATGGCTCTCGGGGAATGCAAAATCGGCTAGTTGATTTGAATGAGAATGTTGTGCAAAAGTGGCCGGCCACGCGCGACGCCTCTGGTACTCAGTACTTTTACTTCGCACGAGGAGGAAAGCCGCTAAAGGAAGTGGAGATGTTAGGTGCGCGAATGTAACCTACATTCGACACGACTAGGTGATCTCGTTCATTGTGATATACCGGATATTCTGTTTTTGCCTCTTTGCCACGATTTTTATATACATCTCTTGAATTAGGAGCTATCTTCTTTACGCAAGATCAAAGCACTTCGCTACTTCTCTGACTTCATATTGCATTGTTATTGCATATTGCACAGGAGAAATATCTTCAAAATAACATCAATATCAAGTCAGAAATGATTGATTAAGTTATTTGCTGAACAAACACACTATTCTTGTGAAACTCTTACACTTCGTATATTAAATAATGTTTAAAGCGTGGAAAAAAAGTATCGAAACTGTCGTGACTGTCAATATATTGGCGTAATTAAATAAAATTGCAATTTTTCATAATTTTCAATAAAAGATTTAAAACTAGTAACGTTACATCTTCACTTTGGAATTAATTTAACCAATTCGAATAGGATTTATGCCTTTAAAGTATGCGAGCATTAATCTTCCTCCAGCTGAAAAGTTCTGGCCGCACGGGACCTTTCACGGGACATTAATGATAGACCACGATGCGGCTATAATGCTACATAATGAGGTAGTAGTCAATGCGTTAGATGAACTAGAATATGCATATTAATAAGAAACGCAGTTGCTCGCATTTCTCATCACCTTTAATACCATCAAGCAATTTACTTTCCATGCGCATGAAGAAATCGTGAGTTTCGGATAACCAGATACGTACGCAAAAACAATAACACGAGTAGTATCAGCTACTGTTATTAATCGAGAAATGAAATCTTGGAAACACCCATCTCTTTGAAGTGCAGCATGATAAATCATGATAGCAATAAAGATTAACGAACCGTTTTATTTTACAATATAAATAGAGATAACAATATATAAATAAACAGATAAAAAGCTCGAGATACTGACGGGAGGAAAATAGAAACAATTGTAACAATTGATTCAATTTAATCATCAAATGTGATTTTACATTTTTTCGTGCTTTCAATTTTACTTCACTTCTTGTACTTTTGACAATATTGTTAATTTTGCAAATTTTGTTTTGCCGAGAAGTGTGACATATGAAATGCGTGTCACACATTTTGCGCATATGGATATAAACTATGTGTATGTCATGTAGAAATGCGGATGCAGAAGGTTCGTGTCGGAAACCGCGATTGTCGATATTTATGAGAACCGGCGGAGCGTCAGTGAATTATCCGGGAACATTTGTTCGACATATGTTTCTTCCGGATTCGGAGAGAACCGGTTTTCTTCCATAAAACTGTACAACTTAATTCAAGGCCAATCCAGTAAGGATTCCAATTAAACATTTCATTATGCACAATTATTAAATACTCCCTTAGTTGCTATATCTTCTTTGGATTCTTATTCTTACTTATTCTTTATCACAGTTTATACATAATTTCTTCTTGCTATAAAAAATAGCTATCCTTTAAATTATATAAATTTAGTCCTAATTAAATAACGAGTAATCAATTTTTTATTATAAATAACATTGCCCGTAAACAATTATATAAAAATAAAACTTTTAATTATTTACAGAATTAATTAATGTTTATAGTACAATACTACTACTTATAGCTTCAATTATTATCTATACATTTTATATTGTTTTTTATATTGTTTAAGTAATAAAGTAAAATAAGAAGAATTGAAGTCAATCTCAAAATAAATAAAAAAGTGATAGATGAGAGTTATAATTTTTTCTAATATTTATTAATAATTCCTTTGTAGCCTAATACTTTTAATTATTAAATGATATTGCATTTCGAAATGGATGGAATTACAAATATTTGTAGTCAAAATCTATAGATCATTTTTATATAATATTTACTAATGATGATTATAAATTTGTCTACATTTTTCAAGATATTATTGAAGCAATAAATTCATACTTGAAGTATTAAAATGTGATTATTTAAAAATCATGATGAGTTTATTATAATTTGACATACAAGTTTTATTCACAGAATAAATAAATATGATTATATTTATTTGTCTCAGTTATCTCAAAATGGCGCAGTTCCATAATTTTATGGATTTCTTCTTAAACAGGTAAATCTTCAAATGTGCGTGGCTCTGTCTTTCAAATGTACAGTTGGAACTTCCATACGAGCGCTGTCTTCTCACGCTCTTATCAAACTGAAAGAGCGGACAAGAGATAAGCAAATGACATGACAAGCGAAATGCAGCGGCAGGTTACGCTCCTGGTATCTCGCTGCGTCGTCACACCTGTTGCCCTCGGCAGGATACCAGCGTGATACGCCACTGGCCGTAAACCGCTGGCACGGCTCACCTGTTGGCCTCAGCAGTACTTGCTGGGTTCTCGACCGCGCGGCACCTTTCGCCCGAACGTTGCTGACGAAGCGACGACTTCACGTTCTTTACGTATCCGTCGTCCGGTAGGCTCTTCTCTCTCTTTCTCTCTCTCTCTCTTTCTCTCTCTCCCTTTCTCTCTCGCGCGCGCGTGCGTCTCCAAGAGACGAGTTCGCCGCTTCCCCGGTTGGTCCTCGTCCATCGGGGACCTCTACATCCGGTACCGGAAGGAGGAACCGGAAGGAAGGGATCCCGCGAAGCGGGGCCTTCGCCCTCAACCCGGAGGAACGCGACGCGCCGCACCGGACGGACGAGGAGGTGGGAAGGCAGGCGGGGGAAGCTAACCGGTCGGCCGCTTTCCGCGGATTCCTGAACCGCCGTCGGTCCCCGTCTCCGGATTGTATGCAAATACCTCGCGGAAACATCCTCGCGCGGGTTGCTGCCGGCCGAGAGAGCGTGGTGTTCACCCTTCCTCGAGAAGGTGAGAAGAGGCTCTCCTGCTTCGGCGGCAGATTTTACGCGGCTGTGTAACCAGGTACGCACGTACGCCGATCGCGTGTCAAATTCGTACCTTTGCTCCCTGCTATGTGCGATATTTCGCGATAGACAACATCCAATAGTCACGCGAACGAGTCGATTGTTCGTTCGGATAACTATCCCCCTTATCGGGGAGCATTTGAAACGCGCGGCCGCTGAAAGGATTTATCTTTGTGTGTTTGAAAACTTTCGGGAAACTGATGGTGATCAAGTTCTGTTTTGCGATAAATTTAAGAATATTTTTTGATATAATTTCTCGACTGATGTGATTGATATACATGTAGATAATACGCTATGAATGTTCACTTTCTCTTAATAAAACAAGTTTGGTGACAAATTGACAGTCGGTATTTCTTTAGCAAAAATTTGATTGGATGTATCATTAAATCTGACATTTTAATTTTTATCACTTAATATATCATCAGTCAATATTCAATTATCTCAATTTTTATTTTTCGAAATGTTTTTAGATTATTTCTTTTTTATTGCTATTATTTATTGTATGAATAATATATCACTGATTTCCGCCTAATGACAAACTTTTTTTATAAAATTTAAAATTAAAATCTTTTAATTGAGATTTACGATTAAAAAATATAATTTTTATTAAATATCTTCTAAATTAACTACAAATTAAATTTTTATTAAAAATATTTAATTAAATATAAAATTAAAATTACTTTCAAATTAATATATAATTGAAAATCTTTTAAATACATATGCGCGACATTTGGTATAATCGATAATAATCAATCTCGGTAATGACATAATGCACTGGAGGGGCATCAGAAAGTCCAAGCACATTTAGTCATATTTATTTCAAGATAAAATGTTGTCTGCCGCGGTTGATGAGAAATCTTAATCTCGAGATTATAGGCAGTACTATGTACATAGATAATTACAGATAGTGTATCGGCAGAATGCTCTCAATCGTAGGAAAAGCGATTCGCATTAATCGATAAAAAATATTTTACAACTTTTTACAAAACTGCTTTTAGTTTTACATTAACCTTATCAAAGATTAAATAGAATTAGATTGCCAATATGTGTCAGGGTTTATATTCGATGCTTCGATGGTAAAGATACAATATCTCTTAAAAATGTTCTTTGAATCAACATCTCAAAAGAGATAAATAAGACTTCTTAAAAAGACATGAATATTTAATTTATTTTTATTGAATTAAACGTATTAAAAGATGGTGTGCATTGATATTTTATCTTATAATTGTAAATTTATAAATATATTTAGACATACAAATTATTTTATGTGCATAAACTAAGCAAATCTATGGAAACACAAAATGTTATTTCTCATCATCAATACACTCAGAGAAAAAAGTCGTATTAATAACTAGAAATTTGTACAAACAGCGCCTCAATGATGTATAATAAAGTTGTAATAAGAACAATCAACAAGTTACATGAATCAAGAAAATATAGTAAAATTAATCTTTAGTAAATCATTAAATAAACTAATGTATTGTATACCGTTGTTCTCAGTATGTACTTTTTAAACTTAACTCAATTGTTAACTATGGCATTATGCTTATTTCACAAAAATATTCGTCTAAATTGGAAAAATATAATGTCATATTCTATTTGTATGAAGTCTATAGAATTATGTAATTATAGTCGCTATTTCACTATTAATTAATCATTCATATCTATTGTTATCCTGACTATATTTTTATTGTATTCAATATTTTCATACTTATTACTTTAAAAACTTAGATATTTAAATTTCATAATTATCATTAAATATAGTTGCCACAACTATTTTGTTTTCTCTCAGTGTATTGAAATTGAGCATTTTATGTACTGTTTCTCATGCGAAATTGTTTAACAGACCTCAATACGAGATGGAATTCTAACGTTGTTACAAACTGTCGATGCGATAATTCGATAAGATCGGGGGAAAACTTAGTTGCTCATGCAAGCGTTTCAAAACGCTTTACGGGAAACAATAACCTTCCTTTAATGATTATTCCGCTAATATTCCGATAGATAATGTAAAAATGAACCCTTTCGACGTAAACACGGAGTAAAGCTTTTCTATAAATTATTCACGACATGATGATCATCCTCTGAATGCCACGTTTGAGAAACAGACTTTAATAAAAAGAAAAATGAAGAAATATTATAATTAAAAATTCATTATTTATTTTTAATATAGTTGTGACGAGAAACAATCCTATTTTTTAACACACGAGCTGAAACAAAACGTAAACAATTCATGCGAATGGTGCGAATAAAATTCTCGAACGTCTTTACAGAAGAGGGTTCGTATTAGCTTTAAAGGAAATAAATATTGTTTCTTTTGTTGTCTAACTATGCATAAAGAAAAATTATGTATCACTCTAGAACAGTTCTCATTCAGGCGGTTTGTCGAACGAGCTACGATATATTATTCTTTGACGCTTCTTCAATTTGTAAAATTGATGAGAGTGAGTTACGGGGGGGGGGGGGGGGGTTGTTTTTGCGGCGAGAACCGCGCGCGCGCTTCACGTACCGTACGCTGGCGTATTTGGCGCAGGATAAGACGACCGAAGATCTCGAGCACACCGCCGCCAATTACACGACCTGTTCCGACAATGTGAGCCAACGGCGCGCTCAACCGGGTTTCTCACGACATTCACCGGCGCCGTAATTTCTCTCGCCATTGTCTAAGCCGTGAGTCGCGTATAGAGAGTGTGACTCCCATGAGTACGCGCGGCGACGAAAAAGCGGAGCATAACGGTGTCGGTGTTATTAAAAATTTCGCGCATCGCGTCCTCGGGGGAAGGAAGCCCGATTTTCGTTATCGGCGACGCGCGACGGAAATAGACATCTCGTCATTGTGCGCGACGACGCGACGCGACGCGACGCGATGCGATGCCATGCGATGCGACATGACGCTACGCAATCGCCGTCGATTATCCATGCTCCCGCGCGAGATAACGTAACGTGCAAAACGACTAATTATAACTGACGGCCATACGAATGACTAGGAAATACATCCTTACACATTGTATCGCGAGCGAGATATTCAAGCGTACGACAACAACATGTTTATGACATTCAAGAGATTGTAGAAGGAACAATGAATATCTCTCTCTCTCTCTCTCTCTCTCTCTCTCTCTCTCTCTCTCTCTCTCTCTGTTTTTCTTGCGTGTGCGCGAAATATGCCAACTATATGTGAATTCTGGATGTTAAGAAAAAATTATTCTTTATTATTTGTTATTTTAAATAATTAACACTCGCGACACAATTTGAAAAAGTGCTATTGCTAATAATAGCAAATTGCTAATATTAACATCCAGAATAATAGTGCTAATAATGCGAAAACTTTGTCTACTTTAAAAATTTTTCTAAAAATCTGTTAAAAGTTTTAAAAAGTTTTCCTTTTTTTTTCTTATCAAACGACAAAAATTTTTAAAATTTGGAGTTTTTCCGTTCTCTCTTACGAACCCTGTTAGATTGCTTTAGGAGGTTCGTTTATTGCCAGCTTTCCTCCGGTTTCCTTTACACAATGAATCCATATGTATTGATGAATGCATGCAAAATTATTAAACCTCTTATATAAGAAAAGAAATTTTCACCGTCTCATCAATGGTTCTCTTCTCTACTTCGATATATATATATATATATATATATATATATATATATATATATATTTGATATACAAGGTGATATATCAAATTAATTATTGATTATTTGATTAAGTGAATACAAACTTTGAATTAGATTCCATTTTTAAAAAGCAGGCGAATCTGAAAGAAGAGAATTCGCCGCAGTAACCTTAAAGCTGAATATATATAATAGTGATTTGCAAAAATATAGCACCTGACAAAGCTTTCGCTACTTGCGTTAATATATTTCAACGATAATCGAAAATGCTGTAAAAATTTATTTTAATTTTATTTGAATATGCACGAAATATCTCTATAATAACTCGATAGTGGATTGAATAAATTTGTTTTTAAAATGCAATGAGAAAGATATCGTATAATATATCTCTCAACTTTCTAGCCTTACACAATAACTCTCAGAGGTGGGAAATAAATTTACACTTTAAACAAACTATGTTTTTTTCATGAGGGATTTGTAGGTGAATTTAAAAATTGTTTTAAAAATGAAAATATTATATCGTTGATCGCGGCACAAAATGCACAAAATTGATAATATTTAAAGAAAGAGAAAATAAATTAAAAAAGATATGTGTAAACATTAGACGTAAATTCTTTCTTATTAGAGTTGTGCAGAATTAATTAAAATTCACTCACAAAATAAATATTAATATATTTTATAATATTAAAATATATATTAATGGAAAAAGAAGAATGGAAAAGAGCAAGAAGAAATATATATTAATGAAACAAGATTTATAAAATTTCACCAATTTGCCCAACGTCATAGCTCATTTTGTTCTCATATAGAGACACCATTCCATTAAATTTTATCGTATACGATACTATGTATACGAAAAAAAGGAAACACGTTAAATAAATAATAAATATAATGACTGCAAACGCGCAGGCATGCCCGAGGCGAAACGACGTAAGAGATAAGAATTTAGTTTCTCTGTTGACTGTTGTGCACAGCAGGTTCTAAGTGCTACGAAATATATTTTGCGGGAGTATAGGGTGCAGAGGTTCCCACGGGATCGCGATTAGTTCGGTGCAGGTTATGAGGAAATCGTGGCTTCGTATCGTGCTTTCTTATCGTCCGCAGGGGGAATTTAAAACGAGTAGGTGTACTCTCGTGTTGAAGCTCATTATCTATTTGCGATAAGTGTCAAGGCCGCTGACTGTGGATTCTGTCAAAAATCCGTGGGACTTAATTACCATCATTTTTAGATAATCTGAAAATGCTGAAAAAGAATTTGAAATACAAAACGCATTTTATTTTTCCATCATTTTATTTAAAGTAATATAGAGTAATACGATACATGTGGACTGCTAAGAAAAGACCTGCGAACTTTTGGCAGAATTTACTCGATCACCAGCCACGCTTCTAAATATAACCTAACGTTTTATATTTTAACATTCGACCCTGACTACTAACGAGCGCTCTTACTCTTTTATTTTCTTCTGCTATGAAATTCTTGCCCGATACACAACACCGTTCACCTTTAAGCCGACTAGGGTCTCCGAACAGAAACAGAATATCTACAGAAATCCCATGTACAAATCACCATTCACTTTCATAGAAGAAATATTTATTATCCGTATGCAAATTAATTTAATTCGTGAGAAACGTGATAAATAATAATGCGCAATTATTAAGGAGAAATAATTCTTGGTTTAGAAAATGTGAATTCTATTGATATACGCTATTAATATACTGGGATGTCGTATGCGCATTATTATTATGATAACGATAAGATGGCTCGTTAGATTGATAGGAAAATTCAATTATTTATTCATGATTCCTCGTTAGAATCATATGTGAATTTGATGATATAAATTATGTATTAAATTGCAATGGAATACTAAAGAGATTTGGATCCCACGTGCAAATTACACGAATGGCACGAGTTCGATAGGTGTCACCGATCTCACCACCATTGCTACGCGCATAATGGACATCGAGGTCAATCAACTGCAACGCGATGCGAGGTATGCGTTTGCATGTGCGGGCTTGACACGATAAACCTTTCCTACGCAACTCCCGCGACTTTCTCGTTATCAAACCGTTCGATCCATCGATCTGAAACTGAATAAATAACAGTTCGGTGTGTCACACGCTAAAGGAGCACACACGCATCTCATTAAAATATATTATTTTCTCAGTTTCAATTTCTACCGACGAATAATTGCAGTACTTTTAACTGCAGTATTTTAATAAACAACATTAAAAAGACAAAAAGTTACAAGAATTAAAAATGACAAGAAAAAATGACAAGGGAAAAAAAATTTACAAGAAAAGAACATAATTAATTTTGTTAAGAGATATAAATAAATTAAGTTTAATTTTAAGAGAGAAATGTTTAATATTTTAAATTAAAGTTTTTGAAATTTTAATACAGCTTACAATTAGTGAAATTACTTTTGAATTATTATGGAACTATTTTTTATAAATTTTTTGTAGAAGTATTAATTAAACGTTTATGTAATATATGTATAAATTAATAATAGAATTAATAATAGAAAATTAGATATTCATATTTTGCATATTAAGCATCGAATAGCTATAATCTTTTGCAAAACACCTGATTACAACTGATGTTATTTATAATTGATATTATTAGTTAATGATGTATGAATAGAGCCTGTGGATAAACCTGAAAGGTAAACTGGATTAAAATTAAGTATTGATTATATTGATGCTACAAAAATGAAAAATATAACTGCGTGCGATAACTATGCTTCGCCGACTAAGAAAGATAATATACGACTATTTTCATAAACATTAGTTACAGCTAGATACGGTTAAGTTTTCTTTTTCATTCAAGATACACTCTTTAATTAAAATTATCCGGTGATTTAAACTGATTATCTTTTGCTCTTTTAAAGGCAGAAATGGAGAGAGAGAATCAGACTATAATTAAATTTAACAAACGTTTATTGATATGACATATAAGATAGAGTGAATGGAAATAAGTACGTGAGCGAACTTCTAATTTTAAATTTGACTTACTTTCTCGTCCATTCACCAACTATACAAGGAGTTGCGGGATAAACGCGTTATGTATCCTTGAAATTAAAATATTACAGAGAAAATATACGCGAGAAATTCACTTGGAAGAAATTGTTACGGTTTAATACATTAATACATCGACGTGAAAAACATGGTATTAAAAATCCTACTTATCTTACCGTTTCAGAAAACAAGCGGGCAAGGACGAGACATAATGCGATTTCGCTTCTCTTAATATTACGCTTCCCTTAATATTAATTTGTATTTCAATAACAACAATGTTTACGAATTCAATGTGCGATTATTGCTTATCTTTGTCGACTAATAACGCCCGCCGCGCCGTTCGTCAGATAAGAAAAGAGCGAATCTGCCTCGCGAATGCAAATTTGCATAAAGGATATATACCGCCAGATTTTCTGCGTAACATCCTGCTGCAACTTGTTATCCGGAACGAGATTTGAATGCTAGCAGAAACGGAGAGTCTCTCTCTCTCTCTCTCTCTCTCTCTCTCTCTCTCTCTCTCTCTCTCTCTCTCTCTCTCTCTCTCTCTCTCTCTCTCTCTCTCTCTCTCTCTCTCTCTCTCTCTCTCTCTCTCTCTCTCTCTCTCTCTCCAACGAGATCTCGTGACCGATAAACATTATCGATCGACTTCGTCTTTATAAATCAAAACAGGTCTTGCATTCCCTCGTCTGGAAACCAACCATGAAATTACAACTATGAGAAGCATTCGGGTAATTTAAATAACAAATTCGAGATGTTGAAGTAAAAGTAATAAATTAAAGGAATTCACAGCCGAAAAATGTAATTACAAATACAACATTAATAAAACATTAATAAAAAAACATAAGTATTGAAGAGTTTTTAAGATAAATATATAGATTTATCTTTTATTATTAAATAATTTGTCTTACTATTAAATATTCCATTTCGATTTTTTTTATTCCTCGCTTTCTTACGGTGACAATAGCTATACTTGGATATACCTGACAGAATACATACGGCTTCGCATTCATCCATAGTTCGTGTCTTGTCCCTATTTATTTATCTTGACGCCAGTCGCATGTCCTCACGGTCGCGCCATTAATGCGAAGGATGCTACGCCAAAATTTGCATAACATCCACCTACGTCTTGTTAACTGGAAACAGCTCTAAACACGAGACGCAAATGATTTAACGTCATTTCCTTGTGATTGTCACAATGTCGTAATGTCTGTTGATCAAATTAAATCATTAATTTTTGTTACATTGTATTTTACTACATTTCATACATTTGCTCGCAATAGCATATTTTTTAAAATATATTCAGCTTCAAAGTTTTAATAATTTTATAACCGTATTGTATATAAATATGGCTAAAATTGCTTAATTTCGAAGAAGCTGTAAAGCGCGATTAAAAACTGCGCTTTAAAACTTTTGTTAAAATGCCAACTATTAAAAACATTAATAAATAATTACAAATTATGTATAATGAAAAACGTAAAAAGATATATATGATATTTTTAAAAATATAAAAACATTTATGTGTCTTATTCTTTTTTAATGTGATCTTTTCGAGATATAAAGAGATATGAAGAGAATGTTATGCTTATAAAACTGAAAATAATAACGCGATAGTTAATTAAAATCATACAATCAAATCAAACAAATCAATTCATACAAATATTCTCTGTCAGTATTCTCTGCTACTTGTAAAGAAAAATTATATATCTTATACAATATGTTGTCAAGTTTAGGGTCAGGATCAATTGTGCACAGCATAGCTATTCTCTTTGAAGATGCAGTATAAAGGGGAAATACGTGATTGGAAACTAGAAACGAGAGATGCGGATTCTATGCACATAGCTGTTTTATTTAGCGCTGACTATGCGCGCGGCCATTAGCGCTTTGGATGAGCCGAAATTTACATAACGTCCACCTACATATTGCTGCCTGAAAGAAGATTTCTGAATGAGACAAAGATATTTCCTGTCGGCGCTTAGCGGTAAAGTTACGTAATATTACGCGTAACGTGATAAACCACAGACTAATCTCATAAAATTCTTGAGATTGTAATGTATATTCATTAATTTGGACAGAGTGCTTCATTTACTGTTCGTTAACATCGACAATCCATTTGTTATTTTTTATTTGTAAAAGTTAATTTATATTTGAAATGAGAAAACTATTTATGTAAAATAATTATCATAATTATTTTATAATTAAGAACAGCACATTATCAGGTTGCTTTAATGAAGTGATTGCAATGAATATGATTGCAATGTTCACAAAATGTTGGCATTTAACAATTACATCATAATATCCGTAAACGTATTAACTTTTTTAAAGAATTTAATTGTAAAAATTTCAAAAGTATTATTTATGTTAAATCTTATTATATATATATTATTAAAAATACTATTTTATTATATTTCACAGACTATAATTAATTTTAAAATTTATTATTATAAAAGATTACAAATTGTCTATATTTTGATCTAATAATCCTTCAAAATAATAATTCCAGGATTTACAGATAACTATAATTTTAAACGTAGTGTAGATAACTGACAGGATATATTTGTTTGCTATTTTGTTATTTATTTATAGATTAAAATAGAAAAATATAAAAAAGATACTGAGGATGACCTAATAAGAAATTGAAATGTTTGTGACAGGTACTATTTATACTGTTAATAATTACATGTTCATGAATCGTAACTTAGCACTTAGCCAGCTCAGCTTTTATGCTTTTATTTTACCTTATAATTCCAGGACTTCTTTTCTACTTATTTTCGTTTCGCGTGTAAAAGAAGCAATAAAAATTTACAGCGCAATAAATCGTGTATTGCAGCGGAAATTGGATTTTGTATGGCTCTCACAAAACGAAAAACTTATTATTACAAAGTCAGCCAAAGTTGAACTCGGATGGATCGATTAGTCATATTCGGAACGCAATGTGCGTCCTTGTTTCTACATACCTATATCAATATTTAACGAGTTACTGCTTTAATATATAACTGATTACATAATATACCAATTCAAAGTCGCTGTAATATATATTTAGCTAAATAATTTTATTGTATGTCAAAAATAAAATTATTTAACTAGATACTGCGCTGTAATACACTTTTTATTGTATATTTTAAAGTCTTTTATATATTCTTACGCCTTGTTATGTATTACAATTTATTTTTGTAATTAATTGCACGTTTGGCCTTGGATCATGATTTTTGTTATTCCATATATTCATAATTAAAAATCGTAATATGTAAAACTTACTAACGAGTTATTTATGATCTGCGTGAAAGGAATGTTTGGCGGGAAAGTGTACTGCACGCGAAATTGAATTAATTAAGGTTTGGTAAGGTAGGAAATATGGAATTCTACTCTCGCCGTTCTGAGAAAGCTTGTCTTATAGTTAACTGTCTCTGCAACTTTACAATGTATATTGCATATGTAAAATGTACTTACATTACGATTTAAATCGATCTTAATTTTGCATTTCTTTATTGTAACACTAAAATAAATTTACAAATTTTGACGTATTTTATTCCATAAATTTCATGAACATATAAATTCGCATTTTTATGTTTCATCTTTTTGTTCGCTAATATTTATAATTTTATTATAATTATCTAATATTATATTACTGTAATACGCATAATTTCAAAGTTGATTTTTTTATTTTTTAAGTAACACTAAATACATATAAACGAAAGAAAATTTACAAGGTTACCGAGGCTATACAAAAATTGATGAGACTTTTGCAGGAGATATTTGACTCTTGATTGTTCTTTTCTTAATCTAAAGTGTTTTCTTCGTTGGAAATTACATGCTGTCATTCTCGAATGGGCTAATTGAGAATGTTCGGCTTGATGAGGATTCATATCGCGTGCTTACATAAGACGTCCCAGATTAATTAAGGAATCGCTTCATTAGACATAACGCGTCAATATGATATGCTATTGCGTCGATTCATATGTGAAATTATATTATACGAGATCATACGTAAGGAACTATATGTGACGTTCATAGTAATTTCGTGACTATAATTAACAATAATTAATCCGCTCGTTAATTAAGAATAGAAGCGATGCACGAATCGTCTTTTTTCTCTTTCTATCACGATTATCGCATATATTACGAGAAAATATATATCGGCGAAACTTTACAACCAACGGCATCATGTTGTAACGTATGTATTATCATAATTGTACCTATAACTTGTACTTTGAACGTAAAATATCAGAGAAATAATTCGAGCCATTTCGACCGCCATAAATTCAACGTTGATCCACTTTAGCCGGCAGATTGTCTGTTAACTACCAGCTGTGTTTAACGAGTCTCATTCGCGCCAACTAAGTTCCATCACCGCCCCGACGTCGCCGTTTGCCGTCTCGCGGCATCAATTCGCGTCTATGCAAATTCGTTTCGCATTGTCACAGCGCGCGAAATGCACAATCGCCCTCACCTACGAAACGCATTCTCCGCTTGCCGCTACTTCAACTTGCGTATCCTTATTAGTCGTTCTACTGCGAGCGCAGCGTGGTATTTCGCTTAAACAAACGCAGCTGCATGAATTTTCTCGTAATAGAAAGTTCAATTTCCTTCCAACATGTATAATGTAGAAGTATGCATACTGCGTGTAATTTATGTGATATACACGTTAGTACACGTTGACTTAATTAGTAATTGATATCGTTTAATTTATTTCATTTGAACTTTAATTAATTTAAAAAATTTTAAATGATATAAAATGTAGATTACTGTAGTTTATATTGTAATTTTGTTACATTTACTTCTCTTTTCTTGCAATATTATTTGGTTTTAAATGTCGATTGTTTAAAAAGTTTATTTCATTTGAATTTTTATCAGAAATACTTTGAAACCTGGTTACACAACATGAATATGAATAATCTACAATGTAAATATTAAAGATTATTTTACCTTGCGGTCATATTAATTTCTCGAGATCGTAAGACAATTACAATGCGTGATTTTTGCTTCATGTCGTTTTCAACAATTTATTAAACAGCAGATCAGCGTAAATGCGGTGATATGCGGCATATTTCACCGGTTATCGCGTAATCGGATTTGACGGATATCGTGTCACTCTATCTAAGCAGATAGGGAGAGAAATAAACGTAAAACGCGATACGGAGATCATAGGCGCGGCTATTTATGTAAACCTAATGTCACTTGACCGACTCGAATCTTAACTGGCTCGACAGCGCAGGGCTGCCTACGGACACCGGACGGTGAACCAATTACCCATGTCGTGTGTAATACGTATAAGGACGCGTACATGGCGTCATGGTGCACGGCGAAACGCACCTAGTGTGCACAACGAGATCTCGTAAAATAAGCACCGTGGGGCCCGGCCTTATGCACCAATAAGGCAGCATTCTGGCCAGGTCAATGCTTACTGGTTTTGTATTTCGAATCGCTCCCTCGGCTTCGCTCTCTTGTTTCCTCGGCTCCTTTCTGAGGATAAATCTCGGCGCTATATAAGTAGAGTAGTATTTATTTTCTTTCGAAAAGTGAAAATATAAAGAATAATCAATCTGGAAACTAGTTCAAAAATATTGACCTTAGAATTCATGTAATAAAATTTTTTTATTATGTATAACAAAATTTGATTTGTTCAATTTTTCTGATTTTATTAAATTAATTTGAGAAGCTGTGGAGAGGAGTAGGGAGGCAAAAGAATATAGACTGTATATTGATTCATATTTAAATTATCTAAATATAGAATTCAGAAATTCTTGATAAGAAAAATGTCAAGGATAATATCGTAAAAATACTTTTTATAATACCCTTTATATTTTAGACTGAATAGGAATTTAAATCAAGTTGATTATGAATCATCGGTTGACTATGAATCTTTCCGTACTAAATTATTTTTTGGTGCAAAGATATTATAATTTTCGCGTTATGCAAAAATAAATTAACTATCAAAACAATCCTACCTTGTTACTCTCTAAATATACAAGTGCGATTGCGGCGATTATGCCATTATACAAATAATCTGCCGAGATCGAGATCGCAGCGTCTTCTTCGATTCAAGAGATGACTGCCGGCGTCAGGCTGTATGGAGTGAGATTGTAAACCACTGAGTCTGGCACGTATCCTGGCCATATTCGCCGAGTAATATACTCACCGTGTCCCAGTTCGCGATAATGCACTTCGGATCTCTTTGCGTTTCCGACATACATTCGTTCGAGCCTGCTCGAGCGAAGTGGATATCGATAGTCGCGAACGAACGCGCAAAAGCGGAATACCGTGAGACGCAAAAATGGAGCCGGTTACAATGATGACGACGACAAGATGAGACCATGTCTCGAGCGATTGAGAAATCGTGCGAAAGCGGAACGCGGTAAAGGATGTGCGAAAGGATGCCGAAAAATTTATATCTGCCGCGTATTCATATTCCCATTCTGTAAAGCATCAGAGAAAGATTTTAGATATATTCAAGGACGTATTCTTTGGACGTACTTCTATGCGGTCGAGAA
This sequence comes from Pogonomyrmex barbatus, assembly GCF_055798465.1. Classification (NCBI taxonomy): domain Eukaryota; kingdom Metazoa; phylum Arthropoda; class Insecta; order Hymenoptera; family Formicidae; genus Pogonomyrmex; species Pogonomyrmex barbatus. The sequence goes on from NW_028297116.1 coordinate 18,235,245, forward strand.
TTTATAATCGAGAATTCGTGAATTGTATTATAATCCATTTTGACTGGCATTATTTTATTTTAATGACCTTTAAGAATGTATTACGAATGCTTTTACTTACGATGAAAAAAATTATAGATTATCCTAGGTCGCATTTAAAAGTAACACAAAAAATTTTGCGACGATTTAAAACTTGGATCAAAAGTACTTTATATTTAAATAATTTTTTGATCCAGGTTCTAAACCGCCATTGAATTTTTTTATATTATTTTTAAATGCGATTTAGAATAATTTATAAGCTCTTTTATCATTTTTTTTATTGTACATATAAAAATAATAAGAATAGATATGATACATCCTTAAACGCTGCTTTGAATCGAATAATTGCACTTCATAGTCTGTCTGTCGTTGCGTTCCTTCGGACTACGTATAAAATAATTAAAGGCTATTGTTCTTGTGATTATGCTCGTAACAGAATCCATCCACAAGGTATAAATCTCGTTCTTGCACTCGCGGCATCCTATAGATAAAAATCCGCTGTCTGCACTTTCTTCTTACGGCGATTGTAAACACGAAAGGTGCAACGTGTCCTACATTCTCTTGACGATTCTTTATGCACACATACTATCATGTACCGCCATTCGTTTTCATTGGCCAAGGTCGTTATACGTTGATGTTCCTTCTTTCGAGCGAAATCGCCGGCAATTCACGCTCGCGGGCAAAAACGCGGTGCGGAAAAACGCGCGCGTTTAAAAGTTACAGGATTTTGTTGTTCACAGCTGCTTACGTAAAGGCCGAACACGCCGTTAGTCTTTTGCTAGAGAAATCTATATTTATTCGAATTACAGTCGTTACAAAGAAGAGGAACACGTTTGAAATTTGTATATGTATATGTGTAATATTTCTGAAAGTTTATGCAAAAATACAGGAATTTTATCTATGTAGCTTTCTTTTAAATTAAGTAAGAATTTTAATTATATATTTGATATAATAACATATTTTTAATTATACTATTTTCAACGTTATTAAATTATAAATTAAGAAAATAAAAGGATTTTCATCATCTTTATTTTTTATTTTGTTTTAAAATTTACATTTTCTATAGCATTACAATGATTTTACGATTTAGCGCATTAAAGCATAGAATAAAATACAAAATACCACCTATGTAATCGTTATCTAACTATTGGCTTAGTCTTTAGTTTACTTGATTGATTTCCTGGATTACAGTGAAATTTAAAATAATCGTTTCCAAGCTGGATAATTTCAGCCATCGGTAATCTCTCCGGTGGTATTCCTACTTAAGACCATTGTCTTCGAACAATGATTTCGCACAATGGCGAGCGCTGTTCCGGTAATTACGGAAACAATTAATAGGAAGACGCGATTAGAAGTGGCGCATGCGATATTTCGTTGCGATGCGATGCGATGCGTGCGCAAAGCAAGTGCACACAACAATATTACTGTTTTTCTTTTTGCAGACGCGATTCCTCCATTAAGGTGCTACACAAGTATGAAAAGGAAAGTTCGGAGTCGACGATGCGCGTAAACGGGCATTCAGAACAGAGTGCGAGGCAAGAAATGGGTAAGACCACCATACTTTCCACAATAACAGCGCTATCGTGACGAATCGTTTATTAAAAATCAACAAAATTACAGGATTCCTTCCATCGCGAGCGAATTGGAGCGTAGTTCCAATTAAACATTTAATTTTCGTATCTGACTGTATTCAAAACAAAATATTTAAAAGGAAGGACCATTAAAGAAGATATAAATCTTTAAAAAGAATTTTTTTAATGTACGTGTATTGAAATAGTAATGTAATATTACAAGTGAATTGAATTGAACAAAGTTTCGCGTTTCCACTCAACTTACGTGTCATTGATTTCCAGCGAAATGATAAATTGCCTCTACTCGAGTCGTATAGAGGCCGCATAGAATTCGACGGAATCCTCGACACACAAGGACGCGTTCCGATTTAGAAAAATGGCGAGGAATCGAGACGATGTGCACGCTCGCACACGCGTCACGTAACGCACGTATTGTCTACGGCACGGTGGCACTCGTAACATAAGCCATTCAAGGTGGCATGATGACGTTACTGGAAGGTGCGCCCGAAGAGCTCATCCTGTTCTTTCATTAATAACGATCCGCCGGCTTCGAAGCGTAGCTAACGGTAGCCTTCTGAGAATCCACGAAATTCCTCGCGCCTCTGAGTTTCCCGTGCGCCGAATACCTTCGATTCGCGTATCAGAATTATAGAGACGCCGCATTGCATCTCTCGAGGAAAATGCCGGTCGGTTTTCCGCAGGGAAATCGCTCCGTCCAACGCGATTGACTTTCAAATCCATTCTCGTCATCGTGGTGAAAAATTGGTTTTAAATCTGATATACCGTTGGCGTACTCGCTCGATTGAATAAGATAAGATAGATAAAGTCAACTTACGAGAAGTCTAAAAAGTAAAAATATAAGCAGAAATTTGTACACTTGAGTGAAAGTAATTAAACGGTAATTAAAAGAATTACATTGTATTGTAAATATTAAAAATCATAAATCAAAAATAATATATCTTTGAAGTAGGTTGTTTGTATATGAAGAAAGATTCGGGAATATAATAAAGATCAAATATATCACACGATCGTTAGACTAGATTAAATTCTAAAAAACTCGTTCGGCATCAATAACTTATTGACGTAACGCGGAAGTGTTGGGCAATTTATGCGTAACGATCATCAATTGAGTTCGCTCCGTTGTTAACGTTACTTGCTTAATTAAGCGACAAGTGAATTGGTTACGCCCACGTATCGACTTGCGGATTCTGTTTAAAAATATCGTCGATAACCAACCTTCAGTCGATTACTTCGTAGACCTAGGATATGAAATACAATGCAAATTTGTTAAACTTATTTTGCTACAAATACAATACCCTGTTGTATCAAATTTTTGATACATTATCAACAGATAAATAAATTGATGCTAAACTGTTATTAAACTAAAAATATACTGTTAGATAATTGATTATTAATTGATATTTGATTATTAATTGTTTATAAATATATTTAAATGTAAATAAAATGTATCTAAGACGTGTATAAAAGTGTAATATAGAAAAAGTTACATTATAAATGTAAAATACGAACGTTCGTTTAACTATAAATTTTTATTTATTAGTTTAGATACAAGATAGAATTTTTTTGCAAATAATGTATCATTTGGCTTAATTATTTGTTGTTACTCTCGTGGTAATGTGTGCAATCGTTATACAACCCGAAAGTTTGTGAAAGCAGATACGCGCTGGGAGAGAGAGATACAATTAGACTGCTTGTGTGCAACGATGTAATTAAGATCGCATTGTCTTCGAGATAATTTATTATTCCGAAAGTTTTGAAGTAATCCTAGAAGCGTATAGATTTGCATCGTCGCTTCGTATTTCGATCTCTCTATCAAAATCCCCATCGAAGAATTATATAATTATAATTTCAGATATAAATTATTAATATCTAAATGACGCAGACAGTGCAATTTCTTTTATATAGTAAAAGTATTGGTCGTGACAGCTGTCTCTCCGTTTCGAATTTTTTAATCGCTTGCACTTACAAAGTCACGCGATATAGAAGTTGAACCGATCCCCTTATTTCCGTCTCTCGTGTATCAATTCTTTTCGAATGCGCTGCAATTTTGCAACAAAAGGCCCGGACCCCACCCTACGATGTATCGCATCAATTTATCGGCGAGCATCGTATCTAGGGATGATGTAACATTTTTAATGGGTTAGTTCGATATATGGGCGATATATATGATAGAACCATTTCGAAGAATTGCGAGGGTGCGCCGTTAGACAGGATACAGGTCGTCATTTATTTAGGACGATCGTGAAGAAAGAGTACATGTACGTTGAAAATTATAAAAGATAATACATAGAATTATCTTATGCTTTGAATATCGATGAATAGAACGTATTTTTAGTAAATTAATTGCTAAAGAAAGAATTTAAGTTAGGGAGCATGAATAATAATTAATATAAAATATATAAATATAGTGAACTTCACAATTGACAAAATAATGTCTCTTCTAAGATATATCAAAAATAATTATACGAAAATAAAATAACTTAAAGCTTTTTTCTTTAAAAAGAAAGATAAAAATCGAGATTTTAAAATTTATCCTTTAAAAATGACTAAATTGAAAATTGTGTGTGTCTAAAAATTATTTAAAAATTTCTGTTTACAGTCATGCCAAATGCAGATAACTCTTTTAATAATGAAAAGATAAATATATACAGAAAAGATAAGAGTCTCGAAAATCTGACACGTAGTATCGCTAATTGACACACAAATTTTTTTTCATTAAACGACAATTAATTTTTTTCAATCCGAGGGACTCCAACTTACCGCTTATCACCAATTTTCGATGCTACGTACATTTTATCCACAGTCAATGGCACGGCGTAGCCGCCGTCATCTGAATCATCTCGACTATCTAGACCGTATTGATCGCGGCCTAAGCAGCTGTAGTCGGTCTGACAGTAACGTTGGGGCGGCCGCACGGAAAACACACGTGTTATACGAGCAGCGGCACGATGGAGTCGAACTCGGGGTTATCTCTCACGAGGGGTTAGACAATATCGTTGAATATCGAGTGCAGCGCCGTTCGTGCGGATCCCACGGGCTGAATTCCGGTTTTCATTCTTCCGGGACGGAAGCGTCGTGCGACGCAGCGCTTCCGTCGGCCTCGAGATGTGTCGCGGAAATTCCCGCCGTCGGAAAATTCGATGAATCCTGCTCGACCTGATCGAATCGCTTTTATTTGATCGTGTGTGGAGATATATCTCGCTCGACTGGACTAGTCACACTCGTCTTACCCTCTTTTACGCTCGTTTTCAACGCGTGTGCGAAGTGAAAGGTTTCCGCGGCGATTAGGGTTGATTTCCGTTGTGTCGCTCGTTACGGAAGTGGCTTTGGTGTTGACGGCACGTTTCGTTGCCTCTAGAGATTGCTGAATATCAATTGCATCAAGCTAGTCTTGCACTCGTTTAGCTGATTAAAAGCTGGTCTTTATGTTTCGTGTATAAAATCGCGTTCTACATTTTGTGAGGTATTTTTAAGTATTATATTTTTATGCAAACCCTGTGATTATCATTCAAAAAATTATCGATAAGCAGCGTAATATTAGACAGCACAGACGTGGTGAAATTTTATCATCATACGCGGCTATCATCTCCCACAAAACGGCAAAAATATGTTATGGTTAATATTTACACTTGGAACAAATTAAGTAGAAACATCATAACCCATGCACGAGTTCAATAAAATGCATAAAGCACGTGCGTAAAATAATTTTCCGCGATAAAATTTTATCTTAATAATAAAAAAAAAAGAAGACTCCGTGCTATAAGCAATCAAATTTTCGTGCTTCATATCGAGAATATCCTAACAGAAATTTCCATCGACATTCTATACCTTCTTGTCATGAGAAAAAAGAATCGCTTCCGTGTTAATACTCTATCGATCACATGCTTTTTTTTTCTGAAAAGCGTTGGAGGTACGAGACACAAAGAGGCGGTCGTGTAAGTGCGAGGGTAAAGAGCCTACGGTCGATTATCGTTCATCTCGTCGAATGGTTATCGCATCTTCTAGTGGGGAAAGCACTGACGCGGAGGAAGGGAAGCGGAGAAATTCCATGTTTCCTTTCCTCAGGCTCTCTACGAAACGCACGTAGAAGTTACGTTACGCGCGCTTATGTAACTCCCACGATATTCTCGCAAATATCACGCGTTTCGTGAAACGCGCTTCAGGAATCGTTACGCACGATTCGCCTTCAAACGTTCCTTCATTGTCAGTATGCCGAGTGCAAAAGTCATGTATTATATTTCCCACAATCATATCTCTCACGATAAAGTATTAGTCATAATTCTATTTTCTATATTTATTGCAAATTGCAATTATTTTGCATTTATTGCAAATTCTAAGTCATTAAAATGAAAAACGTATTATACATTTAAATACAAGATCGATCGGTTCAAGAAAAAAATCCGTAAAATCCAAGAAAAAACGCAACAATGTTATGCGGCAATGTATATTCACGTGCTTGCGAATGTATATTTATAGATGTCAGAGAAGCATTCAGATAAGATCACGAATGTCAATTTTTATTTTACTTTTAAAATATGACTTAACATATGAACCGTTAATGACCAATGCGGAGTTTGAACGTCACTGTATATGTTTGCATGCCAAGTCCACGTGACACGTCTGGCATGTTCGAATTCTCGTCGTTTGCGATCATGTTCCAGTTTCGACAATATCGGCGGTAGGAAATTACGTTCCGCTCGACATTCGTTTCGTTTTACAATTCTTATAAATTCTTTCTTTTTTCGCTGATGAGAGAATTGTGCTCATTCGATGATACTTCCATGTGTTAATTGAGGGATATTAATTGGTACTCAAATTACCGTACGACGTGTGTTATTAATGTGTAAAGTTGTTTTTAATCGTTTTATATACTTAGTGTCGTATACTGTGTGAAATTCCTATCCTAAATAATTTTTTTTAAATTGCACCAATTTCCTTCAAATCAGATTCAGAACAATTTTATAAAAATAAATTCACTATTTATAATCTTTGAAAATTTTTTTTGATGATTTTCCTTACGACTGAAAATGATAGAGGATTTTATATTTAAATATATAATTTATAGTTTCTATATTTTATTAAATTATGGGTAACTCAAAAGAAAATAACGAGGTAAAATTATGCGATAATTACTTCCACGAAGACAGGACGTTTCACCTTTGTTTGGAAGTGATTATTAACGTCGTAGAATTTCCGTAACCGAACTTCATCACAATTAACGTGTGCCTCGTGCGTTTAGCCGCGAAAGATATTCTTCCCATCGGGCAAAAGAGTTTCTCTTGTCCTTGTGTCCCTCAAATTGCGCGTGACTTCAGCTCTTTTCACAATTCTTATTGACCCTTATTTACTGGCAGATGTGCGAATGCGGTTAGTCACTTTAGTCGCGGCCGAACCAACTGACTTGTTACACGAGAAAGAGATTAGGAAAGTGTTCTAAGCGAACTCTATTCGCGTCGTTTTCGAGAAAGAATTGTTGCGACTGCGGCGTAAGATATGCTGGTGAAGAGTGCGTTGGCTCTGTTTGTGCTCGTTAATCAGTTCAATTGAATAATGTATTAACACTCCGGGGTCATCGCAAGAGTTAATCGCAATGTCCACGCCGGACACGATGGATACCATCGACGAAGCGGAACAAGCGTGGCGTGAGTACAAAAATAATTTGCCGGATTTTTTTTTAGAAGTCTCTTCTTGGAATCGCGGAAAATCGCATACAATCTTCGTAAATTTTTATCATAACGAAAATCTAATCTAAAATGAATATATTGATAACTCAGCGAAATTTATAAATTTTTATCATAACGAAAATCTAATCTAAAATGAGTATATTGATAACTCAGCGAAAAGTAATCTATCATAATTTTTCAAATGGTACATGGTGTATTATTAACACGATATGAACAAAAATTATTTAAAGAATATTTTAATAAAAATTTGAGCTAGAAATAAATTTAGCTAAATGTTGTAAAAATGTTGTAAAACTTTATATTTGCTAGAGTAATTTCTTTTTTACAGAAACAGTTCTCAGTTCGTAGAATGTTTCGACAGATCGATTTGCATTTAATATAACAATGATAAATTGCAGTTAGATAGTGCAACAATACAAATAACGATTTATCGAAGTACGGTTTATGAATGTCGATCTTTGTTTAATGCATTCCATGAATTGTAAATCCTCAGACGTCACGATGCGGTAGTAAATCGTACGACAGCGTTCCTTCTTGTTACTCGCATTGTTTGCGGATATGAGGTATGAAAGATTCGGCCGATAGGCATGCAAAATTAAACGCTCGACACGCATACACAATTCATGAGTCGGTACCACGTGGTTCGCCCGACGTCGACGCCGGGGAAAGAATTCAATTTTTATCTTGACAGCGCGTAGAAAATCGTGACCCAGTTTGCGTCAGTTTTGTATGAAGAAGTTAAGCGGACATTTTTTTAATACGCTAAATAGTCAAACATCGCGTGCTGCCCTTTAAATTGCAACGTCATAACATTTAGATCTATATATACTATATATATATATATATATATATTGCAAAATGAGAATATTATCATACAGTTACAAGGTTCAAGTTACAGTTACAGTTAAGGTTTGGTTAGTATATTTATTGTGCAACTGATAAGAATGATATTGAAGCACGTTTAATAATACTGGCTTTACGAAAATATTAGCCTCATATGTACAAGGAACATATATATACATATATGTCATATTTACATCACTACTATTATATATAAATTTTTAATATTTCTCATATTGATAATACAGACAAATAAACATATAAAAAGAACATAATAAGAAGCAAGCATTATTATTATAAATTAAGTTATGACAACAATTCTTTTATTTATTTAAATATATTAATTTCATTTTTAATATGAACAAATCTTGTTTATATTTTCTATTATCTTTCGATTATTAAATTTACTTTTATTTACTTTACTTTCTAAAATTTAATGAAAATTTATCTATATATATATTTAATACAAATTTTATTTTTATTAAATGTTTGTTTTAAAACAGAAAAGTATTTGTTTATTTTGTTATTAATAGCAAATTTTGAGGAATTTTTGTTACGAAAGCAAGATGGATAGAAATGAATTTCGAGGAACAAAATTCTTAGAGTCGAATAACCGTGTCTAAACAGAATTCTCTCTTACGTTCTCAGATGAGATGCTGGAGTGCGAGACTGGATCCCTTTTGGGCAGAGTGGCGGACCTCGAAAGGCAATCCTTGGCACAGAGGGACGAGATAGTTTGTCTTCGCGCCACTCTGGCGGACGCACTAAGGCGAATCGCTCAGCTCGAGGCAAGAGAAAAGCGAGAGGATGAGAGAAACGAGAGGAGAAACGAGAGGATGGTGTCCTCGCCCTTAAGGAACGGCCATGTACCTCTCAGAAGTAAGTTGGCAAAGTTGCACATCGATTATAGAAGCCCATTAGCGATCGATGTCGCGGTAACTAAATGCTCCGTAATTCGAGTTACATATAATATTTTCTATATATAAAACACTGCTAAAACAAAGCGGTTAAATATTAATTAATAAAGATTAGATAATTATCTTTTTTTAAAGTTTCTTAAGATATTTATCGCTTTTCCAATTATTTCGTTATGTGATTATATATTAAAATATTTATTTGTTAAAGTGTGTGTGTGTGTGTGTGTGTGTGTGTGTGTGTGTTGTACGTGTTTGTATATGTGAAAGAATATTTTCAACAAAGAAAAAAAATTATGTTATATTCTTTCTTCTTTATCATAATTCTGTTGAAAAGAGTAATTATTATGAATTTTATTTCCACGAAACACAATTAAAAAAATTAATTTTTAATTTCACGGTAATCACACGGTAAACACACAGTTCGATTTTCATAGATAATAAACTTAGATTGATAATTGACAGCAGACATGAAGAGATTGTATCTTTGATTTATGATAACGAAAGGAAAGCTGATTCGATTGATTAATGTATGACCTGTAAACAATCGTCAGATTTGCCGCACCTTCGCTGGTAACCAAGCCACAAATACATCCTATTTCTTGTGATAATCGTCGATTGAATATTTCAATTGATCTGTTATTTCATCATTGCATTATATTGCATTATATTGTAATAATGAGAATTATATAAATTCTCATTTATGTTTAATAATGATTATAATATAGTTTGACATAATAACACATATATTTCATTTTTGTTATTATCAATTGCTAATTCTAAAAATTAGAATATCATCAAAATTGCCATTATATAAAAATATCTCAAAAGTTCAATAATCTAAGAATTTTTTATTTTAATAAAATTATGTTAATTCGTGAAATCAAGCTTCAAGGCATATACAATAATTATTTTTTTTTTTTTTAATAAAAAGAGCAAATCTAGAGTAGCGAGTTTTTTAAATTTTAGGAAGGAGAGCGCACATCTTATTATAACTATTGAATATAATTGGACGCATGCTGATGCTAGAATTGAAATCTTAAATAATATCTTTATTTTTTTTTTTAGTACAATCTATATGTGGTCCCACACATTGTTGTATGCTCAGTAAATACTTCACCAAATGTTAAACAAGGAATTAAAAGGATTCATGGAGGCACAATATTTTTGAATGTAGCTCTGTATTTGGCTATATCTTTGTCTGTGTCCCATTAATATTGAACAAAGATGAAGTTAAACATATATTATCTGCGTATCTCATTGAAAAACACCTATTATGTCTCACTGAAAAATACCTATTATCTGATAGCATTTTTTTTTAAATGTTTTTTCATTGTTCAGTTAAGTCCTCTTAATCCTCAAGGATAGCATACATGAATTGTTCGCTGTAATAACGCTTTGATTACATGCATTTTAAGAGGAGATCAGGTGATTTATGCTGCGTTTTAAGAATTAAAGTTCGATTTGAAGCTAACATCATAGTACCTGAGCACGAGAAAGGAATTTTATATTCTCCTTTCTTTAAAGTTTAGATCGTCTCTTCTGTTTTACGCTATCAGAATACAAACGACACTATATCGTGCTTTTTTCTCACTCGGAGCATCGATTATACCTATAACGAGGATATACAATTTTACCCTAACGTGATATCGCTTCGTGAGATCGCAACGCGGACTCATCGCAATTTATTATTCGTTATTGCGAGGCGTAAATTAATACGTTGACGTCGGTGCGAGCGGCGATCGTGCACGACATGCAACCTAAGTCAGGCGTGCATTTCCGGCAGACTCGGATACCTCTAGAGTTTCGTACGTTATGGCGGGAATTGCGGATGCGAGGAAGCCTCGTTAGATCGCCAAGTATTCGAGCGCCTGGAAATAAAGCTCGAGCCGGTGTTGTACCTGTTGGCACGCGACGACTTTAAGGTCACGTTCGGTTTCGCTGCGCGCAATCGAGAAACCCACTCACGAACGTGAATGGAGTCGCGTAATTGTTTGCCGGTTTTCGGCATTCGTGCAGACCTTGGGAAAAAAGGCAAGAGAATTCGGGAGGGATCGAGGCAAATACTCGAATTTGTTCGGATGCATCACATATTGTCATTTAGATGCTGTAAACCGCAAATAAAAGTTCTCCGCTAATTTTGTTTATTGTTAAGATAAAAAGTTGGATGGTAACTAGTTTATCAATGACAATTAAATAATAGAATAAAAAAATTAATAATTTTTAGCTAACTTAAACTTCAGCTAGTTACTTTTTTAAAATATGTTAGTTTCAATTTTTCAATTTTTATTCAACTTAAACCTTTTCTTTCTTATATTAGTTTATTTCGTTTTATAATTGTTTAAAATAATCAAATGTTAAAGAATTACATTATTTAAGTTCAATATAAATATTGTTAAAATATTTTTTAAATTACCTTTTAATTCAATTTTAATGTAACTTTTAATTAAATTAAATTAATTTGTTGTTTACGCGAACGTAACTGAATTCATTTTGTATAAACCTTTAATTAAAATTAATATATCTTGATAAAAATATATATATATATATATGTATATATACTATATTATACTATATAATTCCATGAAATAAAAGTATAACAAGAAATGTCTGGATGTGTAAACATCCAGTTGCTCTGCATTATGCATTATCACGTGTTTATTCAATGTTCTTATTAAAAGGAATTTCGCGACCATAATTAAATTTCATGTAGAAAGTAACGCAATTGAAACGAAAACTCTTGTCCCACGTTCATTAATTCCATGGCACAATCGGGATGCCCGCTCGCGAACACGAATAGTTTTCTAATTGTTCTCTACGTGTTCACCGATTCATCGAAGGCACGGTGAATATATATACCTTTGTCTCCTGTCAGCCTATCTGGCAGGAAATGAAAACGAGAATCACTGACGAGCATAAATTACTTACGCCGACAGCAACCTTAGCTCGGCTCTTAGCAATTGATGAACGCAGAAAATAGATAGTAATAGATGCGGAAGGCGTTATGAATATCGCGCACCGTTACACTGCCGTTGAAACCCAATCACGCATCCTATACATTTCGCAGCTACATCGCGTGTTATTTATGCAGCATGCGGTAGAAGCTTAGCACGAAAGGCAGAGGCCTTCTATTGAAACTGTAATTTTAAACGGAGCATCGGCATTTAAGAGATGCGGAATGTCCTTTTTTTCCATTCGCTTGAAATTCGCTTCGAGATAAAAGACAAGGTTGTTTTCAGGTAGTCAAAACTCGGTGCCACAGAAGGATTTGAGGCTGCGCCAGACTGGCGGTCTCAGAAATTCCTCCTCCTCGGGATCGTCGCAAAATGTACGCGACGCGACGTCCAGTCCGAGACGGCCTGCCAGCTATGTACATCCTTCCGAACTTCCTCAAAGGTGAAAGATCTAAAAATTAACATTGTAGATTATGTTTAATGTAACCAAAGAAGAACTCAAGTGAAATGAAACTGAGTAGTCAATTCCTCGGATTGGCAAATTAATTAAAAACGACAACTGTTCATATTTGAAAAAGTTGAAAAATTTTATGTACAAAATTTTATATAATATTAATAATAATATTAATAATAATATAATATTAAATATAATATTAATAATAAAATTAATATTAATATTAATAATAATATTAATACACAAAGCGTTTAAAAATTTCGAATATTCTTCCAGCTTTGTGACTTTATTTTTAATCTATATTGACTTTGTAGTATCATATTCTAATTATACTTTTGGATAATCTATTCGTCCTTGTATTAGTAAATTACTTTTTGTTTTAGGAGATCCGTCCATTATCAGTCAACGGGTTCTTTACATTCGGATAGTCCGAGTAGTAGTAGTGTTTCTCCGGTGCCATCGCCAAGTCCTAGAGCTACGCCACTGCCTGTAGCCAGGTAGAAAATCTAAACTGTAGCTTAATATATGAAATTAATTGTAAATTAAAAATTATCGCATTTAACGCAACAACATTTTGTGTCGCAAAGCGAGAACTAAGACTAGAAAAATTCTAAAATGTGAATTTTAATTATGAATTTATCTAAATCAAATTTTCCGATCCGATTGCAACAGCTCGGATTATTCTTGTTACATTATTAATTATGTGTTGCGTATACAATTGTAATATGCGCATGTGTGTTCTTTAATGTTATCGTCACGTTAATGAACGTTCGCTGTTAATTAGTAGCGATATATTTCAATGTTCATAGAACGTCGTTACAATGTTATGCGATGCGTGTATATTTGCATGATGCTGTTGTACGAGAATTGAATTCGATGTCTTAGATCGCCCACGGCAAGATCAAACGGACCGCCACAAAGTAGCCTGAGAAGAGCGAAGAGATGGTCGTCCACCGGCGATTTTACACATTCCCCGCAAAATCAGGGAAGCAATTCCCAGCTCGTCAGTACCAGGTTAGCTCACAGCTAATAACGTAACAGTAAAACGCACCGTTTGCCTGCTATTTGTGATTTTGTTCACATTTCACTGATCACACGAGTTTAACTTTTTGTTATCACCGCCAGTTTTCTTGCTTCTTCTCTCGGGCGATCGAGCGCGTTTTCCCATCGAAACGACCGTCTCTCGCGTTCCATTGGTCGGCGGATTACTACTGCTTCGTCTTTTATGCGCTATTATGCTTTTTCCTGCGTCGTATCTGCACAGTACATTGAACTTGAAATGAATATCATTTCTTCTTTCATATTGATTGAGTTAATAAACATGCCGATATAACTTTAAAACAATTCCTGTAAAGAAATTAAGCTTGCAGATATGTCGCAAAAAAGGCGAATTTAACAATAAATTAAAGACTTTAATGTCTGAGATAAATTTTTGATAACTTTTATATTAATAATATAAAATCATATTAAATTAAATTTAAATTAAATTAAAAGTAAATTTTAAAGTTAAACTAATTAAAGGTCGAGTCTAACTTGCTCGGGAAGAATAGCTAGATTCATTATCTTAATTCTCCTCGTTGAAATTATGCTTGAAGCACGCCGAATCGATGAGGAATCTCTTTGTAAAGTTATCGATCAACGCTTCAAGTATGCGGGAAACACGCCAATCGCATCAGAGACGGCCTTCCGTTCTTTCTCCCCCTTACTTTCTACTTCTTCTTTCTATTTTGTTTCGCACCGCATGGTTTTCGTTTGCATTTTCGTTCATTATAGATTGTCTGCGTCCACCAAGTCCCTGTTCAACCTGTTCAAGCCACCGACGATGAACAACGTCAAGCACGGGTAAATAATATACTTTACCAGAGTACTTTACACAACTTATTTCTGTGTCCGGCTTCTCTCGCAGCCGCGTTTAGGCGACCCGTCGTGGGGTGCATTCCGGTCGCACGTGCACGCGCTTCGCCGATGCACGTGCACGCCGTGCGGCCTTTAAGATGCAATTTCGTCCCTCCGCAGGTGAGCGCGCGCGGTAAAGCCTCGCTTAAAACACGGGCGTTAAACGCACGTGTAGTATTTCCTGCGGGTTATCGCCACGATATATATCTGCATGACACACGATCTGCGGGGTGTGCATATCGCGGAGGCGGTTGATCCCGATCTCGCCTCGTAGATCACAGATCGAATTGCGGCTTACCTCTTTACGAGTAAATAATCGGTTATCTAATCTGAAATCGAAAGATCGATTTTACAAAATTAAATAATTATTTCACGGAACGGTTTAATAATTTTTATCACTTCCTACATTACGATTCGACAAAAATTCCGTAGAAATAATAAGAAAAGCTTGTCGCAATTAGATTTTATTTCAATATTTCGGCGAGGTTTTCTCAAAATTGTAATACTTTACGTTTAAAAAAAATGTAATATATATATAAAAAAAACGATATTTTTCGCAGTGTAATTTGTCAGTAGAAAAATCCTTTGGATGTGTACAAGAGGACAAACTCTCTTCCGCGGTTATTATTTTTATAACGTAGTAGAGAACAGTTTGCTAATATGTGCTAACACCTAACGCTTGCCGATTCGTCAATCGGTGTTGCGAATGAACGTCCGTTAAGCGGGAAGTCACTGTATCACATGTACTTGCACGTAGCACAGCACGTTCTTATTATCACCGCATTGGCATGCCGTTAATTATCGTGATGCGCGTTACTTTCGACCTTCGATCTCGCGCATGCAAATGTCGTGCCGGTGTGATTTCTCGAGAGAGGGCCGTAGAATCTCCAGGCAAAAGTGCAGTTCGAAGGGGCGTGCATAGCCGATGCGATAGCGAAAGGTAAAAGTCACATTTCAAATTTAAATGTCGAGCCTGGGATTGTTTTACATTATGCTTGAATCGCGATCGAAGCTAATTGCACGTTTTAATTGCATTCTCGTAGAAATGATATGATGATATGGTTATTCGTTTTGAAACTGATACCCGTAGCCGGAAATGTCTTATCGTACCCTACGATACTTCTTGCACGAAAATAAAACGCAGGGAATAAGGCTATAATTTATATTTTATGAAGACTGTTATTGTGTGAAGGCGATTTGTAATGGCACAATTCTGCTGTACGATTTTGTAATATATGCATGTAGAGTCTAGCGTCTATTCCATAGTGAGGTATAATAAAAAAACAAGTAGGTGATTTTATCTCTGTAAGCTTTGTTTTTAGCTTTTTATTTTAGCCTACACGAATTATTTTTATTAATTTTTAACAGAGCAGGTATTTGTAATCGACACATTAGAAATTTGCAATTGACACATTACAATTGTCTGCCTTTTGCAAGTACGAAATTGAAAAATCGTCTCGAGGACCTTTTCAGACGATGGCGGCGTCGTATTTTTTTGCCGACGTTTCCGGCGTGCTCGTGACGCCGTGACGTCATGCACACCAGGAAACGCAGTATGCATGGTTGTGCAACAGCAGGAGGAATCGCGATTCACTTTCTTCGGTAACGCAATGGCGCTTTTCGCACTAGGATGTTAAATGAGCCGTTAACCACGTGGTCTACCTATCATACCTGTTGCCTTCCCGCATCATTCAACGTCAAAAATGTTCTCGGAAGTTACATTACTCTTGACTCGTTGCATTGTTACGAGTGAGCTCGACACAAACTTCATTTGAATTTATTGATCAGACGGAGTCAATAATACCGTGTTATAAAGCATGTAAACAACTTGGAATATTTGAAAACCTGTAATTATTATTGTGTGTTGAATTTTATCTTAGAAATATTATCTTCATCGTTTAAACCAAAGTTATTTATGTTATAATAAAAAGAATATTATTTTAGTTAATGAATAATTTAATTTTCTTCCTTGTGCGCAATTTTTGTTATAAATTTCGGATATTAATTACATTGATAAGCATTGCAGTAAATGTGAAGGCAAGGCAGAGAAAGCTCCGAATTCGCAATTTCACGACGAATTTGGTCAAGGCTACAGTTCTCCGCTACCTCGTTTTGCATCACATTGATTCGCTTTGCTCGGTGTCTATTCACCGTACGGCATCTTTTCCTCAAGTATGCTTCACGGTACCTGAATATTTAAAGGAACAGAATAGTTATTGTTAGGATATAAATCGAAATGAAATTCGTAGTTTCAGACATCTCCGAGATATGTCTGATAAATTAAAAGACTGAAGTTTAAAAAATTGAAATTTGCACAACATCCGTTGCTTTATGAAACGGCCCGCCTCGTCCTCGATTGTATCGATCATTAAAACAGGCTCAAGAATCTCAAGACAAGCGAATATTTCGCTTGTACGATATCGCAAGAGTAGAAAAGGAAAAAAATGAACGTGACGGTGCAACACGCTTCGCGGAGTAATAAAGCCGTGTTCATTATTCGCGTGAGTCATTCGTCGTGGTTACCAGACCTCGTCGACACAGAAAGCCTCGCGAATTCGCTTCAGTATAGCGCGAACAGTGCGATCAGAGAGTACGTCGGTCGATACAGGAATTCGAGCAGAATCCAGCGAGGCTCTTGTGGAAATTCACGGAGTGAAGTAATCATTGCCGTAGTCATTGCCGGTTTACACGTGAGAAAAATTTTATTTCAAACAGCTCTAATTTATTGACCTTTGTTTTCTTTTCTACTTTTCTAAGTGCTAATTAAAAGTTATTTCAAAGAAGATAAGATAGAGTGAATTTTAGAGAAAAATATTTTAAGGAATTTTTCTTCTTAAAATATAAATATAGAAATTAAAAAAAAGAATAATATGTTGCGAACGAAGAAGTTTACTAAATGGACTGAAATCAAGCGTGAACTCTTCTGCGTGACAAAATAATTTTCTACCGTTTAGCTTTTCACGTCGAGTCCTTGAAATGCACAATGCGTGCGAAGCAGATGGCCGCGACAAAAAAAATATGACAAAATAGTAAGACAGACGTAAATGAATAATCTCTTTGTAGCACCAGAGACATGCAGTACAACGAGGAGGAAGGTACCGTCCGTATGTATCTACGCGGCCGGCCGGTCATTCTGTACGTCCCTACGTCCATGATGGAGTCCTATGACCTTCACAAAGTTAGCACGCCGCCACAGAGCAAATTGAAGCTCGACTGGGTCTACGGTTACCGGGGCCGAGATTGCCGTAGCAATTTACACCTGCTGCCGACAGGCGAGATCGTATATTTCGTTGCGGCGGTCGTTGTTCTGTACAACATGGAGGAGCACAGCCAAAGGCATTACGTGGGTCACACGGATGATGTCAAATGGTGAGTGAAAAACATGAGCAATAACATTGGTGCTTCCAATTATTGCGAAGAAAAGCGCAAATATAGATTTAGATATCTGACAGTGATAAAAGTTATAAAATTTAATATTCGATTATTAATAATTCGAAGAAAATATCGAAGAAAATATTAGATCATCGAGAATGACAGAGAATTAAAGATATTTAATATTTAATTCTGAATAAATATATTTTATATATAAATCTTGAATTTGATTTCTTTCATATTTTAGTTTAATAATCTTATTTAATTTTGAATTTTATTATAATAAAAAATTTTAATGTAGAAAAGAAGGAAGAAAGAAAGACAATTATTTAATTTTTGAATGAAATATATGGAGGAAAATTAGAACTTACAAAATATTTATTAATCAATTAAAAATAAAATAAAAAAATTGTAGAAATACTCATATTAATATGAAAATATTAATTTAATTTGATTTTTGTATGTACACAGCATAGCGATTCATCCTAACAAATTAGTCGTCGCGACAGGACAAGTGTGCGGAACAGATCGTCGAGATGCCATGGTAAGGTTATAAAAATATATCAAACAAATGAAAAACGAAAATAAAACAACGTTCACACATATCATATATCAATGTAATTGAATTACATTAAAAACTACTATAGAAGAATTGACATTTGGATTTTAGCCACATATAAGAATATGGAACTCAGTGAGTCTGACGACTCTCAGCGTGATCGGCAATGGTGAATTCGATGGATCGATTTGCTGCCTGTCATTTTCCAAGGCCGACGGTGGAAATTATTTGTGCGCCATCGACGAGACCTCCGATCACAATATATCGATCTGGGATTGGCAGAAAAGCGACCGTGGCACCAAAGTGACTGAAACGAAGGTACGGTCGCGATGCTCCGATACGTACGTAATGACGTTAATTAAAAATTCTCGCGGCATATATATTTACCTACGATGTCGCGAATGATTCGCGTATATCCCGGCCGGAAGCAGGCCATTTAACGGCCGATGATTGCTGATTGCAGTGCTCTGTCGACACGGTAGTTTGCGCCGAGTGGCATCCGCTGGAACGCAACCAGATCGTCTCTTGCGGGAAAGGGCACGTGTCCTTTTGGTCCCTGGATAATGGCGGCATGCTGTATAAACGTATGGGCATCTTCGAGAGCAGAGATAAGCCCAGATATGTTACCTGCGTCGCCTTCAATCAAAACGGCGACGTTCTCACCGGCGATAGTAACGGCAACATCATCGTTTGGGCTCGAGGTAATCTTCTTAATAATTATAATAATAATAAATCCTCATTAAATTTTCGTGGAAAAAATAAATATCAAGAATTTATTAATAAGAAAAAAGATATAACGATTAAAGTTTCTTTTTTGATAAAAGAAGTACCATTTATATCTTACTATATCATTTTCTATTCTTAGGTACTAACACAATTTCAAGGCTAGTGAGAAATCTTCATGAAGGATCGATTTTCTCCATATGTGTTCTAAAAAATGGCAACATTATTACGGGAGGTGGAAAGGATGGCAAGATCTTGTATTTTGATGCATCTTTGAATTTGACGGGGGAAGAAGCTCAAGTGAGTAAAGAAGCTTAAATTTAACAAGAAAAATTCATTTGCATGTTTTTTTATCTCATTAACATATTTTTCAATGTTAAAATAATAATAAAATTTATTTGATAGATTGAGGATCATTTCGGTGGAATTCGAACGCTATCGGAAGGAAGAGGGACTCAGTTATTAATTGGCACGACGAGGAATTGTATTCTTGTTGGCCAGAATGAAATGGGTTTCAATCCCGCAATGTTGGGACACGCCGAGGAAGTTTGGGGACTTGCGGCCCATCCAACATTGCCTCAGTTCGCAACTGCGGGACATGATAGATTATTGCAGATGTGGGATAGTTTAAGTCATACCGTGGTGTGGAGCAAAGACATCGGGGTATATAGCTTTCTTTATCTAGTAGCACATTATTTCTATTATCCTGCAAAGGAAATTAAGTATGATTTGTGAAAGACAAATGTCAATACACAAATTTATAATTGTTAAATGCATTGCAAAAATTAAAAAAGTAAAATACATAGATGTTTCCATTCCTTGTGACTTTTAAAATACATGAGAACAATATTTATTTCATTTTATTAATTGTCATTTCTTGATATCAAAAAATTATTTAAAGATATGAATTTTAGTTGATAAAATAGAACTTAATCAAGTAAGATAAATATTTCTTTTTATTTATAAGATTAATATGACATAAAAATTAATATAAAAATTAACTCTTATAATTAAAATGTAAATGTAATTATTAACTCTTACATCCTTACATTATTTAGGAACAAGCACAAAGTATCGCTTTTTCGCCGGATGGTAATATCATAGTCGTTGGCTGTGTATCCGGGAAATGGTTGGCAATTGATAGCGAGACGCGAGAATTGTACACGCATCACAGCGATGGTTCTGAGCCTATTCAGGTATATTTTTATATTCATTTGTTATATTGTTACAACATAGTATAGGAAACTGTTTTTTTGTACCTAATTTCGTACTGTTACATTACATTTATAATTTTTAGGTTGTTCAATTCTCTCCTGATGGTTCCTTACTTGCACTCGGCTCCAGAGATAATTACATTTACATTTATCAAGTAAACGAGGACGCAACCAAATATAGCCGCGTTGGGCGGTGTATGGTAAGTTATAAATCTTGTATTATCATATTTTAACATTAATTATATTTTCTATGACTGGAATACTATTTTTCAACAAATTAATTTTATAGCAATAAAATAGTCATTTTTTACAAATATATGTCATATATCTGTAACTATAAATATATTTTTTCATTTTTAAATATCATTTTGTACAGACTTTATTATTATAAATTATTGTATAATATTATTTAAAATTGTAGAATTTTATTTAAAAATTTTAAATTTATTTTATTGTAATATATACTTCAATCTTATTTTATATATATATATATATATATGTGTGTGTATATATATATATTGTAAATAGATTTAAATATGTACATATTTATCTCTAAATCAAGTCACGAATTAATCACGTTGTGATATTTATAATATATTAATAATTTAATGGTTTAAATTCTGATAATAAAATCTGATGATAAAAATGATTATATTTTATAATGCAATAAAAATATGACAATTATTAGCTATTAGATTTTTATCGTTTTTTTTTTTTTTTTTTAAGAAATCTAATCCATTTTTTTCTATTGAATTGTATATATATTGTACTGTTATAATAGTTTTTTAAAAATAATTGTATAAATATCTGTAAATAACTGAGAAAATTATTTGTACATATGTAATTTAAGTAGCTTTCTTGTAAAACTAGAAACAACTGATGTATAAATATGACAAAATGTTTTATTCACAATTTCTTTAATATTCTTAGAGCTTAATGATACTTAATACAATTCTTTTCCATTTCTAGCCAAAGCGGATTCGAAGGCACGGAGTAAGACTTGTGTTTCGGCCACTCGAAAACGTAGAAGGGATGTCGCGTTGCATTAAAATTTGAAATGTGTCTAATATTTTCTAAGAAATAAACGCAACGCGACATACCTCACCTTTTCTCATACACAATTGTAGAATATTATTAATTACGTAGCCAACCTTCCACTTAAGTTTTTAACACTTGCACGCACGTTTACATTGCTTGTACAAATTACTACAATTATAATACAATAGATAAGAATTGTGTAATTAGTTTGTTATACTCTGATAATTTTTAGAATTCTATAGTTAGTGACAAAAACACAAGATCTGCAAGAATTTATTGTGACATGTGTATGCAGTGTATGAACATGTGAATTTTTTTTTATTTCAGGGACATTCCAGCTTTATAACTCATTTGGATTGGTCTGTGGATGGTCAATACTTACGCAGCAACAGCGGAGATTATGAGTTACTCTATTGTAAGTGAAACTGCCCTTAATAATTTATTTTTTTAATTAAATATAACATGCAAAAGGTTAAGCATAAAAAAAGAAAGCATAAAAAATGATTATTGCAAAAAAAGAATTAGAAAGGAATATCTATCACATTGTCATAGCCATTGTTACTTTCTAATATGTTACTATTAAATAAACTGAAACTAATAAAATATGTTTTAGAAAATTGCAGAAACATTATTTTGGGATTATGTTTTCTTTGTTCTTTATATTTTTTGTATTTTGTTTGCTTTGGAGCTAACTAAATATTTGTTAAAGTTTGGCAATATCTTCCAAGAATCTCTGATCACTGTTTAAATGGTTGATGAAAGTATTTTATTTTCAGAACTGCTTGACTAGTGAGTCGAAATTCATTCTAATTTATGATTGTATTTGCTTTTCTTCTTGGAATTTATATTTTCTGGCATCTATACTTTTTTTATTTACTTCGGAATTTTTTACTTGGATATTTGCACGTCCTAATCATGAGACTAGCAATTTTTCTGTTAGCAAGATTTAATCTTTCAAGTCTATTATGTTATTTTGTTTTAAAAGATTTCTGTTGAAACTCAGAATTTGAATCTATATTCATGCTTTATCCCGCCATCTGGAATGTTTTACTCTCGAAAAATATTCTTTGAAGTTCAAAATTTTTAATTCCTCTATCTCACAAATCCTAAAAAAGGAAAGTTTAGTTTCCTTTCATGCTTTCCTTAGTTTATCTTTAAAAACAAAGTTTTCTCTTACAGATTACATTATACTTTGTCGCCAAAATAATTATTTGACATTGCTTTCACATTTCTATCTTCCGTGATGAGACTTTAGTTCACGCGGAAGAAACTAAAACTCCTAAAGCTTAAAATATATAATAGTTATACATGTAATATAAAAAAATATATAATTATTATAATATAATTATACGGATCTATAATACATGATTTATAAGATATGTCGATAATAGCTGTTATAATTATAAATAAGTTTTTTGTTCATGTGAAGAAGATAAAAAAGTTAATTAAAAATATAACATGCACATTAGCAGATAAAAGAACGATAATTACATTAATGATACTTTAAATTAAGAATATTAATTATATTAATATTGATTGTACATATTTCAAATGTAAAAGTTTAACAGCTTTTTCTAATTTTCAGGGAATCCTGGTGTGTGTCGTCAAATTCCACAATCTTCAATGTTGAGAAATGTTGATTGGGCAACTCATACCTGCGTCATATCGTTCGAGACAATAGGCATTTGGCCGGAGGGCGCTGATGGTACTGACGTAAATAATTGCACACGAAGTGGCGATGGCAAGCTCTTGGCTACGGGTGATGATTTTGGAAAAGTCAAGTTATTTTCTCATCCAGCATGCCAGCCGAAGGTAAACATTTATTACACTTTTGCACATTAAGAAATGTATAAAAATGTTAGAAATGAAATTTTTTTATTTCAGTCATTATACCACTCCTATGGCGGTCACTCGAGTCATGTAACAAACGTTTCATTTTTGCAAGATGATTCCCGATTGGTATCGACCGGCGGCGCTGATACCAGTGTTCTTCAGTGGATAGTAAATTAAGCGAATCATTTCTTCCAGCAAATAATTCTTAAAAGTGCACTTCAAGATCGAGCGAAGTAGATAGAACAATGTCAACGTCACATCGCTTAAAATTAAAAATATTACATAATTTATTTATTTGAGCAACATGGATTCTTGAAACAGTCGACGACTGGAATCATCCTGACAATCTGATTTTCTAACATCAAGATATCATCCGTCGCACGATCTATTTATTCACGAGGAACATAATTTCTAACTTGAATTACCGATAAGAATTCCACTTGTTTAAGAGTGGAATCAAACTGACGCCTAGATTTCTCTATAATACCTTTCTCATCAGGCGCAATGTATTCATAGAATCGAATATATTTCTCGTACGTAAAGCAACCGCAATACATCGTGTGTGCCGATGTATTTCGTTCTCGTATCAATATATGTGATAGCACCAATGTAACCTTTTCTTATTATTGTGTCTAACATGCACGATATTAATAGACAAATGCCCGCGTACAATCGACATGATTATTCTAAGAACAACTGCCGGCAAAATACTTTTCGTTAATGACAACAATACAATTTACGTTAATATTATTAATAAAAATATTTGATATACTACTTTTTTGTAATACATTTTTTTTTTGTTTATTTCTTATTCTTTGTAAATATATTCCAATTTTATGCCAGTTTTTCTTTTTCTAATGACGATCGATGATAATCATAAAACTTGTCAATTGAATAATATAAAAGAATTCAGTCTTATTTTTAGTAGATTTTATATACATACGCAAAGAGCTCCGTGAATGGTCTTTATACATTCCCGAATAATACGTAAATGGATGTATTTTTTTATTCTGAAAATATGTGTACCCGTTTGATGTCATACATTAATTAGCGAGTACAGATTTTGAAGTAGAAACTGTTGTAATCAAGTGAACGTATAGAGCAAAGCAATCACTTC
The DNA here is from genome assembly GCF_055798465.1 of Pogonomyrmex barbatus. Taxonomy (NCBI): domain Eukaryota; kingdom Metazoa; phylum Arthropoda; class Insecta; order Hymenoptera; family Formicidae; genus Pogonomyrmex; species Pogonomyrmex barbatus. Next base: position 18,259,453 of record NW_028297116.1, read on the forward strand.
CCTTCACTTATTATAATATTTATAATATATTATAATATATTATATTATATATTATAATATAGATATTATAATATATTATAATATTTGATAATATAATATAAAAATGTATTATATTAGAAATTAATACATTATACAATACATTGTATTACATATTGTATTACAGTATATTGTTATTGTACTAATGGAGGTGATCCAATTTTGTTCAAACAAAGTCAAATATATTTGATATCTGTTTCAAGATATGAAAAGCTTTCTATATTTTATTTTATAAACAAATGCGCAATATGTTACATACATTGTAATACACTATTCCAAAATCAATTTCATGTTTGAAAAATTTCATACATTCGGTTTGTAGAAGAACAATATACTTGCGCGCATAGATATAGAAGTATTCTTGAAATTATGCTAATTATTCCAACTACATTGTGTATGTAGTATTGCGAGAGACCTAAAGACAAATTATCGGATGGCGAAGCGCACATTTTTGTAATGAGTAAAGTACATATGAAAGTATTTCGTCGTGAACGAAGAAGGTTAGAGGCGCGAAGACGAAGGAGATCAGAAGGAAAAGCTAATGAAGGGCTCGATTGTGCGGAAAATAGGCGAACGATTCATAGTGCCGTAATATGCCGTCCAATAAAAAAAGTACGTAGCGTAAATTCGCAGTTTGACAAGTGTACTTTCGATACGAACAAGACAGGGAAAAGAGAAAGAGAAGAAATGGACAACAAAAGAAATACTTTTCGAATATATGCTTATATATATGGCGATGTACATAGAAGAAAGCTCGTGTCCCTTTGACGCGTATCATATATGCCGTCTCTCCTTTTCCCCCCTTTGGCATGAAGTAATTTACCAAAGTCTAACAGAACAAGGATAATCACATTATTTTCATTCGTCGTCGACGTGTAAGATATATCTATATATTTTATTTATGTCACGGTAATGTGTATGCGTATACATCATGTATGTACTTTCAATAGATAATAAATCATGTTGAAAATAACATCACGCAATAATATACATTTTTTTTGTGGCATAATAGCTGCATTAATGCAACATAATAAAAAACTAATATAAAAGTGTTAGTTAAGAAAAGTAAAAGACACATGTAACGATTTGTTTATGACATTAGTAATTTAACAAATTTAAAAAATAAATTGCATCAAATAGCATCAATCGCATTATATTGATAAAGATGACGCTCGACGAATTGATGGTTGAAATTAAGCGGATGAATGGATATTTTGATGATGATCTAGCTATTGCTATTTTTTATATTAACTTTACTAACTATTTTATTTATTTATATAAATGCTGTAAATAAATTCATTATTTTGTTATATCAAATTATCTGTATAATCTTTTCTTAATTAAATTTTAAATGGCTTGAGAATAAATTTTTGAAAAATGTCAATAACTCATTAAAATAAAATTTTGAAGCGAAATCAAAATAAAATATTTATAATGCAATTACAAATTTATTATTATTGTCAATATTATAGTAGTATATTAAAAATATCCTTATAATACTTGAGTTTCAATGGTTTTTTAATATATAGATTATTATCAGAAAAATTTTAGATTCTTCATAAATTTTCGAATGGCAATTTCATGGCGACACTTTGGGAAAGACGGCGCCAAGTGCGGTTTAAATCGAAAGCGGTGAAAGTGCAGATGTTTAATACCAATTCGTTAAACCTCAAGGTCGTAAGTAGGACTGAAAGAAACGCGATGAAAAAGGTCAAGGCTGTGTGGGAACGAAAGCGTATCCCAGTTCGCGAAGAGAATTTTCCAAATCGATCGCATCGCATTCGAAAAGTTGTCGCAGTCGAGCTCTTTTTCCGTCAAGCACCTCTTTCCGGCTAGGTTTACTTCCTGAACACGTGACTTCCTTTCGCGAACAATGTTGAATTGTAGAGACACGTACGGGTTCGATAACCACTTTTGCTTCGTTCGTTTTCTTCGGTCTACAGCGGATGATTCAGCATGACAATAAAATTAAATATTGTAAATATTTAAACCGATCAGACACTTCATGAAGAAAGAATAAGAACGTTGAATATGAACAAAAATAGAATTATTAAATTAAACATAATGTGTCTGAAAGTTAAGAAAAAAATTTATAAAATAAATGCTATTGATGAGTTATCTCACTTGAATAAATATTAAATTGGCAAATATTAATTCGTAAAACTTTTTCAGTTTATTATTTATAACATCTGTCCTGCACATTTCACAAATTCAAATAAATAATTGCGTCTAAATTTGAACATGTGTGTGATAAAATATTATATTCGAAATGATAACATCTTTATTTATAATCGCCGTTAAAATCGCGTTCTGTCAGGACTGAAACGAGATAACCTCGGGACAGAACGGTACGATCAAGACGAGTACGACGATCGTAAAATTTACATTCATGTGAAAGAGAAACTTACAATATTGTCGGCGTAACGATCGATGCTTGGGACCGCTCGCAGAAGGCGTCGGTCGACATTTCTTTTTACGTGATCACAAAAATAAATTTCTAACAGTGGCACGAGAGAGTTTGAAAACGCCAGGGAGGATTCACTTCGGCGCGTTTCTCGACGTGGTCCTCGAAGTCACTTTCGAAAATAACTTCGTTTACAAGAAACAGGATCGACTTCGTCCGCTTTATAAATAATTCCGCTTTGTTCGCAAACGCATGTGTTGTCGACAGCCATGAATGAAAACTCATGGTGTAAACTCGCGGCCGTCCCCTTCGTTCGCTGTAGCACCGTGCGTTATCACTGCCATTCACTTTGTTCGCCGACAGGTACTCGATAAATTACGCGATAATTAATCTTTCGTGCGAGACGTGTAAAAGACGTGTGCGTAGAAAAATTCCGAAGCAATCAAGAAACGAAACAATTCTCTTAAACTTAGGTTAGCTTATCAAAAACTGTCATTTTTTTATAATAATTATTGTTTTACAATTTAAAATTATATCCTATTTTTATGTACTAAATAATAATTCATAAATTTATTAATAATAATGCCTCAGAAAGATATATGAACGGAAAATATAAAAAAAGATTTATGAAATACTAGTCGCTAAAATATTCAATATATTAAATACTAAAATGCTAAATGTGCATTCGAAAATAACTTCTACTCGCGTAATATTTATTGCGTAATGTTATTTTTGGAAGAATAGTTATTCAGTCTGACGTAATAATTATATCGAATGCAGCTTGGAAATGAATGGGCAGCAGTGGATGAAGTTCGGATTCGTTATACCAATAAAGATCGTTTATTTTTTGATCGAGGCAAACGAGATTGCATATGCTAAAAAATGACGACGACGCGACGTCGTTACACTTCTCAGATTTAATTCGAGCCGATCGAGGCGGTCTGTCGAACAGTTTTGAAACAACACATTGCCGTCGCGCCGAGCAGTTAAGCACTTCTGGATCCGCTTGGCTGTTTGGTCGTTCGAGTCATCGATCATGCTTAATTGCATCCATCGTCCGCATCGCCGATATCACCCTGTCATGCGCTAATACATTATGCACGTCTATCGATTGAGATCCAAATAACGTGGCAGAGAAAAAAGGAAAGAGAGAGAAAAGAAGAGAGAGAGAGAGAGAGAGAGAGAGAGAGAGAGAGAGGAACGGAGATGATATTTAAAAAATATCCAACAGCCATTTATCGATGGTGGCTGTTCCAATTTAGAGAAGTGAAATTAATCGATACGTTGCGAAAGAAATCCCACCAAAGATGACGTCATGATTGTACTCGGATTTATGTAAGTTTCGGACTCGCAATAATTTGCGTAGAGATCTCATTATCTCGCGACGATTCTTTTTTTCCTCGCATCGCGTGATGTTTCAATAGGGTTCACGCGATTATATAAATGGACGTATTGTGTTTCTTCCTATCTTCGAAAAGGAGAAATCAATTTGGCAGAATCTAGGTGGCCGACATAATTTCGATAAGGCAATTTTTAGATTAATTACTATGAAAGGAAATATGGAGATTACTTTGTTCGGATATTTATAAATAATGTTTCTCATTTAATATTTTGAAAAAATGGAATTGTCTTAACAATGCTTTTACAAGAAAATATTGTTTAATTTTAAGTTATTTTAATTATTTTAATTCTTTGTTAATTAATTCTTCGTTACAGAGAAATAGCTTCGTCGAAGTGACTCATGAGAATTATTGAATTATACCGCTTTTAAACTTTGATTTTACCGACGTAGAGAGTTCAACGTATACCGAATGATATGAAAGATTGCACAGAATCAGAGCGGAAACGGCAGTGAAAATCTTGCGCCACCAAACGAAAGTATATGCTACGAAGACAATCTATCGTATATATATATATTCTTCAGTATTCTCGCTCGTGACATAGATAGTTTGACGAGAAAAAAATCTTCGAATCGAATTTATTATTAAGAGATTATTTCGTTTATTTGCAATCATTATACAATCCCGACTTTTTATGTAACTGTAAAAATATATGAAGAATCATATATTTTTTAATAATGTTTTAATCTAATTAAAATATTTGTAATATTTGTAATATTAAATATTTCAAGTGTAATTAAAGTTATCAATTTTTTAGCGGCAAGTAACTGTTGCATATTAATATAATTTTTATATTTGTGAAATAATATATATACATTTAAATCCACGTACTACATTAGCCAGACAAAACGCTTCTTCTTTTCTCATTTACCGGGATCTGGAACGAGGTAGTTAATAGTGCACAGGTTGAGCGATAAAAATGGTTTCTCGTGCGAAGATATGTTCAACCAGTCGGAAGGAAAAGTAGTCGTTTCCCACGAAAGGGTCGATTACATTGAATCCACTCGAGCTTTAAAGCAACTCTCGTTCTCGCCCCGTGCACGTGTGTTTATCCACTAGCATGCGTGTCGACGCGTGTACGTGTACATTCGCGATGGAACATAAGGGTACATTCATAGTAAGAAATTTTTTCTTTATTAATTATTTTTCTAATTTGTTCAAAAGTGTAGCTCTATAGACATTCCACTTTTATAGAAAAATATAATTACAGATAAATAACAAAAGAATCAATCATGTAGAAAAACTGCGATATTTTATAAATTATAAAATGCTCAAAAATTTTCTCAAGCAAAACCATCAGAAATTGACAGACTTTGCTGTAGCACCACTTAAAAGTTATTATTTTGGATCAGTCTGCAAAAGTATTTTTCTACAATTTGTTCTAGTACAAGTATTTGTTTCGAGGTACATAAATATGGATTTATCTCCACAGAAAATAAACACTTAATTTTGACTATAATTTAACAAGAAAATTAAACATTTAACGATTAATTTAAAAATCTATAATAAACTTATAATTGTCATGATATAATTATGTTTCGGAGAATTAAATTAAACGTTGCTAGAATTATTCCATATTACGCCTTTACCTAATAGTTTCTTATTTGCCGCGGGTTTTCTTCATTTTTCTTCTTCTCTTTTTTTTTTACTTTTACCCGAGACTCTTTGTGGTTCGCGTCTGTACCATTCTCGAATTTGCCGGAGCGGATTTCGCTTAAGGAACGAGTCGAGCAATCTACTCAGGGAAAGTGCTGTCCTACTTGTGCGCCCACCACCGTCGTGTACAGACAGACACAGCACCGCACTCACTATCGTCGCACTATATAGCACGGCCACCATTGCTAATGTGGGTAGCACTACTGCACACACCGCGAGACTGGTAGTTGCAACGTCACGAGCGAACGCACCTATGCGAGGCACTCGTTCGGGACGCCTTTATGTAATCGAGCGTGTAATGCGGCGCGAGCGTGTCGCAAGATTTCATGAATGAAATCGCGCGACTCCGTGTCTATCAAAACCGATCGAGGAGGAATCCACGTACCTTTGCCTCGACGAGATCGCGAAAGTAATATAACGGGCATAAGGAAGGACGTAGGATAGATAGACCAAAGAATGAACAATGAATAGAACAATTTAGATGAATGTTGACTTCGCATTATTGCACAGGATGTAATTACGAATGTAATTATGTTTTTCTCAAATTGTATTATATTTTCAATAATAATTTCTAATTTCCTCTAATTCCGTAGAACCGTTTCAAATTTCTTTTTGCTATTTTCTTGTAATTTTTATATAATTATGATTGTATTGTTTTTTATATTATATATTTATATTATATATTATATTATATATACAGAATTATAAATGTCTCTCATAATTAATAATATTTGAATAATACAAAATTTTCAGCTGGCATTTAAATAATATATTTAAACAAACTTACATTTTTTTTTAAAATACTAGAAATTATGTCAAGCAGTTGAATTAATTGTCTGTAGTATATAAGTCTAAAAAATAATGCTATTAAGTTCTTTAATTACTCTATAATTAGATATTGAAATCTTTGAATAACCTGAAATTATTAAGAATTCATAAGTTTGATTTGATCTATAAATCTTGAGTTAAAATTAGTCGTATTAGTGCGTAAAGCGCTTCAGCGAGACGTATCTTTCTTGCGATCTTCTGCTTACGTTTCTTCTTCGCGGTGCAGCCTTTGTATCGGAACATGCGCCCGCCGATTATCGCTGCTCTAATCACGGGTCACCATGAGTCATAGTCAGTATAACCTGATACTCGTTTCGGGGTGCAAAATATTTTATGAATTAATGCATGAGTGGGTTCGCCGGGTGTAATGAATGCGCGCTCACCATGCGGGGGTCTCCTTCCGCTAGAGCTTAATTTTAAACCGCAGAACTTGCGAAACGCCGCGGAGACACGGTCGCTGCTTTCCCGGGAGTGTTTTTCGCCTTTTATTCCGAGAAAATCTGCGCGTGTAGAATAGAACGGCGAATAGAAACAAAAAGATTTTCGGAGGCGGGAAAGCGCAAACGGAGAAATCCCGGTTAATCGGTCGAGTACCGACAGACGAAACTGTTCGTTAGCTCTAAGTCAATTGCGTTCGTGTGTTTTAAACACCAAATACATTGCCGCAATTTCCGGAGACACTAATTAGATTAGACATTATTTATTGGACACTATCTTAATATACGCGAAGTTGTTTCAACTTAACTAACAAATTATCTATGTATCTTTTTTTCTCTTTCTTTTCTAAAATAGGAGAATATAAAAAAATAAAAAAATTTCATCAAAAAGATTAAATTAATCACATCTTTGCACACTATCTTTTAAAATCAATATGACTTTCAGTTTTTATTTGCTCGTTATATTCTTACATTCGCGATTTCATTAGTCGACTTGAAATGCTAAATGATATGTACATTTAACTACGAACCTCGACATCGTCACCTTTTCTATCACGTAAATCTATGTAAGTGCATACTTGATGATCAATAAATATTGATAAGTGAAATAATCAATCGCTCCAGAACTAATTATAGCGCCGCTTTCCAATTATCTTTCGTAATTAAATGAACTGCAGAAAATAGGATGGGTCAACGTAGAGAATTTTATCCGGTATAACGCAATCGCTCGTAAACGGACGGCCGTTAAGGAAGTTAATGCCCCGTTTGTATTTATAAATATTCAGTCCTTAATGTATATCATTAGTGCTTAACGGCACAGATATCGCGACGCGTATCGAATACATAAAACGCTAATAAAGCTTTAATACGCTCCTCCTTTTTTCGCTCGTCATAAGGTTATTGCATATCACCATATGCGCGCGGCGACGCGGCCGTTTCGCGGCGCGGTATGCATAATTAGGCGAAATGCGGGACAAAATCGACGCGGGGGCAATTAAGCAGCTCCTTTCTCCGCGGCTCCTGCAGACGGATTAACTGTATATACGAAAAGTCCGCAATAATTACAGAACGCGGCGAAAAACCGTCGAATCGGCCGCGACTCCTGCCGCATCTTGACACTTTCTTCAACGCGGCTTGTGCAATCGCGCGTCAGTTTTCGCCGGTCCGGAGTTTCAGCGGGGATGAGCCGCGTTGTTTCTTGCAACCGACTTGCAATTAGCGCGTTCCCTAATTACACGAAGAATTGAATGCGTCCATTACACGGCGGAATAACGGCTTTATGGAAAATATTACGGCAATATCGCTTTCTCAAAGAGACAGTGAATACACCGCCGTGTTTCAGCATCAGCGTCGTTTATCTCGATGATAAGTACTAGAAAGCTACAGGAAGTAACACTTTCACGGTGACAAGAGATGAATAATATATAAGTCATTAAAGATTAAGAGTTTTTAAATTATTAAGCAAAATTAAACAAATTTAAAGCGTTTAGAAAAATATTTAAAAAAAAATTGATATTTTTATCAAATAATATCCTGTAATATGGAAAATATTTCTTAAACATATCTTCAATTTTATTTGCAATGAATTTACTCGGATAAAAATGAAGTTTTAGTTCACTCAAAACTAATTTTTTATCTATACAAAAATTGTTTCGTATTATCTTTGAATTTTATAATTAATCATTTCATTTCGTTGCTGCTCAGTGGAGGCGACATTTTTAAAGGCGCGACACGAAACAAGGGGAAGCCGTCGAGCCAATTAGAGAAAAGCTCCGCGAGGGTCGCAAGGGTAAATATAAATCTCATGGGATGTATGTTGCAACCATCGGGACGGTAGCAGGCAACGCCCTTAAAAGCGGAGCGAAAACGATGGTGATGGTGATGGTGCGGCGCAGCGAGAGAGGTCCTCTCGAAGTGGAAAAGGACGCCACGGCGAGTGGGATGCAGGTCGAGGCAGAGGGGAGGTGTAAAAATGAAGAAAAAAGAAGGAAGATACTCTCTTGGCTTCAAATCAAGGACCAGACGAACCGGTCTACCCCCGTCGGGATACGTCGGATTTTTTTTAGCTCCTTTTTCCCCGGGTGTATTCTTCCCTTTTCTCTCTTCCCCCTCGTTCATCCCCGACCCCTCCGGGCCCCTTGGGGAGGGGGGGGGCTCTTCTTTTCATCTCTCGGCCGAATCCTCGCAGGTGTCCGAGGCAAGAGATGCTCAAAAGTCACGGCTAGGATGGACCAGATTCAAGACCCCCGCGTTGTTATTCTAAGAAAGTGAGAGGAGAAGAGAAGAATCGGCGAATCCACTCCCTTGCGAATAATTCGCCAGGGATTCATTCGTTGATGGAACGGGATTCGATCGATAGAGAAAATACCAGAGTTCTCTTTGTTCCCTTTGTTCCATATTTGTTGAAATAAAATCACTTACACTAAAATCACTTACACGCTTATTGTATTCCTGTATCCGTAATTACAGACACTTGCCGTGGAATTAATAGGCTGAAAAAAGAACAAATAAAAGAGCCGAAGGAGGTTATCAATCAATGTTTCTTGAATCTTGGAGATAATACGAATCATCTTTCGGCAAAATACGATTTCCAACGCTATATCATTACTAATGTAACCTACATTGTACACACACACATATTCCGCGGATGCAATTACACGTTTTACAATAGAGTATAATATTCTTCGAAACGTAAACGGTCTTTCAGAAAACCTAATTTTCTTTAATAACACCTCCTGTCACGTTGTCCTGTTTCGGTTGAATATTCGTTGCACGCCCACTTAAAAGGACAATTTCCCCGATCGTGAGAGTCTTGTGACTCGGCTTATTTCTTTTGCGAATCGCAACGTGCACTCAGGTGATCGAACTCCGTCAAGGGTCGCGCGAGAATCCTCAAGGAGAAGGAAGAGAGGAACGCCTCTCCCGTAAGCGCTTTTTGCTCCGCGAAGGACCGCCCCTCGCGCAAACTTTTTATCCCTCCCTTATGACTCGGTAATTTAAATTTTCGAAGCTACGTCTCGAGGACGGAGAAAAGAAAAGAGATTTTTTGCGGCGAATAAGATTCACGCCTGAGTTTTTTTCTTCCTCGTGCGACACAGAGAATCTTCAGAATCGTGTCCTTCCACCGCGATCAGGATCACGAGTCAGGATCTACTTTGGAAATCCTCGCCCGAAGGAAATCGCACGACGGCCGAAGACGTACGAAAGGAATAACTAACGAGGTACGGATTATCGATTCAAATGCGAAGCAGCGGCGCAAAAGACGAAGTGAATTGTCGACGATCTTCCTCCTCTCTCGATTTTATTCTGTTCGCGCAGATTCACAAGTCGACTCCGAGTTTTGATAACGAGTCCTTTGAACTATCCAAAATTATTATTTTTTTTTTTTCAACTGAAATGTTAAACTAGTGAATAGTAGTTCTAAAATTATAAATATATATTTATTATAAGACCTTTTAAACTCTACGCTTTTATATTTTATATTTTATATTAATAAGTTACTGATACTGATTTGTATTAATAAATTATACGATGTGAAGTCTAGTGAAACTTACTTTCTCAGAATTGTAATTCTCTTTGAATCTTCGTCAAGCTCTAGATACGTGGTCTATCGCGCATGACCTTTGACAAACGGTCACGTCACGTTTATTATCAATGCGGAAGCGACTTCCGGCCGTGTGTGTTTCCTTCCGGTTGGAAATGTATGTTCGAGGAATCCTCGTGCCTCGTCCGTGCAACGAAGTCCGTGCCCGAAGTAGCGAAGTGAAGTTTTCCAAGCGAGAAAAGGCGGAAAGAGAAAATGCAGACACGATGTGTTATTTACCAACGTTTGCAATCCTGTATTCAGTGTCCGTCGCATTGTAATGCACGTCGCTGATACATACCGATCGCCCGCACGATGATGGCGTAACGGTGCGCATGCAAACATTTATTGTTGCTTTTGAAAGGAAGAATGCACGACAGCGTCGAAAACGAGCAACATCTCGTGAGAGAGGTACAAGGTTTCGAGAATAAAGCAACCTTGAAACCATCAGGAAGACGAAAGTGATCGCTCACGATACGCGTTTTGCTTCGATAGGCCGACTTAATTAATCCGTCACTCATAAACAGATGATTGAATTAAATATCCTTATGATTGAATTAAATATCCTTAAATTCTTCGTTTTTTTTGTCTTTCTTTTTTTCTTCTTGCAAGGTTACCGCATCGAGTTGTCTTGAAATTGATAGTGGCTATTTCTATAATTTCCATCTATGATAGACGAACGCGAGTCATCCGTCATGACATTATCATAATTATATTTTGCTGCAGTTCTTGGATCTTAGAATCAATTTTCCCGTCGTTAAAGTGATCAGCACTTCCGCGAAATAATATATTCATCGTACTTACAAATGTTAGATGTGTAAATTAATTCAGTGTCTTCTTTTACAAAATTCAAATTTTATTTATAAATCAAATAATATAAATGTAATTATTAAAATAGTCTACATTATTTTCTTTAATTTATCTTCAATCTATTGGATTCTGGAGTATGAAAAAAAATGACGTCTTCAATAGGAATGAATAAATTCAAAGGTACTAAATTAATTTAGATCACTTCGCTATAACTTAAATTAAATTCACTATAGATAATCTGTAATTTATGTTAAAATTTCAAATGATATAAAAAGCCTGTGAAAAATCATAATAGACAGGCATAAAATATATAGATATTACAAAACACATATATATAAAGTGTTCTGCACATATAAAATTATAAATACAATTTTATTCTGAAATCTGAAAACATATATATATTTAGCGTGAAGCAACATAACGAAAGATGTTAAAGAAAAGTTAGGTGCAAGGGGATGCAGGTTGTTTTTTTGTATTTTTTAAATTTCCTAACGAAGTAAACGCGAAGTAAGCTCATTTGTCATAGTTTATTAAAATGGATGTACACGTCTTGTTTCTCAGCGCGTGTAAACGCTCCGCGATTGAATAATCGCGCGTGGCATTTCTAAAAATAAAAATAACGCTTCCGTCATAAAAAATCTACGGTTGTCTACGCGCTAAGGGGAACCTTGATGCGGCTGCACCTGTTGCGTTTAATGGACTTTCACCCAGTTTTCAGGCTGGTGTAACGAGGAATTGCTGTACGTGTAATCTAGCATAAACGCAAATTGTCGGGTACGTCGCCGAGCCGCACGCTTCGCGAAGCCGAGCGTGTCTCTCTCCCGGTGTGCGTAACTGCGTAATGCGCGCGTAGCGCTTCGGAGCCGTGTAGACCCGGGTGAAATGCCTTTATCTACTTTGGAGCAATTTGCACCAATTCAACACGCAGCCCGTATTTACGTTTCATACGTGTCTTTACGATTGTTGTCGTTCATCACCAAGTTTCACATTTTCCACGGACATCTCGCAAGCGTTACTAAGGCGTTCATTTGACTTTTGAAGCTACACTTTACAGAATTATCGTTCTCTTAAGGAAGTGAAAAAAAGAAACATAAAATGTGAAACGTAAGAAAATATGTATTATATAAAATATGTTAGATGTTTAGTGAATGTTGATTGTAGCAGGACAATTACAAATGATAAAGAAAAAATATATAAAGAATAATACAAATTTGATATTACTAGAATTTGATATTTCTAGAAGAATTACTTTATATAATTAATACTACTTCAGGATTTAATATGAACATAATAGATTATATTAGTAAAAGAATTAATAATAATTAAAAGTAAAAAATGATAGCTTCATCTTATTTCTTAATTTGTATTTTTCACACATTGACGCGTTTTATGATTTTATTCCGCTACTTTTAATAAATGGTTTTATTGCTTCGCTATTATATATTTTTTTTCTACTGTCTATCTACTACTATCATTTTTCTAAATTTAATAGGATTCTAAAGGGCTACCAAAGTATGATTACTCTTTCGTTACTAGATGACTGAACCGCTAGTCCGTAAATTAACAATTACATAAAAAGGAGGAATTTCTTACAATTAACTGTAATATCGTGGCAAATAAATAGGTAAATAAAGCGTTAAGAGGCGTATATCGTGGAACATCTCGATCTAATTAAAGATTTATCGCCGACCTGTCGGCCGCTCGTAGAAGTCGATCGTCGACGATCACGTCCATGATTTGCGCTCGGATTCCTCGCCGCAGGAGACACACGCGCGAAAATCCAATGTATTCGCGTAAAATATAGCCGTAGCCGCTGAACGCTGAAACCGGAAATCGCATGGACGACGGACTTTTCCACGTTTGCAGCGCGAGCTGAACGAGCGAGCAAGCGGGCACTCGTTGAAGCATCGCGGTGTTTAACACGAAAGATCGCGGAGGGGGAGGGAGAAGGGGCGTCTAAAAAAGGCAAGTAAGAAGCGACCCCTGAGGGCCAGGAGAACCCGTTTTACGACTCTTACTTCTTCCCTCACGGCTCTCGGCATCGCCGGTCCCCGAGCGTCTCTCCTTTTTTTCCCTTCTTCTTTCTTCTTTCTTTACTCCTCCTCTTTACTTCCTCGGCATCGGCTTTCGTTGCGGCGCGTTTTCGAGAATTCGAGCCGCGATGAATTCGCGAAATCCTCAAGCGATTACTTTGTATGGCTTGATACATTCGCCGAGATGCGTGTGCTTATCATGCTCGTAAATCGTACAAATGTATCGTCGAAAATTGACGCTCAAGGAAACGAGGATCGTGTAGTCGATGAGAAACGTAACAAAGTTGATATAAGATTAAATAATGTCCTCGGCATGTTCGTGCGTGCCTGTCTGCTTTTTATCTCAAGAATGCATATACGAATTTACTTTTTATATCGAATTAACATGTCTCTGATATTCACCGATCTTCTTTTTTTTTCGGCATCGTTCGAGTTGTAACATGGCTGCGTTTTTGCCACCATGTATCCTGACGTATTATATTATAATACTCGCTCACAAGTTTTGTTCATCTTTTTACATTCATTTCTCGCCTCGCCGCATACACAATTTATATATCCTTTATACACAATATGTAAAAAATATTGTTACGGATAAATGTGTTATTAAAAAAATTCCATAGATGCGGGGAAAAACATAAAATATAAATATATTATAGTTTTTAAAATATTATAAATATATTAATGTATAATGATATGTCTCTTTCGCAAATATACGCTGTTTTTAAATTGAGATATTTTATCAATACATTACCAGACATATTTGCGAAGCTTTTGTGAATTCTCCTTTTCGAGATAATTAATATAAGAAAAAAAAAAAATAAGAAATAATCATTCTTCAATAAAGATAATAATACAATGATTAATAGGCATTAATAAACATATTACACACGTCCAGCGTTTCGAGAGACATTTTAATCTTCTTCAGTGACGCATTGAGTATATACATACATAGTCGTATAATATCACGACATACGGGACTTCGCGGCAAAACACTCTTATCTGCTGCCGTCAGTCCGCGACAATTTATACCAATTGAGAAGAGCCCGTATGTCAGCAACACGCGACCTGGTACCGCGGCATTAATATAACTTAAGGGTAGCGTCCTCGGTGACAGGGAGAGTGGGCATTTTCTAAATCACATTTGAATGGGGTGGCGCCGTCATGCGGGTTGTAATAATAATAGGGAATCGGAGAAAACGAACGGATTGACGTTCCTGCACGGTCGACGTGAATCCCGATCGAATTGCTTTCCCAGATTCTCATGGGATTCGTATGGTGGTGGTCACGTATTTCAATTTAATGTATACGTTGTGGTGAATAATGAGAAGAGTCTAGGAAAATAGAGTTTACTTATTGATTTTGAGATAGAAATATACAGTTTCTTTCTTCATAATTCATATAAGAAATAATATATTCATTATAATTAATATTAGAAATATATTATATTAATATTTATAATATTAAACGACAAATTTTCCGTTTTTTATAAAAATGTTTTGCAAAAAAAAATAATTTTAATTTTTATAAATGAAATCATTTTTATTGAAAGCATATTCAGAATCTTGTATAATATTTTAATTATTTTAATATTTATTATAATTATCTTTGACTATTATATCTGCCATCTTTGTCATATAAATTCCTATTAATTTCATAGTAATTATTATTCCGTTGGTTGAATTGTAGGATTCTTTTTCCTTTACACGCAACAATAATAAAATATAATTATGATAATAAAAGATTGAATTAATAGCGATGAATATAAATACATTAAACTAAATGAGAGAGGCAATTTTTAGAAATATTCTATTTTAACTCTTATACGCAATTCTATAAAAGTTTATTCCACTTCCTTCTCATAATTATCCCTATTTATTTCTAGCATTATTACACGTTTAATTTTATTAAACTTCATATTATGTATTATACAAACGCTATAATATTGCTGTATATACAAAATGCTGTATATATTATATTAATATTTCATAAAATAAAATTAATTATGCAGTATTTTTATTATTTTTATTATTTTTAATTTATAATTTAATATAAATTTTTAATAACTTGTAATAATTATTTAATATAAACTTTTGTTTATCATTTTGTTCGTATTAAAAAATCAATTATTTGAATATTTAAATGGATAGGTTTCATTTCAAAAATTTTATTATAAAGATATTTAATTACAGCAAGAATAAAATTTCTGAATATATAATAAATAACGTTATAAATTCATCACTTATTTAATTAGACATACATTAAACAGCTCGAAATGTTTTACATATTAATTAAAAATTCTATATATTTTTAGAATTCAATTTGATAGTGAAGTTATTAACATTAACTCAATCCGTGTATCAATATTAAATATAAAATTGTTTCATATATATATATATATATATATATATATATATATATAAAACAAAACAATTTTTATTTTATAGACAAAATTATTTTAATGAAATGAGATACAATCTTTTTGTTTTATATAATTTGCAATTAGATTTCTGTTATTGTTATTATTTTTATTTACAAATTATTCGGAAATGTCTAAAATATATATTCGCGCAAATGCAATTAAATATTTCTTTAATCTAATAAAGTTAAAATTTTTAATATAATAACAATTGATGTAAAATTCTTATATTAACTTGAAACCTCCAAAAACTTAATTTTATTTATTTTAATTTGTATAGTTAAAATTAATTTACTTTAAACACAGCTAAATGTCCTAATCACCATTATTATACTCTAAGAATCCCTACCCATACAACGGAATACAGTGATCTAATTTAACAATTACCAAATAAAGAAGTTCGCGTTTTTTAGTATTGTCAGTGATTATCGCTATAACAATCTGCAATAATCTGTATAATAGTTGCGAGCTTCTATCCCGATGATAAAACCCAGCGATTAACGGTCAAACATAGAATTGCAATTTGATTCTTCGATTGTTCGCGCTTAGACGAAGCGTCATTATCGATCGGCGATGTTGACCACGATCAAAAACCAATTCCTCGGCCGGTTTACTGGCCGGCCATCCGCGTTTCACAAGTCGCCTACCGAAGCATCGCGCGACTGGTTCGTTTAATCCGACGTTCGTTATTTATCAGCACACATCCGCCGACCGCATATCATTACACGCAGCAAGATCGGATACGCGTTCGCGTATCCCCTCGTAAGTATGATTGAGTAAACAGCCGGGCGGGTTTTCAGCGCGGCCCGCCATTCCAGTTCGCCTTGGATTCGCCGCAGAGTTTCTTAACTTCCGCGGACCCGACGAATCGCGCGTGTCCACGGGGGTATTTACTTCGTTTTCTGTTTAATCCGGTTGCGAGAGGAAATTGCAGAAACGCGTACGCGCACCGGCGTCAATGCGGCTCGTTACTTGCCGCGCGAGTTAAAACTCCCGATCAAGAGTTAAAAAGCTGTTTCTCTTTCACTATCATAATGTTCACCATTCGTTTGCTTTTATAATAAAATATCGGTGAACGTTAATGTCCAATCGATCTCTCATTAATTTATTTATGGCTACATGCGGAATAACTTGAAGAAATATTAAAAATGTATTTTGCATGTATGTAAAAACAAGTGAGAAATGTCATTGTGTGACGTCAGTAGTTTTACAGGCAAGTTTCTATTTAATAAAATACTGTCATCTTAAATAATTCATTTTACATGAATTTTCATAATTCTCATAATTCTCGCGTTTTGTTCATCACGAATCTGAAATCAATTGTTATTGTTATTTTGCACACGTGCACGTGGAAAGATAATATTGCTTCAATCATCGACGTCTTTCTCCACATCGTAAATTCACGATATTATAAAATTGTATGAAGAGAAGACACGCAAGAAATCATTCGATATCTCGACGATCTTTCCTTCGAATAATTTTAAGAAACGTTTCCTTCTATACCGAGATCGAATAATCTCGTTGCTTGTAAACGCGAACGAGAAACCGATTAAACCGAGGTTTGAAATTGACCGATGCCACTTCTATCTTCCGCATTTGCATCACTTTTACCTGTGCGAACGGTATAAAGTGAACCGCGGTTCACCGATGCGATTGCAGATCTAACGGGTCGCACGCCACGCCGCGACGCGGTGCGGCGCGGTGCGGCGCGGCGCGGAGGATTTTCGCCGATTGCTTTTACGACTCGCTTGATGTAACGGTCACCCGCAGCGGACTTTGTAAGTAGTCAGTTGTTAGCCGGCAATTTTCAACAGCAGGCGCTTGTCATTAAACGTCAGCGTCACTCTTAACCACTTGAGGCCATCACGCTTAAAGCGAATCGGCCAATCGCGGCCCGTAAATACGATCGTCGTCCTGGCCGGAGGTCTAAACGCGCGAGTTGCGCGCGGCTAATTCTCCTATGACGGCGCGCGTACGCGCTCGTCTTGACCGCGCGGTTTATGCACGTGTGGCATTCTTAGCAAACGGTAAAAACCTTTTTTCCCCCCGGCGCGCGACTAATTGCCCCTCGGAGATTCAACTTATTTTTTTACCCCTCGCGCGGAATGTGGGAGGCGCGGCCGGCCGCTTCGTCAATTCGAAATCCTCGTGTCGATCGTGAGATATTACGCTCGCTCGGCGATTAAGTCGCGCGGTTAATACGCACTCGGACACTATTCGACATCCTCATCTACGCGGCTTGTCGCCGCCGGCGATTAGATTGGTAGCCGAGGATGCAGGGATAGCCGCTTCCTGGATTTTCTCCCCGTGAATGATTTTGTGCGCGCTAACGTCTCGTCACTACATTTACATTGCTGTAAATTATATGTTACATGTACTAATAACAAGCTGCAAACTGCCCTGTAATGAAACGCACTGTAAATTAGATTTATGCGAAGATAGATAAAATATGCTCGTAAGCATTTCACGTTTCATGTTATATTTATTATTTATTTTACCTCGAAGAGATAATTATGGAATAAATGGCTGTAATCTTTGAAATAGATGACTATAATAAAAGACCTTAAAATTTTTAAGTGATGCCCGCGATGAGCATTAATGTAGCAATACTCTCAATTGACTATCCAAACGTTTTAACTACTCAGCAAAGTAGCTTCAGCAATCATGAAATACACTGATACAAATAAAGAACAAAATATGTTTAAGCTAATGAAATGACAAGGAAAACCTGATATTGAGAAAATTATTGAACATTAGAGAACACGCGCAATGAGTAAAACGATATCTTTCGTTAGCGATTTTTCTCTTTACAAATATTTAATTGGACAATAAAATTTTTTGACAATACTTTTTGGCAGTTTTCGGACTTTTGAATACAAATGTATCGATAACTTTGGAATATATCAAACTTTATTTAATTCTAATCACGAATTTGCAAAACAATTGCAAAACGATTACACAAATTTCCGCGTCTTTTAAATATTCGTTCGGTATCGGATCTTTTTTCTCCATCTCGTTTGTTGAAGTGCTAAGATCTCATTAATAGGATGAAAGTCGTAGCGAAATCGCGCGAGCGGGATAAGACTCCACCTGTCGACCGCCTTCTGGCACGACATTCCGGCACGCAATTTCATTCATTTCGATTCGCATTTAAGTTTTTCAGTCGCCAACGTCCGATATAGATCGCGTTATGAATAGTGCAACGTCGTTCCCGGGGCGTTCGGCATCGTAGCCCCGCGGAGTATCGTAATTCTCTTTATCGCGTCGTGTCTGCAGTCTGCCGCTCGCTCGTGTATATCGAATGCGATACGGACGAGTGCAGCCGCGCATACATGCATACATGCACGCACACGCATACGGCATGCACACGCGTGCACCGCACGAGGAAAATCGCGACGCGGCCGATAAGAAGAGGAATCCAAGAGCGGCCGCATATCCTCTCGCGCGGCCGCGCGACCAATACGAGCTTCTCGCCTTTTGCAAACGGAGCAGCACATTTTATTAAGAGGATTTGCGAAATCCAATCTGATCTCCTTTCGAGAGCGGAGGAAAACGGGTGTTGCAAACGTTTCGGAAAATGTCATAAGTTAAACAGGAATCTAGATAAACAAATAAGAAAGCTATTGCGAGTTCGATAAGAAGGACTTTTTTTTTTGCGATTTTTATGGAGTTGCGGTATTTGTGTAGACAGTGTCTATTGGCACACACGCTCTACAACCTATTTACAATCATTGAAGGTGTTACTGATAATACTCCTTTCTGATATACATCGATCTGCAATGCGAATCTTCTACGAATAAGAATAATCAGGTTTTGTGAGAGAGAAGAATATATATATATATAAAGTTTTATAATATCTGCCCTACTTAGCGATGATATTTTGACATTTTACATACGTCGATGTATTTCGCAATCTGCACGTAATCGTTTCGCTGGAAAGAAAAAAATATGGGCGTATCGCGATTTCGCGGAAAATTTTCTGTTGCACTATGCATACGCAATACACACACACACACACACACACACACACACACACACACACACACACACACACAGCCATTGCTCCTTCGATAAACAAAACGTATCGCCAGCTGTTTAGCAATATGCTCATCTCACATACATGCCACAATGTGCCGGTTTTATTTATAAATATGTATCAATAACTGATTAAAAGCGGAGAATCATCGTGACGCCACATGTCAAACCGCGATTTTTCTGGATAAATGCTCGATGCGCTCGTGGCAACTAAAAATAACGAGAATATTATCGTACGCTAATGACACATATTCGTTCGAAAGATAATCCCAGGTCTAATTCATATACGCCCTCCTCCCGTTATTTATATCTATCGAGCGAATCAATTGTGCAATATAAGACTCTTCAACAATACATTAATAATATAAGCCGAGTATATGTTAATGAAAGATATCATAGCCATTACTCGGAAGCAAGATTTTAGGTGCTAAATTCTATATGAAAGAAATTTAGATAATTATATCACCAACCACGTGTCCACTATTTTTAGCGAACTTACAATGTAACGGTTCTACAACAATTCGATAATCAAATTTTTGATATCGATTAAAAATCCACTTTATTATCTTTTCTCAATGAGAAATAATAAAATTCTTATGTAATATTGTATAGAATATACATATGAATATTAACTTAGGGCATATTTGCAACGTATAGTATTTGTTAATGTATTCTAAAAGATCCTATACATTATTTTTATTCATAAAAACTAATTTTAGAAATTTTCAAAGCAACTTATTACAAGCCTTCGGATCGATGGGTCGTAAATTAAGCGACATTCTATTCATTATAAAAAGCAAGATTTTATTTTGTGAGGGAGGGGGGAGGGGTTTATGGACATATTCCTTTTCCTCTTCGCATTATCTATGGCATCTCATGTAAGGATATATTATACAGGAATAAGAGGCATCATATTCTGTTTAATGCTTGAGGCCTCGCAAGATCTTAATCCAACTCTAGTAATAGCAGACATTTGACACGCGGCTCTGTTCCCGCAACAAGGAATCAGCGTGTTCTATTTGCTTTTAATGGTGATACCTAGAGAGAAAATCATCTCTCTTGCACCGAGAAGAACTTTGCACCGAGCCATCGATTTACATAAATTCGCCAGCGTAGAAACGAAGAACAAGATGTAAACTACCTTATTACTTGTCCCACTTATTTCTGTCGCGTTAAATCAGGAAAATAAATGTGACATCTAATTTCCTCGAGGCCAGTGTCGCCATTACAAAGTTCGCGTTCGTAAATATTCTGGCTTCCCACAAAGACAACTTATTCCTAACGTTCGAAGCAAAAAGAAGAGGACATCTAAAGTGAATGCGGTTTTATCTTGAAAATGTAGTTACGATTAAAGTACGATATTTAGTTACGATAAAAATAAATAAAGATTTAGATGCAAAAAGCCGGAAAAAAATTTAATTAAAATTTAATTAAAATTTAATTAAAAAATTTAATTAAAAAACTCTCAGATATGCTTATGCGCACAAATTAAAAGCAAATTTTTCTCTCGCAGCACTAGATGTCTATTTTTTTCATGCATTTTTATCGTGTATTTTAATAAGAAAGAGAAAATATTATTTCCAAGAATTTATTAGAATTTTAAAATTTACGTTTGCGTAATGCTTCAACGTTCTTAGCGTGGAAATAACATCTCGTGGCTCATACCTTTTTTGGACGCCCGTATCGTAATTCGTTCTTTTGCGAGCGTGAGCTCGCGCGGATGCGGCCGGAAAGGGAACGAATATTCTTGCAGCCGCGAGTCTTGTCATTTGCAGTCGCCGCGGCTATTCCCGATGCAGCCTCGCGGATTCAATAAGTCGCCGGCCCCGGTCTCGTCTTCTCGCTCTCCGCCTTCGTCGACGACAACCGCGCGTATCCGCCGCTGGGCTTTACACGCAGGATGTCCCGTTTAAGAATATAAATGCGGGCTGGTCCCGCGTGCAAGCGCATATCCTTCGTCGTTTACGAGAAAGCATTTTTTATGAGACGCGTGTAGTATAATGAGCAACAAGCGCATATGTATCCTGCCTTATTATTCGACTTCCGAACGAATAAACGATCAAATTCGAATTATTTGTTGATTCCATTAACGCGATATGATTGATTTCTTCTCAGCGCAAAAAAAAATGATCGATGTACCGCTTAAATTTATTCAAGCGACAAAATAGGAAATGATATCTTTTGAGAAAAACATCTCGAGTTTAACTTCGTTTTAAAACGTTTTGCTGACGGTATATATGTATGAAAAATTTAAATATAAATGTTTCGTGTTATAAATAAATTTTACATACACACATTTTTATTAAAAAATTATACGTATGGTTCATATACAAACACAACAAACAAATAATAAATAATTTAACCACATAAATAATTTTTACTTCAAGGAACTAATATTTCAGTTTCTCAAATCATTCCTAGTTAATATTTATATCTGACATCAAACTGTTCTTTCCATTCCACGTTTTATGCCTCGCATTTGAGAACAGTGAGTACTGCTTACAGTGAGTTGTTTCGGGCCAAATATCAGACAATCGCCCTTAACGTTAAATACCCATGTGCATAACGGTGAAAACGTGAAACGGTGAACGAAGGGTCGGTCAACGTGCGCGTTTCTTCCCTCGCGCATTTTTCTCATGGTGGAAGGCGCACTTGTCAGCGAGACTGTACCTTGCCCGAGTCGCTTTTGAAAGCCCGTGTTCGTGCTCGATTGTGTCGGTGAGGAGCTCGCGTGTGAGACTTAATTTGTGGTTTTTGTGACGTGCGCGCGCGCGCGCGCGCACACACACACACACACACACACACACACACACACACACACGTCACAATGTGCACGCACACGGGGAACCGCGATGGCGCGGCGCGCGTGTGAATGGGCCGAAGACTCACCTTGAAAAGGAGCGGGTATCGAAAGAGAGTCTTGTGCGTGCCGTTGGCCGGCACCGGCGGTGTAACGTGTGCGACAAATGCGTGCACCGCGGCCGTTGGACGCGAGACGAACGAGATGCATTTTTGCAGACGTGAAACCGTTAGAGCACGTCGTTTATTGTGGTAGAATGGCGATTGAAAGTGCGACTAGACCACTATCGGATCGCTATCGGACGATCGTATCGGCGTGACCGATACGAGTTTCTAAATACCACGATTTTCATCTGGCCAAATTCTATCGAATTCCGAATTTGGAAGCGTTTCATTTCCATAGATTACATGATTTTTGAATACTTAAATTTTTAAATTAAATTCGATGATTTTTACATGGATGAGATACACATGTTTGTTTTCGGCAGATTTTAAATTACAAATGAATCTCGAAAGTCTCAGTTTTCAAAACGCGAATATTATTGCTCCATTACAATCCTTTAAAAGGATAAGCTATGTTAATTCAAAAATCAAGAGGCGCTGCAAGCTGGTTTCACAATGTAGAAAGTAGTGTACGACTATGAGACACTGATTGAGAATTATCGAGGCACAGATGGTGCAAAATATAATTAATCTCGGAGGTAATGAAAGTCGCGATAGTCTTGTTCCCGATCGCGAGGATAATAATGTTCGCGAACGTATCGCCTGTCGTCCGCGAAAAAGCGAGTGCAATCTTTTACGAGGCGAGTTGCACGCGCCGAGCGGATTTACGACACGAGGAGACGTGGATGTAAATTTGTAAAGGAATTAGAAGACACTGTAAACAGATCGTTTACAAGTACCAGGCTCGTTACGCGCTCGTGCGTACCGGTCTCACATCTCTCGGACAATCTCATTACACGTCGTGCTTCATCTTTTTTTTTTTTTTTTTTTCATCAGATCTGGAACTATTTTCTACAACTTTTGCCATCTATATTTTTGTTAGTGAAAGCAGGTACATCGCGTTCGTCAGGGCAAGAAAAGTTCAAATTGTACGTGACGCCGGTTTTGCTAATGTGACCGGCCCTTTGTAACGACTCGACGTGAAAGTATTGTGTAGAAGAGCATATTACACATACGCATAATCCTGTTTTATAGAAAATTCGAGATATATTCTGGATTCCGTAAGAGGGATCGTCGCGACGGGACTAGGAGTTAGGTATTCAGGAAAGCACGCGGTTCATAGGAAGTCTGCTACGTGACGGCGATGTCAACCCGGGGCGAAGAAACGAGAATGATAATAAAAAAAAAAAAAAAAGAGAGAGAAAGAAAGAAACAAGGGAGAGAAGAGGAGCGTAATGGAAAGAAACGGACGAGGCGATGAAGAGGCGACGAGACATTCGACCGTTCCGTCTCTCGCATATGTAATGCATCCTTAAGGAATTTCTTACCTTCGCGTTCTAATCAGGCGTTCCTCTTCTGACTTTTATGCGGAAAACAATTACGTTGGAAACGCCCGTCTGAACATCGTTTCTCAATTAGTGTGGGGCAATCAATCTTTCTTGACGCAATATTTTATCTTATTGATTTCTTAATGTTGTCTTAATATTATGATATTCCGCGCGATGCTATTTCTCGCTATTATACAACAGGCAATGTTATAAAACAGGTATCACGTTTCCTTTCTATAAACGTACTATGTTAATTATTTGTTAAAATTGTCATTGAATAATTTTGCTGATTAAGATGATAAGACTTCTGCATGCGAAAAAAATTTGTGCGATTGAAACTCGTTCTTTCAGTCGTTTATTTATAGCTTGAATAAAGAACCGTATAGTGGATGCGGTCTTTTGATCTCCGGAATTATCTTACTTCACGACAATGCGCATCCGTATACACATTTATATTTATCGACTACTTAAAACAGTTTCAAATGAAGAGTTTGGCCATCTATTTAATATAAAATCTTAAAACATAGATTTAATATAAAATGTCTTGCGTGTATTTCTATTTCTTGACAAATTTCTAAAAAGTCATTAAAGTATTCTAATTCCGAATAAATAAATCGTTGAAGAGTTGATTGAAACTGATATTCTTCAACATAAAGATACAAATATTTTATTATAACAAATAAATTTTTGTATTCAAAAGATTGAACATATTTAAGAAGATATCCTAACATTTAGTAATAAATCTTATACTATCTTTTTTGTGGCGATTTATTTTTCAAGTACTTTTCGTGAATAATTAGAAGGACTCTTTGAATATTTTTTTAGAAAAGTATTATAGACTACATATTAATTTGAGTAAAAGTTTGATTTGCAAACATTAGAAATATTTCTTTAAAAAATAGTATTTTTGTCTTCAATGAAAGAAGATCTGAATCATTTAATAGGGTTTTGGTAAAGAAATAAAATAAACTTATTCTAAATCTAACTCTAAATTGCATCATCGAGAGTATAAAAATATTAAATGGACGACTGATAATTTCGGAGGCGAAGTGACGTCATGGCCGACGCCAACGAGGGTTGGTACATTATGACAAGAAGGGACCATTTGACCCCACTCATTGTTTCTAATCCCACAATAAATTGAAGCAGCTGTACCGGCAATTGATACAAATTTACGTACAGTCCGACTCATAAGGCGCAGATCTTACTTGTTGCGACGCTGTTACGACTTAGTCTTTGCGCACATAACTCGTTTATTAAATTGTATTCCGTTCTGTATTTTACGTATAAATCATGTCTTCGATTATGATGAATTATAAGCTATTAAGAACAATATAAACGTCACACATTTTATATCATCAAAATAAAAGATGTAAACGTTAAATACAAATGCAATCTTTGGTACATTAATTAATACGAAGTATTTATTTTAAAATAAGAATTCATACATATACATTATTTTTATATTATTTTTACAATCTTTTACATGTATTATTTCAGTATATTATATAAATTGATGCGTTTCAAATAATACATAATTTAGAACATATTTATAGTAATATTAATAAAAATTCAGAAAGAATTATAAAATTATTAGAATATATACGATAATTTGTATCCATAATTTTAAAAGTTTTATAAAAGATTATATGATAATGATTGAGTAGTTTATTGTGTTTCAAACATCGACTGCAAGCATCGAATATCGATTTGGTAATACAATAAACAAAAATTTTGTGCATTTGTGCGAAAATAAAATACATATCGTCAGCGACTGACAAGAACATCTCCTTTTTCAATATTTCTATATTTCTTTTCGTATTATATTTATATTACTTCAAAATATTTTTATGTTTATTTATATAATATAGTAAACTTAAAAATATTATTTTAAATAGATTATAGAAAAGAGCTTTTAAAAATAATACATTCTATATAAATTTATTATATGATAAATTCTATAACTAATAAAATAAGAAAGTAAATATTCAACTTTATTTACAGTTAATTATAATTCTAATAAAACTTTTTAAATTAAAAGTTACCTAATTATTTAAAAAAGTATACGATATAAATCAACCAAACCACTTTATTTTCAATATATATAAACCAACACTTTATTTTCAAAAAAATTACTTTTAAGATTTATTTATTTGTGCATAAAACGCTTTGTGCATAAAAGAAATAAGCTTTATTAATTTACTGCAAATCTACAATTAACCTACCATAAAATTTATCTTCCCACAGCGGAACAGAGAGTAATCATTTCCAAGAAAGATGTATTGTATCATGTGCTCGATGAGGAGACGATAGCGATATCGTCAATATGGGGGTGCAGAAGAATTTGAATTTTTTGTTGCAGAGGATTCACGCCACCATGACAGTTCGTGATTGCCATACATTCGCAACGAAGATAACGAATTGACGCAGGCGGACTGCGCGATAACACAGACGTTGAATTGATTTTTTGTGGAATCAGTTGAGAAGTTATCGGGTAGTCTTCGAATGGGTCAAGTCGGAGTTTGATTTCGCTTATACAATCGTTACTTTTCTTCTTCCATAATTCTATGGATAATTCTATGCGCAGTCATCTCTCTTCGCCTACCCAACCGAATGTCAGAAAAGATCAACGCAATACATCACTGCTGAATGCACACTCATATCATATTTATATTACGTACATATTTTTTTATTTTCGTATATATTTATTTTAAATATAATTTTCTTAAGGTATTAAAAAAATCTGTGATTTTTTTTATTTCTCATTACACAGTTTTAAGTTAAATTAATTATGAAATTAAAAAAATTCTAAATTGCAAAGTTTAATTGTTATATTTATTTAATTTATTGAAGCTCCATTTTTTATACTTTCTTTTTATTGATTTGTCGTAAAGAATTTATTTTTCAGCTAATACTTTTCTGTAAATGCATATCGACGACATTTGTGAAAAAAGCGGTGATTTTCCCGAAAGAAATTTTAATACATCTCGCTCTCGCCTTAAACACTCGGCTGCGTGCTGCTGGCTTATTATTATTTATTTTTATTTCTCTTAGAACAACTTCAGAGAGTGTCGGATTGATTGCACGTTGCATCCATTGCAGGAAGCTTTGTTTGCATGAACTTCTCGCGGTTAGTTAATCGCTGAGCGATGACGACACGCGATTTATCGTGCGTATATAATTATAACTCGCGATAGAAACGGCATCGCAGCTAGTTTTAACGGTGGGATAGGCCGATTATGTCGGTCGATGTTATTCAAATTAATTTTGCGATAAGCGAAGATAACCCTTTGCAAGGCAAGATAGTGCTCGTAACGGAAAATCGAAGAGGGCTATGTTTGCCTTTCAATCTTTCAATAGATCTGCTATGAAAATTATATACGCAGCACGCTATATTTTTTAATCCTTAAGCAAGTTTAAACAGGCAGCGATAATTTGCTGTTTTATAAGAGTGTTCCTTTTCATTTTATTATAATAATTTATCTAAGAAAATAAAATATCATTAAAATAGTGATAACACTTAGACATTTTTTTAAAATTTTTAATCTTTACTTTTTTAATTTAATATATTGTATTAAATTGTGTGTGTGTGTGTGTGTGTGTGTGTGTGTGTGTGTGTGTGTGTGTGTGTATGTGTGTGTGTGTAACTATAATTATTTACGATTAAAAGCTAATTAAAGAGAAAGATCTTTCTGTAAGAAAGAAAAATGCATACAAACAACTTTTATATTTCTATAAAATTCTGTGAGAAAAAGAGAAAAAAAAGAGAAGGAAATTGCTAAAGTTCACGCATTTTCCGACGCTGAAGCGAAGCGATTATCCGTTTGACGAGTCCCCGATCCACATAATTTCAAAAGCACTGAGGATAATCGTGGGAAGAGGGTCGGTCCGAGGCAACGAGGCTCGCGGGAAATGAGTTCACGCGGCCATCTCGGGCCTTTCCGGGGCGTGAAAATTAATTAACCTGCCGTCATGATTTCATGCGGAGAAACGTGAACGGTACTCGAACGGTCCGGCCGGCAGCCGCCGCAAATCACGGCGTGCCGAACCGACCGCGAATGCGAGATGTCATGCGGCGAATCGCCCATGCGCCGTAGGGACTTACGCAATCCCGCGGGATGAGAGGAGACGAGAGGAGACTCGCGAGAACCGCGAGTTTATCAATGGCTCGCAGCGCGGAGAAGCCTTTCTCGGCAACTCGCGCGCGTCAAGATTGCCGCTGCACGAGAAAGGCGGGAACCTTTGATCCGGGCGTTTCATCTCGGAAGGATTCTCTTCGCATCTCGTAACTTGCACTTACACGTGAAAGCCTGTTCAAAGTTCGCCCTTGCGTTAACCCTAGAACGCGTGATTTGTTTCTCTGATATTTTACAACAGCAATAACGCACAAAATGAACCTAGAAGCTAATCACGTTAGCCATCACGATTTATTTCATACTCTTCGAAACACAGTACAAATAAAATTAACGACCATTTTATGTAATTAAAATAATTATAATTGATCAAATCAGCGTAGCGCATATGTTATTAGATACGAGTTTCTTGTACTTCTATACAAGTTTCTTTGTTTAATCATATTAATTGTGTGTTGTGGAAAGGAATTAATGATATTACGAACGACACCGAATTATTCTCCCTCATATACTTTCACAGCCAAACATTTGAAATTCAAGTTATTCTGCTATCTCTAGGTCAATTAAATCATGTCAAAAGAGGTCGTTGAACCTTTCACTGCCCTTACAAAAGATGTTATTCAGGAAACACATGCTGAATACATTTAACATTTTGAACGAGACCGCATATAATTGACTTAATTTTATCTCCTTTTATTCGAATTTGACCCTAACAGGATATTTACGAATGCATTGTTTCTTCTCGTTTATATTTTGCTTTTATTCACTAATATAAAGACAGATTTCGAGAATTAAAAATTATAATAAGTATTCATTTTACCAAGTCACTGAGCAAAGTATAAAGACAAATTTCTTTCTTAAATTTAAGTCAAAAGTCTTTACAGAAAAAATTAGCTGATCATGATAAAATTTTAATTCGCAATCATACAAGTTTAAAATGTAAAAAATAATTTTAGTTTTTTTAGAACTATAAGTCCACACATTCAAAGGTAAAATTATTTTAATTATTTTAATCTCTGTAGCAACATTTGCGCGTGAAAAGGCTGCTATGATTGAAAGTGTTGGAATATATTTTTTGCTCGCTATCCTTTAGCGTCTCGAGAGACTTCGTGAGCTACGAAAGCTCGTTGATTTCTGACAGCGAGCGATCCTCCCCGTGTGTAGAGGAGGAATAAATTGAAAGGATCTAACTGGCAGCGGTCGAGGATCGATGGTTATAGAACAAGCGAGCCACTCCGAAGTGAGAACGAGATGAATGACTGACTGCGAACTGGTCTGGCTGGCTTCGAGTGTCTGTCTATGTATTGTACAAAGTCGGAAGTATCGAAGTCTATATGGCCACGAGAGATGTGGAAATCCAAGCCCACAAGCGCGACATGTTCCACCAGGAAACCATGTTCAATATGAAATAAACTTGAAGCGCGCGCCTCGTAAACGAACGTAAAAAGCAACAGCGCGATATAAATCCGTATCGGATATCAGGAAGTCGAAAGCTAAATTTACATGAACTTGCGACGTATCTCAAGTGAGAGGTTAAGCAATGTCTATGTGATATGATTATACGTGAGATTTAATCATGCTACGTTCACTTTATAAAAAAAATTTTGATTAATATTTCGTATTTAATTCAACATTGTAAAAATTGTCCAGAAATTGATTTCCTTTATTTGAAAAAAATTTATTAAAGTTTCCGGAATTGTGGAATTCTAAAATTTTA
Source organism: Pogonomyrmex barbatus (assembly GCF_055798465.1). Classification (NCBI taxonomy): domain Eukaryota; kingdom Metazoa; phylum Arthropoda; class Insecta; order Hymenoptera; family Formicidae; genus Pogonomyrmex; species Pogonomyrmex barbatus. The sequence goes on from NW_028297116.1 coordinate 18,289,230, forward strand.
AAATAATATCTATTCGCTTCTTTAATTTTTAATATTAATTTTCATATTGTTTCCATTATTTTTGTACAATTTCTGAAAGATACATTGGAAAATCCTCATTTATTTTTGATACCATGTAGAAGACCTTTAAATATATATATATATATGTGTCAGATTATCCTGCGGCGAAGAGCTGTTATCACAAAGTCCATAACTAAAACAACCGCTCGGCAGGATGAGGTACCATATTGAAACGAGCGAGTTCGCGGGAGCGAGAAAGAGAAAGAGAAAGAGAGCGATGTCCACCCCTTTCCTCTGATAGCAGAACAAAGGAAATGCACGTACACGGGTGGCGATAGCGAAGCGACTTTCAACGTGGACGTACGTGATTTTTCAGTCGTGTTTTTTTTTTCTCCATTCGTTCCCTTTCTCCTTCTTCATGGAAATTATGCGCTAATGATACTAAACTTATGCTTACCGCTGATTATCTCGCACGCAAAATCAAACGTTTACAATCGCATTGCATAATCCCTCATTGCTGTTGATCGTTTAAAATTGCCAAGACTGTCGACTTCCTACTTTATATCGTAGTGTAGTCGAGGAAGGAGAAGGCGAGAACGGCGCTTTCATCTGGGCTCAGCATCTGACGTCTGAGAAACACTGCCGCTCACAAGCAGTGGACCAGACCCACGCACACACGTTCACACTCCACACACACACACACACACACACACACACACACACACACACACACACACACACACACACCACACACACATACACAAAACACACGCTCTCATGTAAGATCCGTAATTCCAAGAAGCGTACAGTCATCGGAAAAAGTGAAGGGGGTTTCTGACGGGCGGAGGGCGGGCGGGCGTGTCGGTATGGTTCTGGTAGTGCGCATTACCAGTCGGGCATATTCATGAAAGTTCCTTGACATCGTCGGCGGTCGCGGGCGAATGACCAAAGCGAGTCGCGGAGGTCGACCGCGTGAAAAAGAAAACACCATTGCGGATTTCCTATTGTCTCGCATGACCGACTGGAAATTTTCCATATCAGCAGCAAGACATGCATGTTTTCGCATTCGACCATCGATACTCAACGGTACCATGACACAGAGATCGTTATCTTCGGTTTAAGAATATCCGATAACGCATGACACAATATTCATTAATTAATTTTAATTTCACATTATTAATGCACAACGATAATAAATAAAATATATTGCGATGCTCTCATCGCGAAAGAATTATTTAAGCAATTTGCAAGTCGCGTCTGTATAATAAAATTCCTCGCTCGTGGTCTCCCATAATTTTTAACTTTCAATTTTAAACATATCGATGACTTCGGGTAATCAATATGTAAACGGCTTTTATGTAAATTTAAAAATACCAAGTAGAACACACTTCTGTAACGTTTATATAAATGGTATATAAGTGCAAACATTTATATAAATGGTTAAAATGGAATATTCATGAAGGTGATGACAAGTGCAAGTGCAATTTTAGTATTAATATCGATTATACAACGAAGTCTTTTCAGACATCGAGATAGCTCTTGTATTTATTCCGCGTAAATGGCGCGCAAGTATAAGCAGCAAATTGATTACGCGAATTATGCAGAAATCAGTTACGTATTCTGATCGGACGTCTCCTCCGATGCTTTTCGCATACGTCTCTGTTCCGTCTAAATTCCTATGCTGTTTTGATGCGTCGTCGATCGAAACAGAGGGAGGAAGGATACTTACGAACAAGTCCATCCTGTTTTCCAGCCGATGAACACCTTCGACTCTTCCTATCCTCGTCCGCGCGCGGTCTCCTCCTTTTTGCTTTATTTCCGTGTTCGTTAGCATGAAAGAGGCATATTCATGAAAGATTTTTTTTCTCATGTCGACGACCCCGCACAACCGTGAAGGGACTGTCGAAGAGGAAGAGACAAGGAGTGGCTTGTGCCGTTCGTGTGACGTGCACGAACCGGACGACTCGAAGGGATCACATCGTCATTTTCCAAACAACGCCTATTTGCATCCTGATAAGCCTGTTCGATATACAGTCTCCTACTGAAGGATTATAATGCATCGCTATATGCATTTTTCATACACGTGATATTCGTTCGAGATGAAAAGTAATCTCCGTTCAAGAAAATACGTAATATGTATAGAGTATAACATCTTGACAATTGATAGTTGATATATGTATAGTTATATATTATTTATTTATTAAAACTAAAACAAGACAATATACGATTGTGTTATATTTATTTAATCATCGTAAATGACACACACACACACACACACACACACACACACACACACACACACACACACACACACACACACACACACACACACACACCTTAGTTACGATAATTAAATAAATTTAACGCAATCATATATCATTTTGTTCTAGTTCTAATAAACAAATAATATGACTCTTGTGTTATGGCAAGTTATAAGAAATAAGATACAAATACTTTTTTTATTTCCTGTTACAATAAATAGACAAAAGTTGTAAAATGATAAAGATGTTAGAGGATCGTTTCTAGAATTACTAATCTGATGTAATCCTTGTTATTTTGTATATAGATATATAGATGTGTATATTTTAGCGTGTGTCATCACGTTAGCGACCTTTAAATACAAGACAGATTAAAAAATTTAGATCGCCCCTAGGCTCACTTATCTTGTTTAATTATCTTGTGTAATGCATCATTGTGAAGACACAACAGCATGTCATCAGTTAACCGCAGCTGCTGGTTTTATAACAAACGAGCTGAAAAATTTCAATATTATTACTAAATAGTTGTAATTTGATAATCTTCAAAACGATAAATCAACGGAAACAACCGCAATCAAAATTATCAGCTAATGATGGATAAATCTAAATATCCCGCAAAAAAAAGATAAAAAAATATGAGAAATGTCATAAAAACAGCAAGATATTATCAACCATTTAGTTTTTACTTTTTCTATTTTTCTATCGATGAGATTCAGAAACTGTAATTATCGTCAAGTTTTTCTGATCGCGATTATTGAATTTCATTTACGTTGCACTTACACGATGTCCTCGCGTGATTCTGACGTATTTGCAGTGATTGACTACATGTAAATAAGCTCCTTATAATTATATCATTGACGCAAATTTGCATTTGTGGAAATTTACTGAAATTGCAAGATAGAATTAACTGTCATTAAATCATAAAAAAAAAATGTTTAAGATAACATAGATAAAATAATACAAACATATTGATGAAACTATTCTACAACTTTTGTGAGTATCACATATCATTTATACATGTATTGATTAAATATTATATCTTTTAAGGGCATACATATTAGAAGGGAAGTATATGAATGTTTCTGTATTTATCAATTTTTTATAGACTCAGTAAATATAATTTACTTTTGTAGATGAATGATTTATGCAAGTAATTTTTACATTCCAATTTAGTTTTACATTCCAATGTTATGGATAAATCAGGTAAATAGTTTATCTTATGTATTCAATGATATATCATGATACGTGAAGATAAAATTTGAGATTTTGAAAAGCAAAGACACTGGATGAAATTGTCGAAATGTTGAAATGTTGAAATGTTATAAAGATATTTGTAGAGTATCTTAGAATTTAGAAATTCCGTAAAAAACGAATAATAATAAATAAATATATAATATAATAAGTTTTAATCTAAAATTTTTTAGTATAAAACACTCTACTATATTTAAGTTGTATACTTTTTCAGCTTTGCACTAGTATGAACTTCAATTATTTCGATACTAATTCATTCTGATTATTTAATTTATTTATGCCAATCCTTTTAAACTCTAAAGTTACTATGAATCAAATTAGCGTTCATTTGATTTAACTTTTTTTTTTTAATTTACGAGAAAAATAAAGAATAAGAATAAAGAAAACGGCTGAATAGATTAAAAATCAAACAATTTAAAGTTTTTTAAGATTTTAAACACGACAAATTATTACATTTAACCTTAAATTAGGAAGTTAAAGTTAAATGATACGAAAAAGATTTATATATTTTATATTCTTCTTTCCACACAAAGAGATTAGCTTAAGTAGCACAACGTCTCAAAAAGCTGCGCCTTCGTCAGGGGACTTGCTCAATTTTGCTAGTGAGCATTTCTAAAAAACAGAAACGATTTGGGTCTAACGATCATCGACCCGAGTGTGGCAATTAAGACGAAGTAGACCACACGCGAGTCTGACCCCAGTTTTACGTAGTCGCTTGCCCATCGGCGAACAAAGGGCAAAATCTGTTTCGCTGGGCGACCATATATATATATATATATATATATATATATATATATATATATATATATATACGCATGCGATATACCTGCGTACACGTAACGGATACCCAACATGTGCGTACGAGAGGGACCAGTGCTTTACGACTTAACACACGGTCTCCTATGGCGGCCACACGTGGCCCGACATTGGCGTCATTGATGAAGAAAGAGAGCGTGATAAGCTTCGGTAATGGTGCAACTCCCTCTCTCGCCGGAAGTTGCTGTATCCTTATGTCGGTGTCGCGAACTTCGGCCTCGACCCTGTCCGAGGTAAATTCTTTAATGAGATACGAGTGGAAACCTCGCAGCATCTCTTGCACCCGTCGTAATGTCTTTTATGTACGTATGCACGAGAACTTTACGTTCGACACGTTAAAGAAAAGCAGTAGATTACCATAAAAATATAACCTAAGTACTTTCATGATATTACATGTGATTTTTTTTTTCACTCGCATTATAAGTTTTTATTTACAGGGATATAATTTTGCAAGAATAAAAATTATGACAATGATAACTATCTTCCGTTTTGATTGAGAATGTTTAAAAAATTCTCATTATGATATTATTAGACAATATTTTATTTTTATTTTATATCTGTCGTATGTAGCATCATTAATTACGCTCGTAATTACAAAAGTAAATAATAAATAATAAAAAGATAGTAATGAAACCTCGTGAAGCTTTCCTTTTTGTTTCACGATATACGATGGCAAAGTATATTACTGATCGGCATGTGTATATGTGTATATGTGTACGTGACCAAAAACAAACTTGAAATTATAAGATCAGTGATAATTACTCAGCAAGTTGCTACTTTAATCCGATCTTGTTCACTCGAACTGCTAAGATTAATAACTCATTCAAGAGGAGTGCATGATCAACGAGCCGCATGCTGCAACAGCTGAAACGGCCGGCTTTTTCTCCCGCGATGATGTCACATATCTGGCGCATTGTGTCTTCTCTTTTCCCTGCCTAAGTTAAGGGGCAAAGAAAAAAAGCGCAAAAGAGTCTCTCATTTGCTTCCTTTTCTTCGTCTCTCAGCGACTTCATCCGCCTTCTCCGCCATTTTCTCTCCCAGGAGCATGTTTCTGCGTTTCTCAGCCGCGTTTTTGTTCGTGACCCGACAAATCGTTACTGCTAAAATTACACAAACCGCGTCAGAGTGTAACCGCAACGCGCAAGTCAACTTCTACTTGTGGTAATCGAGATCGTCGACAAATCAGTTTTGAATCCACGAAATATTCGGATACGAAATATACATCTTAATGAGAAACATAAAAAATGTTTTTTATCGTATTATTGTATTCAATATTAAAATATATTTTAAAAAGTAATTTTGATAGATATATCAATCGTACACACAATGTGACGTGATTATGTGATTAGATTAAATTCATATAAAATTTATTTTGTTATTTCGCTGTTTTTATCTTAAAATTTTGACTTTATGTCATTTTAATATAGCAAAAGAGTACTATAAAAATTAATTTTTTATTAAACTTGATATTTCAAAATATATAAATATTATGTTTTTATATGTAAAACCAATGATTAACCAATCACATACACGTAATAAATCATTAAAGTTTTTATATTAAAAATATATAATTATCGGAAATTATGCAATATCTACTCAAAGATTAAGACGAAAATGGAAAAGTAACGATCAAACATGAACTTATCTCGTTTGTATCATTATCGACAATTGATGGGTGCATCAATGCAGAACGTTAAGTTGCATTGCACCATGGCGAGTTTCGCCGCAGCTAAAGTCGTAACGAGAACCGCGAACAACGTGAAAAACATGATTCTCAGTTTACTCACAGTTAACCATAACATTACAACAAACGAGTTGATCGGTGGAGAAACAACATGGACACAGTTCCAGTCCAGCAGGACTAGATTTAAAAATCGCGAAAAATCTTGCTCCTTTAATGAATGACTGTTTTTTCCACGACCATTTCCGGAGTCGTTAGAGGAAATCGCGACGTTTTTTTTTTGAGATTAAAACTTCCGCAAGAGTTATTGATTAAGATCAATTGTGAAAAGATATTTCCGCACGCGATATATATAATACACACAAATATTATATATATATTCTAGTATTACATATGATAAATATGGAAAATTGTTATTTAAGCGATTTCACTTTAATCCTTTGACAAATAATAGTTTTAAACAAAATAAACTTTTCTTTATAATGCATAATTGCTTTAAAACATTAAAAAATAAAATAAAGATATATTTAAAGCATTGTTTAAAGCATTGTTATTCTCGGTAGATAAAATAATTAAATATTGTCTTTATATAAATATTAAGCGCACACTCATATACTTATTTAAAGGAATGTCAGATAATTATAATTAAATCTTAGTAATAAAATTTTATGATTCATTTGAAAAAAGATAAAAAATAATATAACTGAACTTTCTAGTTTTATCATTAGCTTACGCATTAGTATAATAATTCTTTAATAATTGACTATGTGAAATATTTCCATGTCAATTAAAAAACGATTCCAGTTTTTCCTCGAAGCTGACACATCGTTATTACTCAACATTATATGTCATATAGTGTTAATTACGAAGTGTTTATTGTTAACGTTGTTGATGTTTCAGACTTTATCGATAGCTAGTTACATAATCAAACTGTGAAATTCTAAGAAAAATATCAAATAAAGAAAAAACACTCAACGTTTTTTCACGATAACAAATTAGATTTTTTTTCTACGTCCTATCGTAGGTTAGATATCATCACGACTATTCTGGTTGACAGCTGTCCTAAACATCGCCATTGGCGCCATGATTAAACTGTTCTTTCAAGTATCACATCTGTGACATCTCTAACTTCAAATATAATTCTTATCCGTTTACATACTAATGATAATCAATGCATAAAATATTACGTAATTAACATACTTCATATTTCTCATACGCTCTTCAAGTGAATATTCTTAATTGTGATCAACAATGTTAACGATTTTGATTGATTTCCTATTAGAAATGCATCACGCTAATTCTCGTGATCGTATTAATATAGTAATATCAGTCTCTCGCTTATTTCGCTTATCTCCACTGTTTCTTTATTTGGCATTTCAAGAACATCGTAAAATACAATACTTTTTAGCATCGTGATATTCCCTGCTTAGACGGCTAACTAATAGTGAAATTAATAGTCAATTTGCATGGTGAGGTTGCGTGATCGACTTGGCGCATTAAAAGCCTGCCCGCGCACCGCGCGATGCGTGTAGCATGCTTGCTGGCGTCGTATATATAGCCGTATGTAGGATTTTGCAAACTGGTTCCTCGATAAAGCGAACGGGTTTGCTACATCACGCATACATTTCCCAATGATTTTTTGTCGGCGAAGCGTGCCGCAAAAAAAGGAGCGGCGCTCGGTGCGGATAATGCGAGAACCGATCGCGTATATGTTGAAAGCGTTCACTTTCCATTTCTCTCGATTCGCGCTGCTCGCGCATTCGGTCGAGGCGAGATAATAAAATTAACGAAGCGAACTGGGAATATATTCGCGTAGACGCTAGCCTCTTGAAAATCACAAAATCACGACAATCAGTGACTAGTCTTGGCTTGCGTCTCGTTTCTCAAAGCTATTTATTTTATGCATATGAATGTAACGTGTAAAAAAAATACATATATGATATACCGTTGAATTATAATCATACTACGACAGAATATTTATAATATATTATATAATTATATTCTATCATAACTTTGTCTGTTCATTTATTTAGAAAACAGTTTTTATAATTTATCTGTAAAAATATGCAATTTTTAGCGAACATTAAAGATATTTTTAAGTGTTATAAAAAAATGACATAAAACAATTAATGCAAATGTATATGCAAATTGAACGGGACTGTCAGAGTTAAAAAATTTAGGAAAAAAACTAACTTTGCTGTAAGCTATAATAGTTTCAGCGTCATCAAAACTCATTTAATTTCATTAATAAATGACGTTTTTACAGGATCATGTATTTTCTGTTACGTATTATAATAAATGAAAAGACAAGAAATTGCACTCAGATTTATCAAAGAGTAATTTAGAATTTATTTTCATTGAGATAAAAATCTCTTTTTGTTACGAAAAAGTTGCAATCACCGTGAAATAATACGAAACAAATTGAACGTACTAAAGCAGTATTACTCTAACTTTCTCTCTCTTGGTACACATCGTACTCGCTTTTAACTAAAATTTCCGCATTGTCTAATTGCATAATCTAATTGAAACACTAATATCTGAATCATACTCCTTTACAGTTATTATATTTCCGATGTGAAGTACTATAAAATCTCGTTCTTAAAGGCAAATTTATAAAAATATAAGATTTTTAAGAAACATTAGATAAGTGAATATTTATTTCTATTGTATAAGACGCGTATACATAATGCTGTACACGCTTCTAACTTTGAACAGTTATTCTGGGAACAAGGGTGACTCTGCCGAACTTATATACATGCAAAAAGAGTGTGTAAGAAACCACCGCGGCGATGAGACAGCGACGAGGTCGTAACGTGACTTGCTCTTCGTGCTAGGATGAGACTGTTTACCGATCGGGAATCCCACGAATCGATAAACTATTTCACAGAGAAACACAAATGTGCGTGTATGTGATGTGTGTGTGTGTGTGTGTGTGTGTGTGTGTGTGTGTGTGTATGCGCACGTGTGTATGCACTCCGCACATCCGCGCATGTTTTGCAACATCTATTCGCAGTGCTCACACATACGTAATGGCACAATTATTGTAATTGCGTATCTCATGCATAGGTAATGCCGTTTACTTCGCATGCTCCTCTCGCGGATACACAGCCGATTATAATGAAGATCGTTTTGCAATGCTCGTAATCTTCCGATCTCTTCGGCCGTGCTACAGCGGCACCGTTTCAATATGCTCGTAGGGGCTCAAGGTAACGCGTACTACGCTCATTGTTTTCGCAGATTCATTCTTGTGGTTAATCGCATGTCCTCTTCTCCGCTTTCGAACATTGTAATGTAAAATATAGTAAATCGCATAAAGTATTAAAGACCAACGGGTTTCGTCGCATATAATAAAAGTGCGACAAAATAAATTTTTCAGGATGCGATAAAATTCATAGGTAAAACTTTATGCAATTAACTTTATGCATCTTAAAACTTTATGCAGTTTGCTATATTTTATTTTACAATATTTAACATTTAGCATTATTGATATAAAGACATTTCTTGTTTTTAATCTCAAGGCCTATTTTTCTAGGCCTGTTTTTTTTTTTTTTTTGGTGTAAATAAATGTAGGGAAATCCTGAAATCTTTTGGACGGAAATTATCAAATATTAAAGAGTTCAGGACAAGTCTTCAGGATGAGGCATGCAGATGCATGCGGCTCAACGACTATGTTTTCATCTGGGAGTCATGCTGTATTTCCGATGACTCGGCTGGGGGAAAACACATTCGACATCGGTATCTCGCAAGCAATTCGGAAACTTGAATGAACGCCAAAATCCGCGCGCCAAAATAGGCATCGAAAGATAACATTTTTTCTCGCGCGCGTGGACGGAAACGAATGTGACTATTTATAAACTTCAAACATTCATTTTACGTTTCCGATTGTATCCTAAATCTCTATCTTTTGTGCGAATATTTAAACTACGCCTACATACTTCGACATACATACACCGATGGGTTTTTCAGCGATGTATAATCTATTGTTCATTTTTTATATTATATTTTAACTAACTATGATAAAAACATCAAAATTATATTTTATATATATTCATAACTCAAAATTATATATTTTACACAAATTATTTTATGAAAGTTGCATATAATGTGATTTTTAAATTCATTATTAATTTGAATTAACCATGACTAGTGATTATTATAATGCCTTTGCAATAATTAGTTCAATTGTAATAAGAGTCATAATTTAGCACTAGTGAAAGTAACTCTGAAATGCGTTTGGCAAGAAAAATTTACATCTAGCGAATAAATGCTAATATCTATAATAGTAGCTAACCTATGATTAGCATCGCTCAAGTGTGGCGCATACTTCGGCTACCGTGCAGTTATCTTTCATTATAACTGCTTCGATTTTTTTCAAAACCGGTCTACTGCATCATGAACATCTCGTGTGCGTAGGACCTTCTCTGCCATCTTGAAAATACCTTTCCATCGCAAGAGGCGATATAGAAGATAACCGTGTAAACGCGTTACTGTTTAACGAAAGGCTATTAAGTGAAAGCTTCTCAAAACAAATTACTATATCATTAATTTGACATATCGTTAATTGTTGGTGTCAAATCGAAACTCGGGTTTACGATGTAATTAAAACTAATAAATATTATCATAACTTATCGATATCCTTATTGTAATTATTTTGTATTTTCCTTTTGCGCGCAGAAAATAAAAAAAAATCGAAATAAAACCACAAGTGTACCACGTTGACAACACGGTTTGGTCAGGGAGAAGTCACGTAACGCAAAAGGAAGACGAGGTGAGGTAAAAGAGTTTTGTTTGAGTAGGAAAAGAAGAAAAAAGTAGAACGACGCCAAAAGCCGTGAAGCACGTTTCGTTCTTTGTTGATAATTCGGCCGTAAGTTTGCACAATGATGGAAATTTACGAAAATTTTTTAAAAACGAAGAAATATATATAACTATATATATCTAATTTTTAACTAAAATATATGTTATTAATAACGTAGATTTGCATTTGTATATATTGTACATATTAATAAAATATTGATTAATGGTAAAATTTTAGATTTAATAAAATTTGAGTCATACCGGAAATAAGATTCTATATAAACTTTTGGCGATAACGGAACTGTTGTAACAGTAATAATATTTACTTTTGTAAAAATATTAATTTCAATACAAGATGTTGGCAAAAAAAAAAACACATACGCATTGTATACTAGGCGGTCAAGAAAACCAAAACCTAAGACAAAATAACAACGTTTCGGAACCAGCTAATAGCGGTTCAATAAACGACTTCTCTCACTATCAAGACCTCTCCTCAATAAGCAAGAAAAGATACCGAATGCGTTTCCAGCGTCTGGCTCATATCATGTGTTTCTGTTTTGAAGGGAAACTGGGGCGAGAGGATAGAAGGGAAATCTCCGAAGGATGGAATATGACGAGGAAAACTTGATCGTTATTTCTAGCTCGCGGATCTTCCAAGTGGTCGGTCTGACAGGTCGAGATGGTTTCTGACCTGCTAAAACAAACCTCGGATCTATCTCGAACCGGTTTTTTATCCTAACTGAGGCCGAGTCACATCTAAAACGAGTGGATACCCCACTGTGTTGTCTTAGTCCCTGGCTAGACCATTCTTCAAACGGATGTGCAAGGACTAGGATCCCAAAGAAGCTCTTTCTATTCATCCATTCAAGTATAGATGATACTCACGTTTAACGGAAAATTGCAAAATAATTGAAAATCTAATCTAATCCTTCTTTCGATCAAGTTTTCGTAATAATAGTTTTGGCTATATCACAATTTTTTTCATTAGGAGTTCTAATAACGCATCTTAAAATTTTATGTACACGTTGGACAAATTAAATTATATATCAATTTTATGCTGTATATTTTATATTTATAACATAAAAAATATATATGTAATTTTTTTATCTGCAATTTTATAATAAAATTTCGGATTCGATCCGCCGACTTTCAAATATATTTTCTATAAAATTAATTTATTCAAGGTTTATTTTTAAACAGTTACAAATAAATATAATATGTTACCTTAATTATGCAAACGTAGACAACACTTTCATAAAATATTTTTGAAAAACCACTTTAAATCATGTAAATTTTCGAAAAATAACTTACAAAATTATTAAAGTAAAATTACTAAAGTAAATATTATTGTTTCTAAATAGAAAGAAGGCAACAACGTTAAATTCGTTGTCTAAGATTCTCCAAAATTTCTGATGGCTTTCGTGACATTACCTACATCATAGTAATTTAATGTCGTGATGTTCATATTAACTTTGTCAGCTAAACCTTCAATACCTGTTTTGACATTCTATAAACGGGCCAATGGTCACGAACAAACTTAATACTGTGAGTCAATCTGCCGAGTTTCATCATGCGCCTCACGTATGTAACCACGTATAAATATTTTTCATTGATTAATCGTCCACACGATATGCCATGGTTACATGAATGTATAATTACTTGAAGTATATATGGGCTCAAAGAGATACTTATCGTTCATATACACGCACATACATTACGCGAAGTACAAAGTAAAATTTTATGCATCATTGCACTATATATCGGCGATATTTTCACGCAAATAATTATATATTTTTGTCGAGATGATTTATTTGTGTGTTTTTATTTTTACGTGTAAATGATATGAGTGAAATAACTACTAAGTTATGCAACGCGATCATTTAAGATAAAATATCATTTTTATTTTATCTCATTTCTGTATCTTAGCGCTTAATTTTGTATTATATAAATATATTATATATATTTTGTTATATAAATGATACATAAAATAATATAAAAATATTCAAATGCAAAAAAGCTAATTTACATTTTATGTTAACGCGTTTTACACACGATGCTTCGAGAAGAATGTATATACACATATGAAACGCATATTTCGAGTAAACACTCGTATCCGTTTGTAATAAACAGTAGATGCACCGCGCATGCGGATGTTTTATGCATCTCCCGAACAAAAGATTACATAAATTTTTATTGTATGTATTGGCGAAATTAATGCTGCATTAATACTACATGAGGCCGATCAGATCGTAAGCAAAATCGAAACGCATCGCCTGCTCGTTCGATATTCACGTCACGTATTATCGCACATACGAAATACTATTCGGTAAACGAATCAAAACGAATCGTTACATGTTGTAAACGCAATACTCTTACTTCCAATGTCACAACTGACCTATTAAAATATAGCATATTCCTTACTTTATGTAATTAATTATTTATACTTAAATGCAGTCAGAACATAGATTTATATGTAAATAATATTTATTAAAATATAATAATAATAATATCTACTAATAATAATACTAATAATAATAATATCTACTAATACATATTATTATATGCGTTGTTTTGTAGTAATACTTGTTTGTTGTTAAGTAATTTTGTAGTAATAAATAATCATAAAAATATATATGTCGAGATAAGTTGAGACAGGCGCTCAAGTGCTGGGATAAGTTGAGGTAGGCGGTCAAATAAAATTAGAGAGGATACGAGGGAAAGCGTAGTAGTTCTTTCATTTTTAACGACCCCATGCCGAGCGGCAAGTGCAAGGCACCGGAGTGTGCAGCCGAAAAAAAGAAGAAGAAACGAGAAGAAGAGAGGGTCGTTCTCTCTCACGGGGAATAATTTCTTTCTCCAAGGCATACCTTGAGCACGGAGAAGCCGTTCACTTATCACGTGGTTCTCTGAATTAAAGATACATTTTTTTAAAGTCAAGAAACACGAGAAGCGGGGGAATAAGATGACATTTTATTATATTCGTCGAAACATCCACGTCAGGATTTTTACACTAATACTACATATTTTTCGGTTTTTTTTTATTACTAACTCTAAATACTAAGTTTTTCGTTAAGTGTAAACTTAACACCGTGTCAAAATGTAAATTCAATTTATTTAACAGACTATTTGAATGATTCAATAATTTTTTCTTTAGAACACACGGGTTTTACTCACTCAACATTGCGTTGTTTTATGTAACCGCATTCAATTTACCGAAAGACAAGTTATACCTATAGTTTAGAAAAGATTCATTTTTCGGAGAATAATAGTTAATTCCCGGCTGTATGATAAAATTCTAAAATTACTTTCAACAATATTGAAAGGTATCTCAATTTTATGTATTTTGTATTTGACAAAAGTTAGAAGAAAAATATATCCTATGAAAGATATGTTCAAATAATCCTTTATAAAATAATATATCTTTCCTCACGACGATTCTGGTAAAACAGAATATATGTTTTTCGATAACAATTATCTTGTGTGAACCCGGATTATTATTTACTTCATTCTTCGCTCTAAATATAGAGCATTATCTGGAGGAACGAATTGTCTCTGTAAATCAACTACAGACTATCACATTTCACGAAAGAGGTAAATCATCATTGAACTTGGAACATTCGACCCTGATTACGCCTTGTAATACGAGATTCGGTTGAACTCGTGTGGCTATCACTTTGCAGCGCAAACGTGCGCAACGACGGGGCACAAGGGTCGAATGAGAGACAAAACATTTGCCTCGACGATCGGCGAGGGTGGGCGATATGTTTGTCTCAAAGGAAATATGGAGATTTCTTCGGCTGCCGAGGAAACCTGTCATTAGCTGACACGGCACTTTTCTCGCGAAACGCGCGGTTTCCGACGATGTAACCTTGAGCCTTGAGAGAGAACGTATAATTTCGAATCTCGGTGGAAGTAGCGATCAACCAGGAAAATAAACGTAATGATCGTTGAATGTTTTCCACGGACGATCCACGAATGGACTTTCCGGAAATATTATGTCTGTATATGGTTAATATTTTTTTATGCAAAAATGTATGCGTACGTATGTATGCGTAAATTACAACGCAGCGATTATTATCGATTTTCATATTACGCACGCTCTTTGTCTTCAAATCTTAATTTATTTACATATTGTAAAATTTAATTTGCAACTTGCTGGTTAGGCGATATTGATAATAATTCTTTATTTATTCACTTATAAATTTCCTTTGCAATATTAATGATGACAGGAAATGAATAAAAAGAACAGCGACTAAATCAGAATAACTTTTAAAAATAGCAATTTGTATAATATAAATACGTAATTAGTATATTAATTACTTTTTCTAGATGCAAATGCGTTTTTGCTCATCGATCGCAAATTGCTGCAATGTGAGAAAACTAATGCTAAAGGAAATAGCAATATGATAATGATAATAATTTGAATTAATATAAATGTCATCGTAATATAAAATCCTTATCTAACATATGTAAATGAGTGATTATTCCTTTAATCAATATTATTATAAATCATCATAATTTAATTTAAAAAATTGATTTAAAAGAATTAAAAAACGTAGAAAATAAGAAAAAATAATATTATTAAAAAAATATTTTATAGTTCATACCCAAAATATTTAAATTGCAATAATCGATATAGTAATAATCCGTTACAACCGACCGTAATAGCCTTGGATTTGCTTAACTCACAAAGAGAACTTTTCTTATTAATTGTTCTTCTTTTTAAAATGGCATGCTTGTAATTTTATGACCTTCCTTTACTATTACTTTACAATAAGTGATGACATTGTTCGAAGCAAATTTTTTTGGCATAAAGATTTAAGGTTTCAGAAAAAACTCATGTTATAAAACTTTAAAACTGTTATAACAACATAAAAACAATCCTTGAGATAAATTAGAAAGAGATAAATTAGAAACCTAAAGGATTAAGTTTATTTTCGTTTTTAAAACATTCACTTCAAGTGAGAAAATATATGTTTTTTCATATTTAGATTTACAAATATTTTAAGGAGTACAATTATTTAAAAATCTATTCAAATTTGGAAATAAATCTAATTAAATAACATTAATACTTTTAGAATTCAGACTATTTTTCAAAGTATTGTGTGATATTAAAAAAAATCATTAAAATTAAAAATTTCAAATTTATATTTTAATTGAATTAAATTTATCACATTAATCAGAAAATAAAGTTAAAAAAGAATCAAATTTTGGATTATCAATTTCTATTAAACTGCTATCAGTAATTTTTCTCTTTCCATTTTGATATTAAAAAATCGACTGAATATTTCGATCTTGATCAGGCGACCTTCATCATTGATAATATGTACAATTATAAAATTAGTAAACTTCTTTTTTCACACTAGAAATTTGTTTTTGATTTAATATTAATTAATTAAATAATTTTACTTATAGAATATATACATATGTACACGTGCATGTGTTTAAATATACATATTATATGTTTTGCTATTGTTATACAATAATTACAATTTTGATGATCAATCAGTTTTTAATCTATCGCGATATTTTTTTGTGCAGACAAAAGGACTTTGATAAATTCGCTTATATTTCAAAACGACAGAAAACGTTGTCCCTGACTTTCGATCTTTCGACTCGTGTTGACGCGCGAACGAAGACCGATCGTCACTAGTTTCTCTTGGGGTTATGCATCTCGGTTCTCTTCTATTTTGCGAACAGCTGCAGCAATAAACGCGTTTCTATTTGCACCTGCTGAAAGGTAAGTGTCGCGACTGGAGAGCACGCAAAGTCACGTTCTAACGTTTTCATGGCCGAGCATGAACGATAACGTCAGTTTCTTATCATTTGCATCTGCATTCACATGCATTCACATTGACAAACGCAAGAAACATGATAGTTTAATAATGTTCACTTCTTCCCTCCATTGAAAATTTCTTCTCTGTTATTTCTTTGTACGATACAACATGTAACAGATTCTATATTAGACATGAAATATCTATTGCGAAATGCAATCTTGTGTAACATATAACAGAGATAATATTAATATTTTATACATCAAATTTATATATATTTTATGTCAATAAGATTTTCTAAAGTAATAAACATGTCATATTAAGCATCATTATTTTCTTATTATTGAAATAGCAAAAATTATGCAGAATTATTTTCAAATAGTGTGTTCCTTTAAATTTTAAATAATATAATAAAAAATTAGTATACGATACATCTTTTGATGTTCTAACGGTAAGAAATCAAACTACTGGTATTCAAAATTTATGTGCATTGGATTTTATTAATACGCTAATTCATTCACGACCGATTATTTAAATATTTTAACTTTCAGTTTTTACGAGTGAAGGTTGGTGAGATGCTAAGGTAATTGTTGTAGAGAAGCAGGACGATCGAAAAGTTCAAACGCGAATCTAAAAAAGAGAAGAAGAGAAAGTCATGTTGCACATTTGAATAAATTTGTTTTGTGAAAAAAATGAGGGAACGTAAGAATATGATGGAATCTATTTCTTCACAGTTTCTGCCTATTCAATTGAATAAACATCTTTGTACACATATATGTCATAAATAAAATGACAATGATTGGCATTCATCTCATAGTTCTGTTGTAATTACAACAAGAAAAAAAGAAAGTCAATCTTTTTGAAGCATTTACATATGTATGTTGAAGAAAGTTGAAATCAAATAAAACACATCACATAAAAGATTATTTGATTCATTGATAAACTTATATTAATAAATTCATATTATTTTTATTTATGCATTCTAAAATTGTTAATAATAATAATAATAACTACACTTGTTATATTCAAATAATATAATTAAATAGTAAATGAAGAGAATTAAAGATTTTAATTATATAAGATATAGAAATATATTTGTAAAATTAGGAAAAGTTTTTGGTTTATACCGTTTTTTATCATTCTTACAATTTTATATGCACATGTTTAATTATTTCATCCACTTATTATTCATTCAATGACGCTTATAAAAATAAAGTTAACATTTTGTAATTTATTAACATAAATTATAATATTATTTCTTTATTTAGGTTAAACATATACACTATATATAGCGTATGAAATAATTCCGTTTTAGTTGTACATAATTATATGTATACCATAATAGTGATAATGTAGATTGGCCAATGATCACTATGTAAATTCGTTGACTAAGTTAATCATAATACGCTGGTACGTATACATATTTTAACGAAAAGCACGAAAATTGTGGAAATTAATGTTCAAATGATGTTGAATTATTTTGATTTAACATGTATTTATATATTGTATAATTAATCCTGATCACAATATGTGTATTTAACTGCAATAGAAAACATGACAATGGTATCTTATCAATCTCACGGATTTACGGATCTAGATGAATAAAATAATAATAAATCTCAAAATAAAATCCTTATGAAAAAAAATTAAAAACAATATTCATGTTTTTATGATGAAAATAAAATTGGAATGCGTAAGTATTAAGTTTTCTTTACAAGCAGATTGTAAGGAGAGATTATCGGAGATAAGAAGGTAATATTTGCAGTTGGATAAAGTAATGATAAATGTGCAAAGCATACATGGAAAGATGATATTTATAAGAACTTAGTAATAATTCTTAGAATAATTCCTAGAATAATTCTTAGAATAAAACGTGAGAAATTTAATATAATATTTATTATTGTAATAATAAATTGTCCCGCATAAATTTGTTCTCCAGCACATGTCTCGCTCTTTCTTTACAAATTGAACATTTACAACTGAACATTAAAAAGTAAAATCAATTTGTGCCTTTAAACAATACAACCATTATTTTTAAGTTGAATGAATAGGGTTGAAATTGATCTCACGGGACGAAATAATACAGCCGTTATTTTTATCAAGGGAATTATTCGACGCGGGGAACTCGACGTTTCTCATTCATCATAACTTCAGCAGTGCCCGCCTTCGCAATTTCTCATCTCGAATAATGCATCAATTTTCAAGGTCGCGAATGAATCTTATGCCACTACGCCACAATGTGCGTGTGAAGCTGGCCTATTATTTTGTAGAGACATGAACTATTAAAAGTTCCGGCTTTACTTTTAACAATTGTATTGCGTGTTCTGTATCATACAAATTTATCTGTATTATACAAATACTATAGTTCTAGTCATTAAAGTATAAAAACTGTCAGGTTTTGCAGATATCTTTTTTCAATAAAAATGATTTGAAATAACAGAATAAGTGGCAAATACTCGGCAAGGAGACAAGGTCTTAAGCGCCTAATAATATTATTTTATTTTTTTTTTTATTTATACAGATATATAAATTCAAAAAATTAAAATAATATCAGACACTTAATATTCTGTCTCGCTAAATATTTGCCATTTATCACATTTAATTATTTTAACAATATTCTCAAATATTACATTGAAATGTTTATAAATTATTTAAAAATAAAAAATAATTTGTATTGCAATAATTTTTTCTAAAACTCATATAGAACATTATATATTTTTTAAAATCGAGCGCAATAAATAGAAAAATAATTAGAAGAACTCACGCAGGAGAAAATGAGACGCTTATTATAAATCCGCCGTTTCAGTTTATCTAAAAGTAGATTTTTATTTTAATCATCAGAACTGTACTTGTCTAATCTACATAGAACTATTAAAAAGAAAATGAAAACTCTCAATAGTTTACGAGGTTCCATAGAATAATAGAGCGGCTTTACATACATCACAACAGTCCATTACAAAAATTCTACGCTCGCGTGTGGTCATGAGAGTACAGGCGCTTTGCAATCGGCCATCGTTATAGTTTATATGATTTAATTCGCCGACTTGTCAATCATGTCGTCTGACGGCTATTAATCTGTAGGGGACACCGTTTTCATCACGTAACGAAGCAGTTATGCATTTATTTGGTGCAACCATCTCGATGTGCGCGTCAACGTCGCTCAAGGATTTCCGCCGTTCGGTGCTCAACATCCGTAAATCCGTATAACCGCGATGCCAGTCATAGAGCACCTATATATATATAATCGATTGCGATGCGATACAAAATTCCGAACATCAAAACATTAAACTGTTATGCTACGATATAAGCGACGCTACATTCCGAGAACGTTTGCCGCAACAAAAATCGTTTTTTTCATAGACGATATGTTTCTGAGAAACTAGTGTCGATGAAGACCGATATGATCTCGAAACTTGTTTATCTCCGACTACGTCCTTGACTATGCGATAACCTTTTGGATTCGAGATAAGCACCGTATTTTAACGGCGTTCAATAGTATTTTGTATATATATAATCGATCGTATATATAAAGAATAATTTATTAAAAAGGAAACTAGAAGCTTTCAATAGCTTATTTTCCAGAATGTCTAATATAACTGCACAATATATCGCCAGAGTCACAGCCACTATCGTAATCTTTGCTAAATAAAATTGTGAATACTTAAAATAGACTGTTAATGTAGTTATAGATTAAATATGTTAATCAAATTTGAGAAATGTTTTTACTCAAATACTAAATATTCTCATTAATTGTGCCTGGCGTAAGTGTCACTGGCCCAAATTTTCGGAATAAATTATTTTTCAATAAATATCGACAGTTAGGATTCGCATTTATTGCTACGCGCAAAATTGGATGATGGAGAAGAAATGAAACAATGACGGAGAAGAAAAATTGCATAAAACGAAACGGATCATCGATAAATTTTTTCGCGGTTCCATATTAGGCGCTTCTAATAAATCGGCTTCTTTCGGAGAATGCAATTTCTCAGCAATCCATGCATCGAAATTGCAGTGCCATGTATGGTGGTACGGTAATCAAGATACACCGTGTATATAAGGAAAATGGTGTGCAACACGCATATATATGCATACACATACACGTGCTACGTGTGGAAGACTATGACATTAAAGTCAGCCCCACGCGAGCCGCTTCGGTCATGGTTGGTTAAGGTCCTTCGAAAATGGGTGAACAGGACACGAGCCGTAGCGCCTCGTTGTTATGTGGGAAAAAATAGGTGGAAGGATAGATCGCGTAAGAGATACTTTGTACCACTTCTCGTTACGTGCCTTGATTGCCTGCGCGAGCCCCCCCCAATGAGGATGATACTACATCATTCTGCCAAGTTTACGCACGAACAAGAAGAAACTTTATTGTATCTCAAAATCGTAATTGCATATCTTGAGATATATTTCATTACGCAAAAATCTTACGCTCTTTCTTAATAAACCGACGGAATGACCGAATAAGTCATAATTAGTAGCTCTTTAAAAAAAAATGAGAAAATTCAGGATTTGCATATCTTAACATCTCATTTCCATATATAATCGTAGACGCGTTAATTCACAATTAATTTGTTGCAGGAGATTCTTCTTCAAAGACGAGAAACCGGCAGCTACCGTTCGCGCGAGGATGTTCTCCGTTTGGAAGTGCGATTGTTCCGATGACAAGAGCGAGAGAGTCCAAGACGCAATATTCTCACACGATTACGGACTGCGACTTCTCTGCATCGTGGTGTCGATGCATCGCGTCGCGTCGCGTCGGTGCATAAAGACGGTGCCGCTCGTAAATGCATGCGCCGACGTTGTTCTCGTTCGTC
This sequence comes from Pogonomyrmex barbatus, assembly GCF_055798465.1. Lineage (NCBI taxonomy): Eukaryota > Metazoa > Arthropoda > Insecta > Hymenoptera > Formicidae > Pogonomyrmex > Pogonomyrmex barbatus. Next base: position 18,310,624 of record NW_028297116.1, read on the forward strand.
GTTACGTGCCTGCATAAACGCCGGGGTATCTCGACGGGTTTTAATGAGTTTTGCGGCAAGGCGGGAGCGGGAACGAGAACGAGGCGTTACGAGGCGACGCGTAGGTCGCCGCGATTTTTATTTCTAGTCCTCGGCTTTATTGTTGGCGCTCCGTTGTGCCGATCGAAGGCGTGGCTGGCGAAGACGTTGCTCCTGCCTTGCACTCACGCTCCCCGATACCGCCGGTCCATATCTCATCCCTCTAATCGCGTTACTGGCGATCTCTGACACGCGGCGATGTATTAAAAAGCCGACTGATTTGTGATAATTCATCGCTTGATTGCAGACGCTATTGTCTGAGACTTATGCACCATGTCCAATTAAACATTTAACACGTAACTGATAATGACTTTTTACACTTTTGTGTTTTGTTCTTATATTTCGGATAATTTCTTTCACATGTTAACAACAAGAAACTTTGTGTTAGGAAACTTTTCAATTTATTAAATATTTCATAACTCATATTGAGCTAATAATTTTTTGTACAATTCGAAATCTATTCTTAACGACAAGTATGATTTAAAAGTATAAAAAGAAACAAGAAAAGAGGTAGAAAGGAAAAAAGATATCAAGAAATAAGAATTTGTACCAAAAAAAAAAGAAATTTTCCGTTATTTATAGTTCATAGCAAAAAAAGATCAAATATAAAAACTTAAATTTAAGAATGCTATCAGTTATCGTCATTTTAAAAGATTTCTATTTATAAGAAATAAATGTGTTTATACATATGTTTTTTTGTAACAGAATATGTGAAAAATAAGAGTGAAAAAACCATGTTTTTTCTGATCTTAAGGAATAATTACCGACAAAGAAAAAAAAAAAGGAAAAAAGATCCGAAGCCGAAAAAATATCGAAAGTCGAAAGTTGAAAATATTGAAACATTACATTTATGAAAAATGGCAAAAACTTTCTTTCAGATAAATAATCTAAAATAAAATAATAAATTGATACAAAAAAATAAAAGTGTTTTCGATATGATCTATTTAATTCGTGTTAGTGCATCCAATATATACGATAGATTCTCGTGTATTAATTAAAATTGTAATAGAACGGACAATATAAACGAATCTGCAGATATTATCTGTTCCAAAAGCGATTCGGAGTATCGTACACGGCTGCATCAGCGATTCCCGAGCTCTTCCGACTTGCAAACGCCTTTGATCTCGGTGTCACGTAAACGGTAGCAACCTCTACGAAAAACATGACGGTACGTCGAAGTCGTTCGGACCGATTCATACGAAGCGTACCGTATTAAGTTCCAGTAACTGACAACGTGCGCGTAAGGGGAGCCGGATACGATAAGGAGTTATCGTTCGGGGACACGGACGGCGGGCCTACACACGCGAGATCCCAGCGTACACAGACCTCCTTTATCGCTCGCACACCCGATATATCACACTGTGGTCGCGGATATACTTGGGAAACTCGGTGCGATACGAGTGCTTTGGACTTCAACGCCACTCGTGAATTCCACCGTCGAAAGGCCTTCAAAGTGCTCCAATTGTAACGGGAGCGATATGGAACAGAGTGGCGCTTTGTTAAGTTTGCAATACATTCCGCGACAATGGAGTTTAAGAGGACTCAGATCAGGGAAATAATTATGAGAAGTATTTAATGGAGATTGAAATCGAGAGTGAAAAACGACTCGAGTTTACTTGAAAGATATCTGTTAGAAAAAAATTTATTAATGGTATAAACGATAACGACTTGAAAATGGACAATCAAGATCTTAATGAATATATATATAAATATTTGTAAAATAAAATTGAAAAAGTCGTGTCGTTAGATATTTTTTGCGTTTTACGGAAGCTTTCTCGAAGTCTCGAATTTTGGCGAGGTGATGCTCGAGAAAACGTTTTCCGCGCGCTCGGCTTTGTTGGTTCACGCATTGAAATATCTTTGCACGTCGGAAAGTGTTTGCGGACCGAAGATATTTTCGGACATGAAAACGTTTCCACGGTGCGAAGAGGTCGACGAAGTCGCGTCGTAAAAGAGGGGGCATAGGCAACGAGAGAGATTCGTGAAGATGCAAATCTTCTGTTGCAATAACCAAACGTTTTCTTTTCGTTTTGCATCACGTCACGCATGCTGCGAATAATCAATGACTGCCGTATGCTTACATTTACTTGCAGCATTATTTATCTCAACGCAAAATTTACCGTCAAAATGACGAATTGGATAAACGTTTATCCGCTTTCTTGACATTTGAATTTTGAACTTTAATCAATTAAAATATATCTTCTCTATGTATTGCGTAAGTTGAAACGATTTTCTGAAAAAAAATAAGCTTCGGCGGCCCATAAGATTTGGTCGTATTTTCATATTTGAGTATTTTTGTTACACTCATGCGTGAAGTTACGCGTATCATTAATTTTCAATAATGTTACGAGTCATTTAACTTCGAACGAAATGAACTAAAAATTTATTATTTATTGCCTTAGTCAATTTGTAGTAATAGTGCAACATTGCCAGGCAAGTAGTAACTTGTAACGAAAATGAATAGACTATATCGTAAGTCTATAAGCATCGATGCAGGCAATGTATTTAAGGATTAGTTTGATATTTCATGTAAATTTAACATGTATTGATGAAAAATACCTTTACACGACATTAAAATGTATTGTGTAATTGTGCTTTTAAAAATATGTTATCTTAGAATAAGCAATGTTACAAGACACATAATTTACCATTGTTAAACAAATGACGTTCCTGATAAATTTAAATAAATGATCGCGCAGGAATCTATGAATTCCACTTGTCTTGCCTCCCTCCTTCCATCCCTCTCTTCCTCCCACCCCTCTCTCTCTCTCTCTCTCTCTCTCTCTCTCTCTCTCTCCTTTCCTTCTCACTCTCTAATATGAATATAAAACTTACGTAAGGTACGCTATCTATTGTGAATTTTAGAAGATGAAAGGCATTATCAGAAAAATCCTTCATCATAAGCTTAAGTGTTTCTATCTCGTAAGAGAAAAGTCATGCAAATAAAGACTTGCCTGATCACAATTTTTCAATCAGATTTCGTTTTATACGTTTTGGTTCATCTGATTTAATTTATTATCACAATTCCCTGATTTTATAAAAATAAACAAATAATAATGATAGAGAAGAAGTTAACTAACAAAGAATTATTCCTGCTCAAAATAATCTATTAAATCTAATAATATTATATTTCTAATATTAATCTCTTGCGGATAAAATTTTAAATAATCATCTTTATATAGCATTTCTTAAAAAATTTATAATAAAGATATAGCAATTAAGAAAAAAATATAATAAAGTACTTTTAATATCTTAATTTGGATTAAAAACTTTAGTGTTTAATATTTCATAAATCTTTTCATAATGAACAAACATTACGAATTCGTAATAATTTGGATATAATTACAATATTTTTATTTTAATTTAATAATGTATATAGACATTTTGAATAATTATCATTAACTTGCAGACTATAGAATTATATACTGTAGATTATACTATATATTAAACGGAAGATAATCAAATATATGTAACATATATCGATGAATTATCCGGTAGATCCACAAGATACGCCTACATACGATCAGATTTACAAATCTGATATTCAATTTTTACAAACGATCATCGATTACTCGAGATATGGATTAATTTGGGTGCATGCGTCATTAAAGAGTTAATTAATGGAAGATCTTCGGCATGGAACTGGCAACAGGTCTGTAGACTTGGCAACATCGCCATCGGTTAAAATGTAAACAACTGAGCATGGTACAGTTCCTGCTAGAAGTTAAGAAATGTTGGATCGTACAATTCGTTGCAAAAGTATTGCTTTACTTTTTAGAATATATCACATATTTTACATAAATAAAATAAGATAAAGATGAACTAGATTTTGGCAGATTCTTATATTATATAATCCAGAGTAACAGGTAAAAGGAAACTTATATTTCAGAAAGGAAAGGAAGAAAACCTACAAGTAGAAAGACGAGAGGGAAGCTGAAGTGAGACGATTGGAGGGGATGGATTTGGACAGAATGGTCGAAAGAGCAAGAGTGGACGAACAGGTCCTTAAGATCCCTTGAAAAATGAATCTTCCAGAAGTCCAACCCGACGCCAAATTCTGGTTTTTGGTTCAGCCAAATGGTCCATCGGTGCAGACCGAAAAACATTAAAATTCCGCACGGTCGAATTTTTCGTCCCAATATACAGATAGCCTTGTGCGATTTTAATCTTACGGTTTACGGAAATATAATCTTCCCGACGAGACATTTTTGTTACTTAGGTCTCCGACGTCTCCTGTCAAGATTAGATTAACTTAAGTGGCTGCTTCTCCCTCGAGACTTGTCCGAAGAAACCGAGAATTTGTCAAAACTCTAAATTATCCTCTCGTCTTTTGCGTTCTAGAAAGTTTAACGCATACAAAACTCTTTAAAAATTATTTCTGGAATAATATCCTTTCCTTATTTCTCTATTTCGAACTTATATCTTTAAGTATAATTTTGGATCTTAATAATTAAATACACTCTTTCAAAACAAAGAGGATACATTTAATTATATGCCTGCCAATCCTTCCTCCAGAAAAAATAAATTCTTTGTTCACACGATAAAGTATAAACAGGTTTACTTTTTGCATCAAAGTACTTTTCGCAATAGTACGATGCGATGCGTGTCTAAAGATAGCATCAATTATCATTAAAACGTGACATTTAGATCAGACATAAACAACGTCTTGCTTCATTGTTATTCTGCGACGAGTTTGAAGTTTAATCTGTAAATATCTAAAATTATTGCTATCTGTAGTCAATGAAGTCTTCTTACAATTAATAAAAAAGAATTGTGTACATCAAATGTCGCACATCAAATCGTCTATAATAACAGATATATTTCAATAAAAAAAAAAACCTTATTGAAGTTTTATGGAACAATTAATGTCGTGATTAAACATTTTTATAATCTTAATAGTATATTACGAAAAAAAATCACAAAATTATGTATATTAAAGATTCAGAGATTTTTTTTTGTACAAAACTACGAAATTAATCTGTTATTTAAATTATTCAATTGTTTACTTCTACTTTTTAAATTCTGATTCTTGTTTACTCTTGATTCGCATGTTTATGCAATTTTTTCTACATTGTGTGAATACATATCGATTATATTATATCAACTTGAGCGATAAATAATGTTTCTGCAAGTAGCGCTATTCTTGTAGTACAAAGGAATCCGACACGAGGGAAAGGATTCATATTCATATTTTCTTTTCTCTGTCTTTCGCCGTGTTCTACAATGGCATTCTGTGTGTATGTCCGTAGAGTATCGCGTACGATAATGGATTTCCCTGGTTGAAGTACCGCGACGAGTCGCCTCTCGCGCATTATAAGTGCCATCGAACATGACGTCCCGAAGAACCTGGACATCGATTCATTCGTTAGTTAGAAGACGTCGGCACATAATAACCGAAGAGATAAGTAAATAATGACCCAGTTATTAAATCGTTAAAATTTCAAGCGTACATAAAAAAATACAATCGATTTCATAACGAGAAATTTCATTCGCGAAAAAACGAAATATATTTCGTTCATAATCGCGAAATATCACATTTGTTTGATATATTTGTATTCATGATTGCTGCAATAAACTTTACATATAGTCTATAAAATAATAAAATAATTATTACAATTTATTTCCGTTATCGGAATATTGAATTTTTGTTTGATAAATGAATCCGTATGATTAATGGAATCGATCTTTCGCTCATAATTCCTCATATAAAAAATGAGACTATTGCGAACAAAGTTCATTTACATAAACAATGTCGCAGTTGTGTGATCGATTGCGGTTTATCGCACAAATTCCATCATGAGAATCAATCGGTGACAAAGATATCACGCGAGATAAATGGAAGATTTCGGAATTCATTTACTCACACTGTTTGCGAAATTATACAATCATGTCCTTATCCCGCATGTACCTCGCATATATCTCACATGTATCGAATTTTGTTAGCGAATCAACATTCTTGTGGCATTTGCGTTTTCATTTTTTAGTAATTCTCAAACAATACCATTAATAATGCATGAACTTGATGCAACTTAATAGCATGAATAATAAGCATAAATAAGCATAAATGATAATTTCATTTCGGAATAATATAAAAAAAAACCTTATACAAAAACAAATATTTAAGAAAAAAAATTGAGAAATTCTGTCAACAATATCATATTAATGTCTGACAAAAATAATACGTCTAATTCAGTTATCCATAGAGAAAAACTCTAATCTATTAAGATTTCTTAAAAAATAAAATCTTGTTATAATCTTATATAATGCGAAATTATGTTTGTAAAAAATAACATAATTTCGTTTGTTTACATAAAGTAAAACAAAATTTACAGTATTTTAACCAAAAATATACTTAGCATAACATGCTTGGGTACATTTGCTTCTAATTTCCATCGGAAGATTTTAAGTACTTGTTCATTTTTCTCGCAAAAGTCTTTAAGCCATCAACGGCCTCGAGCTAATTGTCACGCGTGGGACGCTTATTGTAGAGCACAAAGAAAGTGAGAGACACACACACACACACGCACGTATAAACCTCTCGCTCGCGATCGCATCATAGTAGAGTAGTAGGACATTTCGTAGTTAAGTGCTACATCAAGTTACTAACCTGGGCTAACAAAAGGGGGAGGCGCGTAGGTAACTCGCTGGTACATTTATGTGATTTACGTGACAATGGTCGTGATCTATTATGGAATCTCGAGCAACATGATACAACGCAATCATGGTATACTCTTCTTCGGCTAAATCTAGTTGGCATTATACAGATCTACAGACTCATAAAAAAAGAACTAGTGACTTTTCATTATTGCGATCTTGAACGATGACTCTCGACTTAACGATAATAAATAAATTAAAAAATTAATTGGTTAAAACATATTAATCAATATTGATTCAGTTTTATGCATTTAACAATAACAGATACAGAAAAACTTCTTTTTAATTTGTCTTTTTAATTTGTCTTTATTTACTTTTTACAGTTTAACGTATCGCATAATAAATCGAATTTCAAGAAGGTTCACGTTTCCTTGGTACCGGGGCGTAAGGCGTAATTTTGGAAGCAGCTGTACCGCTGCTATCGTTCTGTTATTGCAGAGAAATTGATATAACCCTACCCACACCGGGCCCTTCGTGTACGTGTAACCAAGTCCCGCCTGCGTCTGGCCTGATATCGCGGGTGCGAGAGGAATGAAGATGAAGAGAGCGAGAGCGAGAAGAGAGTGGCAAAGACAGACTAACTGCCCATAATGCCAGAACGAACAGGACAGAAACCTTCCACAAGATCTGAGTTGGAAAGATAGACCCGTGCGAGAAGGATGCGAGACGGGAGATGAAAAGAGACACAGAGACGCCTATAAGATGAGATTACGAGGGACACGAATGATCCATGAGATCGAGAGAGATGCACTGCTGGCAAGATCGAAGTGAGGAGCGAGAGAAATGAAAACGTACACTTCACGCAGGCGGGAAGATCCTGCGGGACGAGACCCAGGGAAGAACAAGGGAGACCTCAAAGAGACGAGGAAGATAGAGAGAGAGAGAGAGAGAGAGAGAGAGGGGGGGGGTAAAGACGATAAAGAGGGAGAGGAGGAAGTGACTGATTGAAGGAGTGGAGGAAAGTCTGGTTCGAAAGAGAAAGAAGGATCAGACGATCGAGACAAGGAGGGAAAAGTGCCTCGAGCCTTGAAGCATCTCGGGGGAGATTTTTTATCCCTTCAAGGTCAGACCTTCAATATGGCCGCCGTTGGACCACAACTCTCTCGGTAATAAGAGAGAGAGGGAGAGGCAGAGAGAAGTTAGGAGTATCGGACGGCTTAAGAGGACCGTAAACACCTTGGCCGCCCGATATCAACGGTGATACCAGCTTCGAAATACTCGGCCGATTCTTCTCGTGATCGTTTCTCGTCGCCGAGGAGGATATGTCTGGTGTGTCGAGAGCGATGCTAATTAAGCAGAATTGCGAGCAAGCGAGTCATTTCGCGGTCGCGAATGCGACAAGTGTGCACCGTAAGTTGTCGCGAGGGAAAATTCTCGTGTAATAATAGAAACTTAGATCCCACCACGTCGGGAAAAGGACTCGTGGTTTCGTTAACTGTCGAAAATCAAGCCGTGGTGCAATCATTTGCCAGATCTAATAATAAAAATTTGCTAACAGCGCACAGTGCAAAGAATGATATTTATATAACACATCTGTAGTAGACTTCTATATTAACTTATTCTACAAAATTATCACAGAAATAAATCTACAATAAATTTAAATATTTTATAATATTTTTTAAGTATTATTATTTTTCCATTTACGTATTATATTGAAACTCGAGATGTGAATATTTGTTACATAAAATGGAAAATATCTAAAAACATTTCATGTAGTATATTATATATTCTGAATACGAATGACATATTTTGCACTTAAAATTTATTACATAAACAACTTTTTTACTTAATTTATTGAATAAAATATAATTTTATATTTATATTAAATATAATTTTATATAAATATTTTTACATAAAAATTATATATAACTTATAAATACATTTTATAAGCGCTAAAATGGAACGAATTATACGATTTCAAGCTAGTAGTGAAAAGTGAAATAAATAATTTCCTTACGATAATACACGATACGTAATATAATCTTAAATTTCAAAAATCAAATATGTCGATAATAATCATCATCAGTAAAAATCATCACGACGCCAAACGTCGAAAATCATCAGATTAATAAATCACAGCGTCTCGCGTGCTAGTCTTGCGCATCTTTCCATCTCCATAAGTCATTACAAGATCCGACAGCCGGAAGCGAGACTGTCCGAAGAGATTGCGCCTTGTTATGATTTAACCCACTTCTCGAAGGTCACTTCTCGAAATTAGAAACTCCTACGATTCGCTTCCGACTTTCATTCGTGCGATCGCGAGCAGAAGAATATATATATATATGTTATATATGAGATGGAGAAAGTACTTTTCTCAAGACTCTTTCGAGAGTCACAACAATTTCGATGAAGAAGCAGCGTGTCAGAAAGAAAAGGAAATATCAATTCGCTTCTTTGATTTTAAAAGTGAGAGAGAGAAAGAGAGAGAGAGAGAGAGAGAGAGAAGTGGAGAGACGGAGAAAAGGTTAGAGGAGGAGAGAAAGAGAGAGAGAATTTTATTACATGTACGATTATCATTCTTGAAAAAGCGTGCAGAAAAGATTTGCGTGCAAATCGTGAACATAAAAATTAATATTTAAGGCAACATATAGATATCTGTACTGTTTTATCTTTGAATTTTAAGATTAAATAAATAAATGTGTAAGAAAAGGATGTGCATAACTCTGAATGTAGAATTGAAATACGAGCAAACGACATGATGACATCGACGTCCGAGAAGCGGACCGGTTTCTTGTCTGATCTCTGTTCCTGTAATCTTCCTCGTGGAAGGGTGTACAATTTGGAAATTGTAAAATAAATCTCGAAGACTTCCAAGTTTAAGCTGTTATCCTATACAATGTACAGTCACGCCGATGGAAAAAGAGTCTTCGAACAAAACAAAAAAATATTACTTTATGATGGTGTGGTAATATTCTTGGCTTGAACCTTTTTTTCAGTATCTTTTTTGTAAAATTTTGTAAAAAGTTTTCTTAAGATTTTACAAAGAACATTGAAATTTTTTCTGTATAGATATATATACGAGCTAATAGTATAATGCACTCTCATCAATGTGTGTGTGTGTGTGTGTGTGTGTGTGTGTGTGTGTGTGTGTGTGTGTGTGTGTGTAAGGGGGGGGGGAGGTGAGCACAAATAATGTAAACTAAAATATATTTCTAAATGATAAATAATTAAAATTTAAGAAATTTTAGCAAATTAAATTTTACATTTAAAAATAGAACCGTGCTCTTCAACAAACTATTAAATTATATCTGTTTTACTTTGAAAATAAAAATTTTATGTGTACAAATAATATAAAAATACCTAAAAAAATATTTAAAATGTTTGAAATATTATATATGAATATTTCCGTTAGATTTGATTATTTCATTAAAAATGACATGGGAATAACAGTTATCAAAAATATTTATAAAAGTAAATATTTATGTTTAAGAATCGAGATTATCGATATGAAGCTCGTGATATCTACTTCTTGCGAATGTAAATGGAGATAATCGTTGTTGTTTGCAAAACTATAGGCATTATATCTAAAGCAAAATTCAACGAATGAAACTAACAGTTTTCATCGAGATTATAATTGCAATAGAATTGACATAAAATGGCGATTTATCGATGCTTTTATTTTAATGTTTCTTCGCGCAAAAATTGTTGTATTTCTTCTTCTAATGTTTCGCACCATAATCGATAATGTCTCGCGCTGCTGATCTACTGTTGGCCATTAACGGTCACATAAATAATCAAGTTAACGAGACGAATATGAGTTTGTTGATGAAAGTCACGCAAGTTGTAATCGATTATTACATAAGTGACGAGATAAAATAACAAGAACAGTAAATCTCGTGTTGATGTAAGTAAAAAAATTACCCGTTAATTTTCTCTATTATTATGTCCAATCGAATGAATTGAAAATCTTGAGAATTTGTTTTACATGAAAGAATACAGCAGGTATGATCTCTTTTTTACGAGAAAAATAGAGGAATCTTCCGATAAAATCATAACGTGATAATATCCTACTAAAAATTAATTAAATAAAACTTCCCTATGAAAAATATTAGAGAAAAAACATTTTTATCTTCAATTAGGTTACTTGTAGTAAAATTATTTTAAAACATATCCTTGCGTAAAAATTGTCAGTAAACTACTGTATAATCAGAAATCTACGCATCCATTCTAAAATTATAGTATATCAAATGCAATAGATCTCTATATTGCAGTCCACATTGATCTTTTTTAATTTTTAACAAATTAATTGTGTTTAAATACGTAAATTTTTAGATACATTTTTAGAAAAGTTCTAGCATTTAAAAGATAGACAATTTTTTCTGTCTTAAAAACAACATATTGCTCGTTTCAACGTATATTATATGATAATATACACAATTAATTTATATTAAATAAATTTCCGAAAGTAATTATCCTTTACACTAGTCATAGATATTACATCAGATTTGGCAAAATTTATGTCTGTAATTCCTATTGTAACACAACATATTCCTACATAATTAAGAAAAGCCGTTTCCATCTCTTCGGAGTCGCCACGTTATTTGGTAGAACATGTCGGATCTGGGCATTCACAAATTTCATAATGCAAGTCGGTCGTGTCGATTCTATCGGCTGGATAAATAAATATATAGACGAGACGGTCGGGCACACAGGTGTCTCATAGAAAATAGAAAAAGGAATAGAAGAAGGAAGGTTACGCGCGTCACCGACGACATACAAGCTTCTTGGATGGAACTAGTAGGGACCTAAATCTCGCAGCACGACCTTTCCTTTTAAAGAAGCTCCTACGCCTAAAATCCTAAGACTCCCTACGTTCGTTGCATCCCTCTTCTTGGTTTCCTTACCATTTCTTATTCGACTACATATCTTCATATGTGTTTGTGCAAAGAAATAAATTTTTGACATGTTTAATAATTAATGTTTAATAATTGTATATATATATATATATATATATATATATATATATATATACATACAAAACGTTGCATGAATCATGACACATACATAAATTATCTCTAACTTTTGAATAATTTATATATATATATATATATATATATAAATTATTCAAAAGTTAGAGATAATTTATGTATGTGTCATGATATATATATATATATAAATTATTCAAAAGTTAGAGATAATTTATGTATGTGTCATGATTCATGCAACGTTGTTTCCAGAAAATACATGTATTAACAAGTACAATTATATATTAAATCTCAAATGTCATTCTACTCAATAGACAAATAAATACTCATTTCGATTATGTTACAAAACCATCAATTAGATCAAGAAATTTGATCAACCGTAGAACACTTCACATTAAGCGTTTGAGACGATTTTCTTCGCTTCAATCGAAATCGCTCGTTTTTATCGTGATACTTTGCTCGATCTATCTCTATGCAGGGATGAAAGCCGCAGGTGCTGCGGTCTTAGCTAACCCCTCACATTCAACCAATGGCGTGGCCATCACTAAAGGACCAAGGCATTCCTATAGCAACACGATTAATGGCGGTCCATGCATATAAAATCAAATAGAAGAAAAATGGAAGTGGAATCTCTCTCTTATCTTTTTTTTTTCTATATAATGGGTTAAATCTTACAAGCAAAGTAACGGTTAAAACAGCGTTTTAATCATCATATATATTATATGAATATATATGACGGAATATTTTTCTAATATTTTTCTAAATATAAAATATAAAGATTATGTTTTTATATGTTACTAATAACGTAATAATAATTGACATTAATAATAGAAATGAATTATTTATTATTTATTAAACTCGAAATAATGATATGTACTAGTAATAATAAGCGCGTTGGTTTATATTTTAGAATTTATAATTATGCTCTTTTAATTGTATATTATATATTGCTTGCGCAAGATTTTGAAAAAATGGAGGGCTACATAAATATACCTAAAAATCATACTGTTTTTCGAGGTAAGTTTATTTTCTTATAAATATTTATTTTAGTCGCAGACTTTGTTGCAAAGAGATTTATTTCATAACACGTCTACGCCTTTGTAAACGTCGTAAGCATCTTAGAGATGCGACACACATGTACGCGTTCCAACCGAATAATTATTGGCTGAATAATATCACACTGCATCATTTTCATCTACTCGTAATTTTTATTGCATTTGTATGTTTCCTATAAGAGTAAAACATAATTAGATAACATGCATCTTTTTTCTACAACTTGATTTTTCGATAAATAATAGTCAATTATAAATCTCTTGCCATGAAGCATACTGGTCTAAAGAATTCCGTCGTAGAAGTCTTTCCCACGACCGCAACGTTCATCCAACGATCGTTGGATGGCCCACGCTGCCTATGGGGGTGCGCAGGTCTGTTTTCACATGTGGTTTGCGCAAAAAAGTACCCTAGAAGGCCGTTATGAGGTCACGAATCTACGTGCCGGTGTAGATTTATAAGATATTTACGACGAAATTATATCCTTCCAATTAAATTTGAGAGCGGAATGAAAAAAAAAGAGATTTTTTCAAGAAAATTTTTTAAGAAATAAAATTTTTTATACAATGCCTTCTTCACATACATTATTGTAAACATATCATAAATATTTTAGAAAGTAACAGGAATACTGTCTTGTATTATAAATAACAGTAGTCTCTTGTTTCTTTAGTTTAGTTGTTAGGGGACATTAAGAAAGATCGAAAAAGATGTTAGTCGAAAAAGAAATAAATGTATGAAGTGAAAAGAAAGAAATAAAGTAGTCAAAAATTTTAGAAAATTTTTTACAACAAATGAGGTGAAGTTATTAGGCAAATTAATAACTTAATATTTGTTCTAAAGGAATTATCATAAAAAATGAAAATACGTATAAATTATTTATTATTGAGATATATATATATATATATATATATATCTCAATAATAAATAATTCAATATATACACTTGATAAAAACTCAATATATACACTTGATAAAAAATACCAATATATATATATATATATATATATATATATATTGGTATTTTTTATCAAGTGTATTATTGCAATATAACTGTAACGTGGCTCTAAGAGCAAACAATCACTCTAATCACTATATTTTCGAAAAATAATGTTCGCCGGAACATTGTGCGATAAAAACCATTCCCGATGAAATTAAATTATCGCGAACGCGGAGGTGGTTATCTTACACTGGCAAATTATCGCTTCATCCTCCGCTAATAATGATATTAATTTCCCGGCAACTCTTCCTCGATCATTACATCCTTGACGTCGCAAAATCAACCAGTGATTTATTTAGTCCGAAAATTGCTACTAGGCAACGGCAGAGAGAGAGAGAGAGAGAGAGAGAGAGAGAGAGAGAGAGAGAGAGAGAGAGAGAGAGATCCCGTTTCGAGCTCGCGCGATCGAGATGCCATGGCATGCCCACGATAATCTCGCGATAAAGATCTCATTACAGGAGTGCGAAATTGTAAGGAGACGGCGAACGAGATGGACGAAGGGCACAGAAGAATAATTGGCGCAAAGGTTAAGCTTTCCTGCACGGCGGGTTAAAGATATTACATACACACTGAGTCTTGCACGCGTTTTATTTATCTTGAGAATCTTTTTTTTCATAATTGTAACATTTTTAATGCAACATAAAAGATTTTAGCTGATAATAATTCTAGATAATCAGCATAATGTTATGATTAACTGAATTGTCAGAATTTAGTTCTTCAATCCTCGTCAAGCGTCTTTTAAATGCTTTGCTCACAATTTTCAGTGCTGTCATTCACCAGACACGTAGTTATTTATACGAAAATCAGTCTGCATGCATGCATCGTGCATCGACAGTAGTCGGTGTAAATACATCTTATATAACGACAGCAACATAATCTACTAGCGGCGGACATTAATTAGGCGGGCGATTTCCGGCAATCATCCGGTTTTTCCCGGGTGCCTTGACGATTTCTCTCCGCGGAAGTGCGCTCGCAACGCGCGCACTTGAGGATTAGATGGCAGGATTTCTTGCTGCGAATAGCGGAGCCGAGCTTGTCATGAGATGCTTATTATTGTGATCGGGCCGCGCGCGACGAATCGCGGATGCGACCGACGGTTTACAGGAGGATATTGCCTGACGGAATCGATTTGGCGAGGAATATAGTGAATTAGACATCGTGCACCCAACTTCGATCATCCGTGAGACGCTTACATAAGGATGAAAAAACTGAAAGAGGAAGCAAATCTTAATTATCATCATCATTTCAGAATCATTTGTCAAAGTATAAACTGCTTTTAATTACATGCAGCTCATCGACATAAAAATTTAAAAAATATTCTGCCTTCATTCCTCGCCATATACCATATAATATAAGTAAAATCAAAAACTATTTCACAAAAGTTAAAATCACAACAAGACTTTTAGATTCATTTCTCAATGACCAAAAAATTTTTTTATTTAATTATAACTATTAAACACTTAATATTATTAATAACAATTTTTTTATTAATTAGACTTTTCTATACACATAATATTTGATAACAAAGATTTTAAAATTTTTGTTTTCGAGATTTTTCTGTATTTTTAACAAAAAAAGATATCTAACAAAAACATTCGTTAGAGATATTTGTTACTTAGCGAGCGAGATAAACTGTAATCGCTGTAATTAACATTTCGCGATGTAACTATCGCGAATTCATCATTCTCTTTCCGGACTAAGCGTACGGATGTGTTATCGATAGGTTTATCGCGTATAGTTTACCTGATGTGTCAAGCGATATACCGTACTCCATCATACATATGTAACGTCAAGTTAACCTATATAACCGAGCGCATAGTTTTGTATAAACCTGTTGATTTTTTTCCACTCCGAATTCGATGTGTGTATTTGACTTTTTAAATGGCGAAAGTATGCATGTCGGCGATTCTCCGTCTCGTCTCGTGATTCGTTAAAAAAAAAAATGCTGTTCTGCGCCCGTGATGATCGATACGAGGAATAATTCGATCATTATTTGTTACAGAAACCGATGCGATGTGACTTGTCGAGAAACGGAATTCGAATTTATCATTAAAGTCAATGAAGGGGAGCACGTATTGTAACACAATACTGCAACACGCGTTGTACATAAAGCAAAATTAAAAATGTTACTTGAAAATATCACGAACATCGTATGCTAGAATGTAATGGTAATTTCAAATCCATTCCATTATTTGCGAGAAAAAATATGATTGATAGTATCTTCCAACAAAATTTTTGACAACAATATAACTTATATGTTTTTTGTGTGCTTTGCTTATGTTATTTTTCTGACGTAAGAGAATGAAAACTATTAGACTCAACTGATGCACCTTAATTGAATAATTGATAAAATGCTTCTGCTAATAGATTATACTTTGCATGGAAGATATTATAAGTGTATTACGTTGAAAAATATTACATTTTATAATATAAATTATTTTATATTATTATATGTAAAGTATATAAATATAAATTCGTTGTATTATTTATTAAACTGCGATTTCTACGAATTAAAAGATCTAGATATGTAAAATAAATGGTACAGATAATGATAAAATTTCGAGCTCGTCGGGGATCCCATCGTCTCCACAAAGATAGGAATTGCCAGAACGATACAGGATTTCCGGGGAAAAGAGAAGAAACGAAGAATGGGTAGGAGACACGAGGAAGGAAAAAAGAGGTCGAGAGAGGTGAATGCGCGATCGGCGCGATAGCGACCGGCCCTCTCGACTTGCATGTCGCTCAAGAACAAGGCTCGTCTGATTCTACGAGTCTTTCTTCGTCGCGTGTACATAGAAACGTGCGAGTAGGTATCAGCAAGGCCACGGGGGTGTATTCTCGGCCATGTACCGCGGACTATAACATTCTCCAGTCGCCACCATAACGGAGTCTACCCTCTTCGTGCATAAAACGTATGCCGCCCGAAGCGCGTATCTTGCTCACCGTCGAGAATCACGCGGCACATCGCTGTCCGAGTTCGTTTTACATGAAAAGAAATACGCATTCTCCCTGGAAATTATATATTAACTATTTAATAGTCGTGAACAAGCTAAATTCGGACGTATAGAATGAATACAAACAGTAAAGTATATATAGTATATATATATATATATATATATATATATATAGATTATCAATTACATTGTCATCGATAAAATTAAAATGTTGGTAATAGCTTTCCGATACAATCCAACGGTAAACATTGCAGCAACATTAAATCACATTAAGTAATAGACATTACTTAATAGAAAAACTTCTCATGCGCGACCAAACCACGTAATGTTATGGAATACATACTTTTCAGCAAAAAGTTGCGATATTTAACGCTGGCTGTACCAACCAGTACACATCGGGATGGAAATATAATCAAAATGCCTGCGGGACGAACGATCGGCAAAGAAGTGATAGCTTAAAATATTGTATACCATGTGACCGGGATAAATCGCCTTGCACGTCCGTAAAATCTTTAATCGGCTGCAAAGCGTAGCAGGATTCAGTGCACCTCTGTCTCTCTGTCTCTCTCTCTCTCTCTCTCTCTCTCTCTCTCTCTCTCTCTCTCTCTCTCTCTCTCTCACTCTCTCTCTCACTCTCTCACTCTCGCACTGCGCTATTATAATATTGTAATACTGGCAGTGGAAGATGACGAGGTAATGTAGGCATGAACAGGTAAATATACCTTCTGATCATGAGCGTGAGCACGCACACGCTCTCGCTCGTCCCGTTGTTGCAAGCAGCATACGATAAATCGTAAAGGTCTGAGAAACAATTTATGTTAATGGAGGCCTCCTTTTCACCATGCGTCATTAGGTGGAATGGTGCGATTAACGTCGCAAGTTTAGGTCAATGTTACAGTGGTGAACGCGAGCGCTTTTTTTTGCATAAAGCGCCACTCGCTTCGCTCGAATTAATAACGTTCATCGATGCATGTGATTCAGTTTCGAATTTAATTTTTACATATTTTATTTTTTCCGAATTTGTAAAATAAATATAATAATGCTCTATCATTTCACAATATTTAAAATGCGTAAAACAGCTACGTTTTAAAATTGAATATATGTATGAGAGGATACATTTGATAATATGAGAAAATTATAGGAATGTGTTATTTATATATATATATATATATATATATATATATATATATATATATATACCGATATATTATCCCTTAAAATTGGGGGGAGAAAGGAAGATAGCGTTTAAATATATTCAGGAATATAAAACACGATAATTTTCCTCATTGATAGATTGGATAATTAATTAATTAAACAGAATATTTAATTGTAAAGTTCTAAAAAAGTGATCTCCCTAGAAGTGAAGAAATTATAATACAAATATCTAGGAATGGAAAATATTTATATTATCGTAAGGCAATATTTGGTAAAACACTTTGGATAAGATACGCCGAAACACGATAAAAGAACGGAAGAAAAAAGTCGTATAACAAGCCTTTAAGGCAGCACACTCTCGCTAACGTAAGCCCCCGGATAAACAGAGGCAAAACTATCTTGGCAAGTGACTTTCACCTGATTGACTTTCCCTTTCTCTGTACAGCGCAAGCGGAGGTAATTGGACGCGCGGCTGACTGGCTGGCTCTTTCTGGCATCGGAAGAATCTGCTGGCCCACTTCCGGATCAAACGCCAGCCATCTCTGATCGCTTAGCTATTTACGTTTACACAGTCTAGTGATCCGCGAGTTCATTAATTGATACTGGAAAAGCTCAAACGCATGTATGTATGTATGTATGCACACGTATGTGCGTCAAATGTCAGAAAGATATTTAACGAATACGTATCTGCAATAGATTTTTCATTTGTTTATTTATAATAATTATTATTTGTAAACTCTCTCATTCTGAGCGATAATAATTATATGTTGTAATATCGTCTAATATAATAAGTTAATAAGTAATGTTTTTTAACGTTTCTTAATGTGAAAATTTAAAATAATAACTTGATTTTTTTTTATTTTAGGTTTTTTTTCTATTTTATATTGATATATTTGAGACCTATTCTCAATTTCAATGATTAAACTCTTAGGCTTAATCATTTAAAATCAGATAAGATATTTGATATTAAATAGATAAGTTAAGTTTAGATAAAGCATAGTCATAATCTTATAGCAAGAATAACTTTTATTGCTTAATTTTATTATTAATTGATAATTTTATATTCTTTTATATTCTTCAAGCAGCGAATAATTCTTATATAAATATCATGTATTTCTTTCCAGATTTTATATTCTTGGGGATCTCTATTAAATAATCTCGTGATACGAATAATAAAAAGCTGAAGACATGATGACACTCAATATCAGAAATGATTTATCAGAAAAGACCGTGTCATATCAAATGTATGTGATACGGTAAAATTTATCGAGAAGATACCGAAAAATATAATTTCGTAATATAGAAAATATCTGTCATTTTTAAAGACAATTTTTCTTTTCATAATTTCACTTTCAATAAAAGCTTGTTTAATAAAAAAATCTGTTTGTTTTTCTAAAATAATTTTAAACTATAGAATCAAGGAGAATAAGGAAAGATTTTTCATCTTGTGTGTGTGTGTGTGTGTGTGTGTGTGTGTGTGTGTGTGTGGGGGGGGGGGGTGTAGAGAATATTGAATACATTGCCGCTAGAAAACGCGCGTAGGTAGCTAACATACTAATTAGATATTATAATGTGCTAAAAACCGATTTAATGTATATTCATTAATATTAAAATTAATAGTAACACGGATCTAAATTAATAGCTGTGTACAACTATGTTCGCCTCTTACGATGAAAGGCGAATTAAAATATACTATAAACAAAATAAAATTATTCGCAAATAATAAAATTTTGAATTCTCAACAAACAACAACTTATGTATCTTTTGTATGAAATAAGTTCTCACCTCCCCTATATGTGCAACAAATCACCTTTAAGTGCGATATAAATAGATAAATGATCGCAAGTATTATATTATATTGCATCAGCAAACGGATGTATGTTGAATGATTAATCTCTAAAATGCAAAATACTATCACCATACTTTTCTCACATGGTTACGAAAAGCCTACATATTCTTTATATATTGTTATAAAATTTATATTGCAAATAAAATTGCTAATAAAATCGTAATAATACTCGCAACTGCAATGACATACAAGAAAAATACATTAGCAAGTTGTTAGTAATTCGATTTTAGTACAGAATAAAATTCTGAAAATGATATAAAATTTTGGACATTCGAGCGCAAATTTAAGTTATAATTTTCTGAAAACATCTTAACAAAAGGATATCGAAGGACAGCTTGTAGATAGAGATGGTTAGAAGTGTTAATAACGGATCGTGTTAATTATTAATGCAAAGCGCTCAAGTTAGTCACTCTATTTTAATATGTGAGGTCTGTTTTCGCCTTTGGCTTTCGACCATTTCCGCCCCCGAATTAGAAGCGCCAATAAACGCCGAGCCAATAGAGGTTCCGTTGTTTGATCAAGTGCATGCCAGATCATCTCTCTCTATCTGACTTTCCGTACCCATCTTTCTCTCATTCTCTCCTTCATGCAGCGATATAGGAGTCAAGAGTCTCGAAATGCTGCGGGCACAGCCGTGAAAAAAACCGACAATTCGAGATGGTTAAACATAAGCTGTCTCGAGAACGTTGCAAGTGCTAATGAATGGGAGACATGATGCGAAGCGCTGCATCATGCAGCGGGCTCTTTCAACGCAAGGGACCGTAGAGTACAAGCTTGAAGTTCGAAGCGTGAACGAAAAAAAGGCATGGACTGAAAAGAACCGATAAGTCAGGAAAAAAGGATATATATATATGGGAGGGTCATATGTTAATTTATACCCAAAACCATTTGGTCGAGCAGGGTTTTATGTTAACATTCAAATGTCGACGCTATACTGACGACACGCTATATCCGCTTTTCCGCCATCCTATATATTCTGTTTAATTACGTTATATTGTATACATCAATTAAACCATAAAATATGTTATATACTTTAATGATTAGAAAACGATTATACATAAATGCATGTCATTCATTATAATTAATAAAGTGTGAAGTACAAAATACAAAAATAAAAAAAAGACTATACAAGTATTTGTACTGTGTATGCCTTTCGAAGTTCAGGTCAAGTAGAAATAAATCAATTCAACGAGAATTAGTCAACACATTAGTAAACACAATGAAGATATCTAAATTCCAAAATCTTAACTTTTCATTAAGCTCACAAAAGTGAAACGAAATGTAATATTTTTAGATTTTACGATGTAGAATTTCAAATACTCACATTGAATACCTAAATTATATGAAGTATACGAAGATATATATTTGTTCTGTGTCTAAAATCTTATCATATCTTGTCGCTAGCCCTAAGATAATCTCTAGTTTCAAAAACTTTACTATCTCAGTTACACAAGTATTAGGAGACAAATAAAAATAGAACAAGGAAAATTTCAGTCTCAATATCAATTCGTTTATTCGTTAAATTATTACATCATTTGACTAGTATTAATTTCTAATTTTTATTTCTATTTTATTTTTCACGTCATGAATCTTCTTTATGTTAAAACTTTTTTTAGGACTATCTACTGTCACATTGCGTTACGTCACAATGATAAATATTTCGTTAAAATAGTCCTCTCTATGAGATGCACGTATAAAAGTCAATAGGCGTAACGACCCGTGCAGTGCATTGGATAGGAGGAAAACTTGCGACTGCGTACGACTCGGCTCGTGCTGCGTTTGCGTGCTGTAATGATAGGCGGCCTCTCCGAGTGCGAAACCATTGTCGCCTGTAGGAAAACGTACGGAGAGACATGCGTGTACATATATGAGCGCCGATATGAGTGCCGTTTCATCAGTCACCACGGTTCAAAGTGCAATGACTTTTAAAGCCTCGCACGATCGCTATCACGCCGATCTTGCAACATTGCAACATGAAATAACGTTCTAACGACAGCATTCTTTCTTCAACACCGTCGAAGATCCGATGATCATTATCAATTGTTATACTTTGGCTTATCGGAAAATAGAACAAAACATTTCGCATTTTATTTCGCAAAATAATAACTTTCAAAATAATAACCTTTTCCTGAGGTTTCAATATATATTCTATTAGATTATCATCGGAAAAAATTTCTTTAACATTTTAGTTACGATTATCTTAATTGATTAAATATCGAGAGTGAAAAAACAAAGAGGCAGCGACTTAATGGTTTCACCTTGTGAAAATTATAAACAACTCTAGTGGAAAAAGCTACCAGTTACACTGTGGATCAGTGGAATAGAATAATGGCATTTAGTCCTGGCCGACATTACTGTTGCACGCGGTCATTAACCCATTGGCATCAATGAGCGGAATAATCCGCGCTCGCAAGTCGGTCCGTATCATCGAAACGCATTATTTCGTATAAAATCATTTCGATTGTTGCAAACAAATTGTTTCAAATACAATAACCATATTTCTTGTACAAATTAAATAGAATTATCGTGAACATACGTATCGAATATATATTATCAATTAATTTTCATAAATAAATCCTTTCGATGGATTTAGATCGTTCCGCATAGTGAAATGATTCTTTAATATCTCTACATCTGAAAAAGGATTCCAATACAACTACCGTGTCGTATCTGGAAGATATCTGGAAAATTATCAAACGTATAATTGTGTATCGCGATTGCCACGTGCAACTGCAGAGAGAAATTATAGCGATTTATGCAACGACCATGATTGTCGCTTAATTTAAGATTAGTGAGAAATGTGAAAGTTTCAATCGGAGTGGCGCCTGGCTACGGAAATACCGAAGAATAAGAAAGTAAGAGCGCAAACCGCAACGTATGTAAGCAATTATACGCACAATACGCACCATTATTGATCATGGGTGGAGCGCGCGCGCGCGCACTACATGCTACGTAAACTAAGCAAATTATGTAAAAAATATGCTACAAAGCCAGACAACGACAAACGTCTCGAAAAAGTGTGTCAAGCAATGCCATTCAATTTACGCGAGATGTAGATAAATGTTATCGATTTGCCCGCCGTTCTGCGTAACTCTCAGTTTCCCCAGAATACTTTCTAATGGCATTAATGCTATGTATTGGCAACTATTATCTATCCCTCCCAACTTTATGAATAAACTTCGGTTAGTCATTAATTATTAAATTCTTTAAGGTACAATCTTAATCTTTTATTGATGTTATTTTTATTCTTCTCTCTCTTTTGATAATGTTAAATAAAAGCGTTTTAATTATAAAAAATATTTTTAAAGTTTTTAATTTTTTTCGCCTTCATTATTCATATTTTTTTTAATATCGTTATTTGTACAAATGATTATTTGTACAATTCTGATAATTCCAGATATGTAACATTACAATTATAATCTTACTTTTGAATCTTCAACTCTACAAAACAATGTAATTTAATATTCCGTTTAGTAAATGCAATATTCTATATAGTTTTGCTTGTTTTTTTATTTCATATATTTCTCTTTTCTTATTTAAGATAGAAATACCAATTTAAACAATAAAAATGTGTAAAATTTAACAATAAAAATGTTAGTTTGTTATTCCAATGCTATTTCTATGTATACTCGAAAAGGATGGTCGCATATATATATATATATATATATATATATATATATATATTTCTTCGCAAGTAGAGCAAGATACCACAGCGTGGGAGAAGAAACCACAAGTGCGCGCCAATAACGACAACTTTTTCGCGAAATCAACTGAGAGAGCTACCTTAAGCCGATATTACATGAGTCGCCTTTCCGCTCGGTCCGGTTTAGCTGCGTGCATTTACCCGTGTCGTTACATACCTGCTTTCCTGCCTGCCGTTGCCTTGGCCTTTGCGATTCTCAGAACGATTTCTGCTCCGATCTATCGGTTTGCGATCCACGCAGGTATCTGTGCACCGATACAGACGCCCTGGTCCGCTAAAGGTATTAACCGAAGGGTATTCTTAAGCGTCTGTTAGAAATTTTTGACCTGAAAATGAACTATTTGGAAAATGTAAAGTTAAGTGATCTTTAAGTTGCTTATTCACGAAACATTATGTTAATTATTGCACGTGAATCACATGCCATTTGTGATATATAATAAGACCAATAAGTACGATATCCATAAATATCATAGCTTCAGTCACAAGGATGTTGATGACTCAGATGTTGGTTAAATTAAGAAATCTTTTGATACTTTGCACCCACGTTTATATTATGATGTGTAATAGATTGCAATATGATGCAGGATCAGCATTGATTAATGCCATGACTAGAACGCAACTTCTTCTGCATCTCGCTCGCCCTGTGACATTTTCATCGTGACATTTTACCTCGAGATTCTCTAATTACATAACTTGAGCGTACAAATTTTTATCGCGGCC
Organism: Pogonomyrmex barbatus; assembly: GCF_055798465.1. Classification (NCBI taxonomy): domain Eukaryota; kingdom Metazoa; phylum Arthropoda; class Insecta; order Hymenoptera; family Formicidae; genus Pogonomyrmex; species Pogonomyrmex barbatus. The sequence continues at coordinate 18,334,708 of NW_028297116.1, forward strand.
ACGGCTTTCCTATATATCCCACGTCCCTCATGATTCTACGATGGAGAATAAAGAAAAACATTCGTTGAGTCACTATACCATCCTGTTCAGCATGTGACATTTTCAACAGTATCGTTTTTCTTCACATTATCACACTTTATTTACATAATCATATAAATGTTTATGTATGCTATGTTTTCCTCCATCCAAATAATTAAGATTAAATAATCAAGATATTCAATTATATCGTATGCATAATGCATATATTATTATATACATGCATTATTCAAAAAATATATATAAGAATCTGTAGGAGATTAAAATTTAAATTCAAGTCTCTTTTCTATACAGTATAATGATCATTGTAGAACATTTTTCTATTGTCTAACCTTCTTATCATTTCAAAAATGATAAAAAAGCCATTACATTCTCTTTAGAAAAGATAAAAGATATCTTTTACAGAAGAAACGTAAAGAAAAGAAATTGAAGATAAAAAAAATCGTAACATAGAATTTAAACATTAAACATTAAACATTATTAGAAACATATATATATATAGTAAATATATATATATATATATAGTAAATTTTGAAATGCATTGTACATAATTATTTAAATTCTGATTCATAACTATGACGTACGTTCGGCGCATTAATATTATGACGTAGAAGTTCAAACGACGTTGCACTTTCCAATGCGTCATCGTTGCACATTCCTTCAATGTGCGAATGACGCCAACAATGAGAAAACGAAAAGAAAGAACATGTTTGGATGCATTTAAAGATCTGTCACAAAAAATCCCATGACGTCATGATAATACTCAGTATGTGATATTCCTAGCGTGACTCCGGATTTTGTTTTCTTTGTTATGAAGATATATGCAAGGAATGCGGTGCTCTTATATTGAATACCTTATACAATTTCACATATTATTAACTTTTTAAATAAAGATGCTATTTAATTTTAATAAAATCGGATTAACAAAAAAAGAGTCCATCGAGTTACTTCGACCTTTGCTCGCCAGATTGCACAACACCAAGACAGAAAGGATGCGAAATTAAATACGACTATTTTTCGTCGCCCACTTCTTTCGTTGTCTGAGACAGCAATACGAAGAGATGTGAAGCTGCAAGAAAAGTCCCCGGCTGAACGTGATGTCGTTCTGTGCAACACATGATATATACATGCATATTTTCACTCTCAATTAATGATACATACGCTACACACGTGCCGGATGCTTGCTATTGTTTACTTCTTTTATTTTTTTATCTTTTGTTCATGGGGACAAAAGGTCTTTTCTTTTGAATATATTCTTAAGATGTATCAAAATCTCAAATTTCTGCATTTTGCACTAAATGTTGTGTTTTCTATTTTATATTGTATAAAAAACTTTATTCTATACTAAAAAAAATGTCTATTTTTTACGATTCTGTAGTCAAATATATATAGGATGTTCACTCTATAATACTTAAGTTTCTTTATAATTATATATAAGTTTCTTTTTTCTGTCATTAATTATATAGCAAATCGCTTTCACATATGTGAATATTATTTAATTGCAATGATTAGAGTTATTTCTTGCAATTCTCAATCTCTTGCACTATCTTGTTACAAAAATCTTATTAAAAAATTTAAATTTTCTAAATAATTTACACGCTTATAATTTTGTAAAACAATGATATGTGTGAAATATATTTCTATTTCTTCTTTTTTTAATTTTTCTACAAAAACTTGCATAATATAATAATATAAAATTATTTATAATTTTTAAGTACTTAATCCTTTCATTTCATAATCAAATATAAAATATAATTATTTTATTTAAATATAAAAAATAATATTATTAAAAAATAAAATGATGATAAACAAAAAAAGAATTATGAGAATCATAATCTTATTTATCGAGTCATCTGAAAATTTCACGCTCAATCGTACATGGTTTATAAAGCTATCGCAGAAACGGGAGTGCCAGGAGCCTCTCTCTCTTTCTTTTTTTCTCTCGCACACACGCAGTCTTTACAAAGAACCCGCATATCCCAGTCTGATATCTCTGTATATAGTCCGGCCACCATAACGGAAACTGACTCCCATTAGCTGTTATATTTAGTGACATGAGAATCTGTTCGGGGATGAAAACACCTCCCCATGAGATTCGACAGCTCACCCTCATAAGCCCGTATGTTGCAGCGTGTATTAGAACACTCCCTAATTGGATAAGAGTCAGACTCCTCTGGCCACCGATCGTATGATAGATCATATCTACGATGATAAAGTGGCCAAATCTTCCTGTATTGATATATTGGTATTATTAACACGTTATCACGTTCAGTTTTCAAGCTTTCGAAAAGAAGAAAGAAAATCATAATCAACATGTCAACAGTTGCTGAAACATATAAATTTTTTTTGTTAAATGAAAAATTTTGTTAATCTTTAAAATAATCAAGCTCCTTCCAATAACTCATAAATCATTCCTTTTATCCGAAGTATACTTTATCGTTTATTATTTACTTGATTATAACAAAAGTATGTATTTTCTTTGGACACACGTTCGACCTTTTAATCATTTGACATTGCGCCTCTGTGAAACCAGTGAGAGTCTCACTTCCTACTCACGCGACCTCGCGGCAAACCGAACTTCCGGCTTTCCCTTCGCAAAATGTCACTTCCTTCTTCGATTAACGAGTGTTGGTACGTGCAAAATTCCGTAAAAACATTTGTTCCTGCTTTGCGCCATTAGTTTTGAAAGAAAGAGTAGATTATAACTAACTCGTTTAGATGCGTGACATTCCTCCTAAATCGATAAGCACATTTTTTATTTATGCGTCTCATTATATGCATTTCTATACGACGTTGAAAATTATGTAAAGGTGATAACAGAATCCAGAGCCACATTGAAAATAATTGAATCAATACAGTGCGACAGTAATAATTTTTAAAAATGTTTTTGAAATAATTTTTCCATTTATAATAATAACTTCATGCGCGCGCGCGCGCGTGCACGCACGCACACCACACCACACACACACACACACACACACACACACACACACACACACACACACACACACATTGCGTTTACGTATATATATATATATATATATATATATATATATATATATGTATATATGTATATATATAATTTAAAATATAATTACGTTTGATTAAGTTTATAATCTTATAATTTTAGGCCGAAAAAAATTTAAATAAATGTATACAGATAATATTAATATATTTTCATATATTTTTGTATATTTTCAAATTTATATATCACAATTCTCAGGCTAATTTATATATAATGACTGTACGTGTGATAATGAATTAGCTGTTATAAAATGACTATTAGCGGCGTAATTTACGTTTGTGGTCGTAAAGTCGTAACAGTGATTGGCGACAAAAAAATCATAACGAACATAGACAGTTATTGCTTAGAATCTGTGGTCTATACCGTACAGGTGAATAAAAGCTGAATTTCATTCATACTGCCGTTTGACCGCTGGAATGTGCTCGAGTTGTCGAGCGATCGAAAGAACTGTATCTATAGCTTTACATTCAATAATAGAGAAAGAAGAAGTAATTCTGTAGCTCTATGTTCAATGTCAACCTACTTTTCCTTTGTTTTGTTATTAAATTAATAATTCAAAGTAATATCTATGGATGTATCTAAGAGTTTGGGGAGGTTTAAATCTTCAAAAGCTTATTATATTTTATTTATACTTTCTTTAGGTAAAAAAATAAAAGTTATGATTTACAAAACTCAATATTTTTCCTACTCAAAACTAATAACGAGAAAACATTCTAAGCTCTAAAATATCCAAAAAGTAATTTATTTATTTATTTGCAAAAAATGTTTATGTGATAATAGGATTGATAAATTCCTCTCCTTCGAAAAGATATTGGATATGCCCATAGTAATATCAATATCTCGATTCGCGTGCAAATTTTAATAAACAAAAGTGAAACAGTTTCTTGTTTCATATTATTTTTGTTATTTGCCTTCTAATAGTGTAAAATGCAAATAGTTACATTCGCAAGCATATAAGTGCATTGCAAAATTTTTGCAAATGCAGCCCTTCTATGGAAGGATCTATTTTTTTCTGTCAAGCGTTTTTACCGCGGGGATTAATTTCAATGTAAAAAGCCTTCATTGCCTTTTTGTCTTTTTGTTAGCTTTTTTGTAATACTTTTATTATGCAATTACAATTCTATCGTTACAAAAAGAAATGTAAAAACATATAAAGACATATTTTGCTCTCATTTACTTTACCAAATAATCGACATGTAAACAATCAGCAATATTCAAGTGATTCGAAGCACTAACTCACGGGAGAAGAATTTCGCTTTGTGTGCTCCATTCGCATTCGGCGTCGTCCATTTTCTGGACACATTATACGCAGCTCACGATTTCGCCGGATCAAAACGAGCCCCCTTAAACTGGAGGGATGCGACCCTTCATCTCATCCAATAAGAAACTCTCGGGCTTCCGTCGATCGTCGAGACGCGGGGTGGGACGATGGCTGTGCGGGACAATCGAGAGCCGACATGCCGACAGAGAGCTCACTTCACGTGAGTCCGAACTGCGCGCGCGATTGCCACGTCGTCGGAGCGACTCCCCCCCCCACGTAACGCGAGACGGCGCGCGATTGGTCGACGCGTCGATACCGCAGGGTAATCCGGCCTGCATGTCCTCCCGTGAAAAGAACAGGCTTCTACTCTCAGTCGGCGGCGCTCTCAGTTAGCTTTGGGAGGCTCTGCTTTAAACATTAAGTACGGTAGTATTACCGGACGCACACGCAAAACCCGGCAAGAGATTTTTTTCCCCTCTTTCTTAGAAGACGGGTACACACACTACACACGAGCGAGTCGACGGACTTAGAGTGCCAAGTCAAGTTCGTAAACACGTCGGGAACGAAGGGAGAACGTCTGCTGATCGAACGCGCGATCAACGACGTGCCATCGTAAACTCGATAAACGCATACGCGAGGAGACAAGTTGCCACTGTCGCAAAGTCGACCTGCAAAGGGAGAAGAGAGAGAGAGAGAGAGAGAGAGAGAGAGAGAGAGAGAGAGAGAGAGAGAGAGAGAAGAGCCGGTCGATCCGTACCAGGAAGCAAGAATTCAAGAATCGCGCGCGCGCGCACTTGTCTGTCCGTCCGTCCGTCCGTCCGTTCGTCCGTCTGTTTCTGTTTTTTTTTTTTACCAACATTATTACGAGACACGTGTCGATCGGGACACGCACCGTTTGATTTACGCGCGGGTGCTTTTCCGATGCGAGCTACGGCGGCGATATCGCATAATAACGGCGCATATCGGAGTGGCAGTTTTATTGTGTTCTGAGGAAAGTTTTGCTCCCCCTCTCCGCACGACTCCTCTACACGCTGCTGCTGTTGCTTCATTTTTCGCGCCCGTTGCAAGGGTCGAGAAATAAAGGAGGAAGGATCGGAAAGGAGGCGGACGTGCGCGCAGACTCCAGCTACAAAGTGTGTTTTTGTGAAACCGAGGAACATGTCGACTGCCGTCATGAGTAACACCTCCATGTTCGAGTGCGGCGAGCATCTCTTTAAGGTAAGACTCGTCAACGTCTTCGATCCATCGTGCTTTATTATTAAAGTGTTATCGCGAACAGAGTTATATGCGACGTTGCCGATTCCCTTGGTTCGAGTCCTCGCCGTGTAAATCGTGTCGATCAACAAGTCTCATTCTATGATCATTCTCACCAATAGATTAACTTTAATCTCGGTTTAATTTAGGTGGGAAATGTTAGGAACAGAAATAAATATTAAATTTGGAAAATTCGAAATGAAAATTCGGAATAAGAATTAAATGTTATGCACAATGGCCACAAGTAAATATTAGCTATACCTATACCTTATGTTTATTTATGTTCTTCGTTGTGCGTTACGTTTAATCTTTATTCTGAATTTTCATTTCCAAGATTTAATATTACTGTGTCTAATATTCCCCTTTCAATCCCCATTGTGTACCTTACTTTTCATCTCATTTTAATTCTAAGAATTAGAGGAAAATAAAGAGTAAATTAAATTAAGATTAATATTAATCTTGATGGAAATAAACATTAGCTGATTATTCGGATTCTTTATATATGTGTAACATACGACACGTGCGGAACGTATGCTGAAAGTGAATTCGATCACGGTCTATTGTGAAATCCGGTGAACCTTAATCCTCGATCATCAATTCTTCGGTATTGTGCAGAATTTTTGCGATGCTGTCCAGAATCCCTACTAAAAATCGCTTTTGTATCTGTCACTATTCTGTTTTGTCCCATATACTGCTTTTCCTTCGGGAGTGATTTACAACCGGATGTCCAGGTAGATGTACCCAGCTACAGGTATCAGGTAGATTGTAGGTGCAGGTAGATATGTTTATTCGTATACCTGTTCTGTAGGTACGACGTAGAACGAAAATACGAAAATACGAAAATGCGAAAATTCAAGTTGGACCGTCATGTTCGATCTCTTGGTTCGTGCAGTGAAAGAAGAGCGTAAAATTTATTAATTCCTCCTACCAGTGCAATTTTAATTATTTCGGATTATTCGAATTATTTTAATTTTTTTTTTGTTTTTAAGAATTAAAACAAGTTAAAGAATAAATCAAACTGAAATTAAAGTTAATCTAAATTGATGGAAACGAACATTGTTTCGTACATTTATCTTGAACAGAAAAAGGCAGAAAGGAAAAAAGGTAGAATTCAGGTTTGTTTTGTGTTTACCTTGGAAATCAATATAAAGCATAAATAGTCGTTTTCAATTTTGTGACATAATGCTTCGATACGTGTTGAAGAATAGATTTAGTCTACTCGAAATCATAAAATTTTTAAATTTATCAAATTTATCAAATATACGTGTAACTTGTGCCATATAAATTCTCTTTGCATATGAGTTGCAGAAAAACATTCAGTCTGTTAAGTTTTTCGCATATGATTACGAAATGTCAACCTAATTTTTTAATTTTTTTAATGCTTTACTTCCAGAAATTAATTTACGCGATACAGATCGAAAATACATACACTGGGACGAAGATGCTTAAAAAATTTGTGGAAAAAATTAGATTTATTTAAATAGAGCAAAATAAAATTTTATTCATATACAGCAACTGAACATCTTACAATTCATAGAAATGATTAAATATATAGACACAATCTAATTAAATATAGTTCACAGAAATGTATTTCGCCATCCAGTCAAACTTTTTTGTAACCAATAAACATCGAAGAAACATGTGACAAGCTAACATTTGCTCTGAATATTTGGATTTTTTTCTCAGCGTAATTGCCGCGTGTGTCGCCGGATGGATATTAAAATCCTCGTTTCGTAAAAGATCGTATCGTTTCGAAATTTCACGCAGGCTGATCGAATCTCGGTTCCACCTTGCCACCGTCATTTCGCGTTTCCCGATATGCGAGGATGCGTGCGACGTCGCGACATATCACATCCGTGAATCGAGATCTCGTGCGATATAGGAATAAAACTAATTCAAGACAGCACGGGCACATGAACGGGAAAAGTATCGAGCAACAGGTGACTGAATCGAGAATGGAAAGCCCTACGCACTAACACTGTTTTCCGCTCATTTATGTGTCTAATGGCGCTACGTCTCTAACAGCAAGAAAATATCGACATTTAGAAAGCGAAAGAAATTTTCTCCGAGATATCGACAGGTATATTAAGATTTAAATCGACGCTTACCGATCGTAGACGGTTCTTGATATTTGCAATACATACATATAGTTATTAATCTTTCAATATATCGATATTTCTGCTTCATATCTTACAATATATCACCGATCGACAATTGTTGCGGTATGTTATCAATTCGAAAAAAAAAAAAAACATTGAAATATCTTGATGAAAAAGAACTTTGTATGAGATAATTAGCAGCTTTCTAAATCGGAGAGTGTAGTTACTTAATTACAAATATATATATATATATATTTCTTATCGAAGTCTGAAAATCTCTATCGAAATTGTTATTTGTAAATTCAATAGATTTCAATTACAAGATACTCCTGTAAAATCTATCATATTAAAGTTCTCACTTATCAATTTATTGCTATTATCTGAGCAGATATGGATAATCTGGAAATATCAATTTTTAACCGATACGTACAATATATCGATCAATATCTTAATTCAAATTGTAATACGATACAACGATATTTTCGAAGCTTTCCCTCGTTGTCTGAAGTGTTTTCGATCATTTTAGGAATTAAGCTATGAATACTAATCTATGAACTTTTTTTAATCAGAAACGTTGTGCAAAAAAAAAACAAAAGAAACATTTCTGACAAATGATTTATGCTCGATTTTTTTTTAACTTTGAATGTTGCTTCTACGTGATTTGACTTGATACGTGGGGTTCACAAAAATTGACCTACGTTAATAATAAATATAGCTGAGCGAGATCGAAATCAAATCACCATCGAACGTATTAATAGTAATCGCTATCAGTCACGCGTCGTGTTCTCCGTTTCGCGATAGGTCGAAAGGTCTTCATCATTTGGACGGGCGGTCGCGCGTTCTCGCACGATGTAAATAAAAGGCCGTCGCGAGTCGAGCCGGAGACTCTCACCTTAGAGAGAACTAGGCACAACACACTCTCTTTGGTTTCTCCTCCGACGAGTGAGTTTCTCTGTGTGACGCGAGCCAAGCCTCTCCTCGAATCTCACGACGTTGCTCATGGATTTAATATGGAATACGGCTGATTTTTAGTTCTTAATTGCTTCGATATATTACTATCAATGCTGTGACTAGAAATTCGTAGATGATAGATACCGAACGATTCTTCCACTGAAAACTCCGAATGGCAAAGTGATTTAAGTGACTTTTGAAATATCGCTGCATTTTAAATATTTTTATTTTATTAATTTATTTGTATGTGTCAAAGGATTATGAGTCTTTGCAAATTAATAATAAATAATGAATCGATCGAAGGTCCTTTCAAGACCCCTAAATAAATTCGTGTAAAATTTGTCTTGTAAAGTAATATTGTAGTGTAAAAAGAACGTTGAATCAGTATCTAAACGATTCTTAATTTTGTCATGAGTCTCTTTTGTCAGAAAGGAAGTTGAGCTTAACGGAAGTCACAGCGCCGGGTTTCTGCTCTTTGATTAGGTAGACATAAATCATAGTTCAATTTGATACGTTCCATTTCCGTGTTCTAGTCGTGGTATTTATTAACGATAACGCAATTGATTTATTTTATTTGAGTTAATTATCAATTTATCTTGCGATTATCTCACCGAAGCTTTTATAGCTGTTATCCTTAAGACAAAGACTACTAATTATTCATTTTGCCTGTTTAAGAGGAAAAAATCTTATGGAATCTAATGAAAAAACAGAAGCAATATATAAAACCAAGATATGAAAAACAAGATGAAATTTATTAATAAATGATATATAAAAACGTGATTATTGATAGAATACCAATGATTCATAGTCATAGCTTGATAATTTTTTTTTTCTATCAGAGAGTTATTTTTTTCTTTCCGAGTATTATTTTTATATTTTATCTCGATTCTCTCTCTCTCTCTCTCTCTCTCTCTCTCTCTCTCGCGAGAGGATGCGACCGGCATCGCACGTGTCGCGAGAATTCGCGCGCTATTCTTTAGGCACAGAATCGCGCTGGTACTCGGTGGTACCGCTTACGCGCGTGAATGTGTTAGTACACGTTGAATTAACAAATGCATTCTCTCTCTCTTTCTCTGTCTTACTCTCCCGATACCGCACACGCTCGATTGCACCGTCGTGCAACACGACAGAGACAGAAAGGCATATTTATTATGCGACTCGACGTATATACGTTCCTGTCGAGCGCTCTGGCAAATACATATGAATATTTACTTGGAAAAACTTGAGTGTACATTAACAGCGACGAGCCATTAAACGAGACTTAGACCTCTGACGGAGCAAAGCAAATATGTCGTTAATGAACAGTATGCGAGCCGTACTTATTAACCGTAATTTTACTAATGAAAAGGAAAGAACCGGCGTGAAATGACAATATGGCGCTATTCTGATATAATCAAAGTTACTATTTTTTTTTTTTTCGATACAAGTGATATACCTGAAACTTTTTCGCGTATTAAAATTATGAAATTTTTAAAATTGTCTAAAAATATTTTCTATTCCATGTATATATGTATGTACATGCGTATAACACAAATTTTGTTAAATCGTTCAATTTACGCAATATGATTTATTGAAGAGAAAATATGTATTGTTTATGAGACAAGTATGAAGTACAAGATCATTGCTTTTCATGTTGCGCGTGACTTTTCTGTATCTATATCTTACATAGTCGAAATTGTATCCTGATCTTTTATTTATTCTTGAGTCTCACGTGTCGAACAGGTGACGCGATTTGTTTTTATGTGTTTATAATGTGGTTTTGCGTATTTACGTAGACCACTTGCTGTGACCTCGACAGGATTATTCGCTACTTCGTTACGATCTATTGTTGAAACTCGTACAATAAGTCGATCTTACCGATATCGAACATGGTAGGCTTTGATAATTATTAAGAGACATTATAATGACATTGTTATAATTTAGCATCGAGTTTTTTTTCGACATATTTAAAGAAATTTTTATGGATTAGGAAGAATCAGATTAATATCCTGTAATATTCTCAAATTATTATAAATGCCTTGGTTTACATATACACATAAAATGTGTTGACTTGTTTCTTTTGCAAATATAACGTGGACGTGGATAACATGACATACAAAATCGAATAGATAAAGACATAAAATAAGTAACAAAAAAATAAAATAATTTTACTACATATGTACATCGTTTAATTAATATTCAAATTATCAGACCGTACAACACATATATTATGAAAGAAGAATGATTTACGATCTCTCGGTAAACATCATTTTCATCCGTTGTTTATCCTTCGTCCGTCCATTACGGAGAATAATACAAGGATATCTGATTGCTTCACGTAGAAATATTGTGAAACTGCCATTTTCTCGGCATGTATACAACACGATATCGCCTGTGCGTTATCGTCGTTGTAACTGATACCGATCGAAAGGCTAACCGAACACGAAACGACGACAGGCAAACCCTTTGTTACCTCTCTTGTCTTATTCAATGTGGAACATGTAACACGCTTACGAGAAATCCAATTGTTCGCACGCATACATTCGGCATGAAATTCTCAATATGTCGACAAAAAATCTGACGACCGGTATTTCTTTTAGTTTTATTAGGGGGGGGGGGCACCCAGTCATTCTCAGATATCTTGCATCATGTGCGCAAAACAGAAAGCACGACGATCATCGGATTTGCGACAATCCCGTTGATGTGCCACCGCGAGATTATTTTCTGGAAAAAAAAAACCATGTCCATATGTTGCTCTACGCGTCTCGTCGTCACGTAATTATGCGTGGCGCGCGAGTGCGCGAGCACGCACGGTATCATACGATTTCCGGTGTAAGTTCACCACTGCGAGCTACCGGCTCACTTGTCATTTCCCGTCTTATTATCATGCGTATGCGGTTAAGCATATACAAATTCTGAAAAGGAAAGAGAGAGAATGAGCGAGGGAGGGGAAGGAGGAGCTGGACTGTCTCGGAAATAATTATCGCGCGTCGCCACCGCGACATTGTCGCCGACCTTTGTCAATGTGATAGCCTGTGCATAATCTATGCAAAATCAAATCGCGATACTACGCGAAATACGCGAAAATAATCTCCGTGTTTATTTGCGATAATGAAAATACGTCATTTTAGCGTAAAAGGCATATTTTTTTCACATATGTTACAACTTGTAAGAATTTATTTCCGATAACATATTACAAACGATAACATATTACTCTTTCGCAATTGTAGATATACATTGCCTTCACGATACTTGTATACATAACCCTGGGAAATGTTTTTTGTTTTGGGTTTCGCGATTCCCAATATTTAATGCAATATCACGAGATTTGTCAAATCATAATGATTAAACGTCCACGTTTTTAAAAGATAATTTTGCATCTTTATTTTTGGATGCTTCCTTTTTCCTTTCAAACGCGATGTGTATTTTATTGTGGACGTGTCGTTTTTTTCTCCCTTTTGGACGATAAACACGCGTAACTTTCCTCAGCAATTTCTCCTCGGCTCGATTTCGAAACTCATTCGATCTGGTGGACTTTCGACTTTCGATATTTCGATGTCCGCGGGCGCAGTCAAAATCTTTGAGAGATACAGGAATTTTGTGAATCCTGATGTGACACTCGTCACAAGCTTATTTCACTAAAAATTTATCTTGTACATTTCTATGACATGTATTTACATTGATTAGTGAATGTTAATTTGCATTAACATTCACTAATCAATCGTACGATGGTGAGTCATTCTGAATCGATTATTTGAAATAATTAAATTCTTATCAAGCTGAGTCACTAGTAAAAAATAAAATAATATAAATAAATAACTTTTTTATTACATTACAATGTTGAATGTGTACAATTAATAAAAACGTGTAGAAAGAAATTTTTTGAATTAGATAGAATTATCATATAAAACGGACGGAGAGATTTTAAATACCAGTGAAGCAAAAGAAACTAAAATAATAGAATTAAAATAATAACACGTATAATTGTGATTGTTTAATTCAATATCCGAAGCAAACAAAGATATATTAAGAGATGATCGAAATTGTTCATCTTTTTATATTGAACACTCGTAAGTACAAAAAATATGGAAATTCAATTTTTGTAATATTTTTGAAATCCATATGTATCTCTTTCATCATCTTTTCGCGAAGTGCTAGCTCTCTGGAGCAAAGGTACGCGCACGCGGGGCCACAGCAACAGAATCCTTTGGATTTTTCTAAAAGCGAAAACCTCGCCCCGAGCGTGCATCGTGCCCGTACATTGGCAACGGCAACAAAAAGCCGCTCGGTGAACGCGAGCCACGAAGAAGGGGCGTAGGAACCTGTTGCTTCAGGTCTGCCGGTGCTGAAGGAGTGATCGAGAGAATGAAAAGGAACAGAGAAGGAAGGAGGGACTCCTCTTTGTGCACACACTTTCTGCCCCTGCTTCTTCTGTACCCGACTCTAGGCCGCATTGGCGTAGCACGTTCCTCGGGTCCCTCCTCCCACTCTTTTGTACTCCCCAGGCTTCCCCTCGGCACGACGAAATTTTCCCATATTTTTGAAAAGATCCGCTGCATGCCCACCACAAAAGGATAACGCAAAGATCCGTCTGTTCTTCTGCAACTCGTTGCATCGGTTTCTGGAACTGCTTTTTCGCGAGGCATTGTGAGGCAGGTTCGGCCGGTTTTTACGCAGGGATTTTTGTGCGATCCCGATCTTTTAGGCGGTTGAAATGGTCTGTTTTCGCTTACCACGAACGCTTCTCACGATGCAAAAATCAACGAGAAACTTTATCAAAGTTTAAACGCAATGTAAGGAGTTTGAACTGTATAAACTGTTGTATAATAACAATTGCCACGACAGCAGATACTGTGAACAACATTAAATTTTAAAGAAATTGATTTACTTGCTATTTTTAATATCCAATATAGATATAAACAGGAATAAATTATTAATACTTATATTAATTAAAAATGTTTCTCGTGCGCTTAAGATACTCGTTAAGCATTTTAAAAAGAATCAGTATTATAAAGAAATTAATATTTATTACTATTTTTCATAAATTTGTGAATGGCTACGTAACGGGTTCTCTCCATGGTAGAAGCCGACCCTTTTCCCATATTCATGAAAAGGGACTGGAGAACACAAAAGATATATAGAGGGAAGGACACGAGCTATTTCCGCGCACCTTGCACCTTTCCGCGTTGGTTCGCCTTCGTCGATGCTCCACCATTTTAACCTTTTGCGATCCGAGATAATTTGGGTTTGGAGAAATTACGTCATTGAACATCCCATGTTTACGTCAATATTGTCGCTATTGCATAACGTTAATGGATTTTTGCGTAATGTGCAATAACACATTATATAATCGAAAAATATCCGAGGCTTAGAAGAGATCCATAAATATAATATTGATTATTTTGTTGCCATAGTATAAAAAGATATTAAATTTTTTTGTCGATAATGTTAACAGAAAAACAATGTTATCTTGCACAAGACTTTGTAAATGTATCATATTTCTTTAAATAAGGAACGTATCCTAATTTTTTTTCTCTTTTTCTCTCTTACATAACTCTGTTATCGATCAATTCACATTTTTTTCTTTAAAGATTATGATATTTCTTATTTATAAAATATTGATAGGATTATATGTACGATTAGTATAAGTCTCGGTATTAAGTTTCAAAGGGTTAAATGCTACCTCACATGAGAGAAAGCGAGAGTACCGGGAGCGATTTCACTTTCACGCTTGATTTACGCGATGATTCTTAAAGTTTCCAATCTGAGCTGTTTCGGCAGCTCGAGAGATATCGTCACGCTTTAAGGAAAATTAAGGATCGGTTTTTTTGCTATTATTTCCGTTACATACGAGAAAAAAACTGCAAAATACTTCAATTATATTTGTTTATTGGTTGATATTATAACAGTGTAAATAGAAAAAAAGGAAATGATTAATTATTTGCAAATAATTATTATTATCCATAACAGAAATTAAACTTTCCATTACATAAAACAGATAAATTTCTTTTACTTCAAAAATTCAGGGTTGGAAAGTTATAAAGATAAAGCATAAGATTTGAAGTAAATTTAAGTCGTTATACAGTATATCATTATTTTAAGTCATGTCGGCTCGAAAGTATTTAATTAAAATCCATTATTTGCTATATGAGATTTATTTCTTTGATCTTGACGTTGCGATGAATTAAGCTAACCACGTGCGAAAGCTAACAGAGTTTCAATTAAGGCTAGAAGAAAGAGATTTTCCTGACTTACAGCCGTCTTACTTTCTTCTTGATTAAAATTGCTAATTGCTAATCTCTACATATGCCTCGTTCCGTGCGCTATTATTTTTCCCAGAACGTTTCATCGGTACGATTTATCTCCTGGCCAGCGGCAACTAAGATATCAACGGTAAATCATACGCCATCCACGTGAATATTCGTGACTTTTTGCGATATTAGATTTTGTTTCGAACCGAATTACCGTTCGTCTGAATTGTTCACTTAAACCACGCTCGTTTATTTCTCGACCAGAAAAACCGCTGAGCAATTTCGGTCATTCGACGAATGTGCTCATATTTCCTGCTGTAGCGTATTTCCTGTCTCCAATTTCGATTTATGCAAAATGTGTTTTCTTATCTTCTAAAGTCTAAATCGTTACATAAAAAATTTTTTTTATTCAGCGAGAGCAAAATATAGCTTTAATAACCTATTATTATGGATTAATAATTCATTCAGTCATTAATAACTAAAGTTTATTCTAAAGTATGAAACAAATTTATAATAATAATCTTTTCTAATCAGCCATTGTTTCAACTGAATTTATTATTCTTATGTATGTGCGCATAGTAGCTCAAAAAAAGTGTTTCACACAATATTTGTGTTTCACACAATTGTTTTCAACGTGACTTACGTAACGAAAGATAAGAAAGCGTCTGTCTAAAAGCGAGCTCGTTTATTAATTTATTAACAATTATTACGAAGCTATCGCACAGTTTATGACGTTATAATGACATTCGAGCGTGGAATTGAAGTATCGAAAATTAAACGGGCCAGTGGAATTGCAAATTTCGTTATCGAAATATCGATAAGATAGTGCGCGAGATGTGTTTGGTGAAACAAAATGAACCAGCTAAATCTGCAATCGTGCATCTGTAATACGGTACGTTTTGTATCTTTAGATGCATCACGTAGGTTGTCCGCGCGACTTGATTTACGAATAAAAAGATGCATTTCCTTTCGAGCGCGAGGCAAAGATTAAGTTCTGATTATTGCGGTCAAAGCGCCATTAATTCAGCAGGTAGTAAAGAGCGAAATAATACACACGCTTTAATGTGAAACGGAAATGCATCCATGTATCGCCCCCGGCGAAATAATTGTCTACGTTCACCGTTTGCTTTCGAGATGATCGCACGTCGAAACTTACAGTACCAGATCGCACGTGACTGCAATCAGGTATTTTTCACGGTTCGTTCCAATACCGGAAACGCTGTATTACCGTTAATTCGTTTCGTGATACCGGCGATATGCCAACTCGGTCATTTTTCTGTCGCGGACGATCTTCGGAAATAATTGAAGCCGCCTTATATGTAGACTTAGCCGTTGCACGTGTCGACATTAAGATCTTTTATCTGCCGACGAGCTCTTTTTTCTCCCCTCAAGACGTTAATTACATTTCTCCCGTAGAAGTTTTTAAATAAAATCTCGCGCGAGAAATATATAAATTGTTATATAAAAGATTTCATACGTTTTCTTAAACTGAATTATTATTGCTGAAACTATATTAAATTATTGGCCGTGAGTGAATCAGGCCTCATTAAACTTTTTTATTATAATTCTTCCATGATTCATCAAAGAGTTTTATCTTTCTATTTTTAAAATTACACTGATCTCTCTGAGGATTACACTAATGCATGTAAAACCGGCCGGTAAAATATTCAGGCTTCTTCTTTTTTAAACGTTTGCATAAAAGGAATGCAAAAGATTTCCTCCGATCGACACATATGGAATCATTCGATGACCGCAAACGGCTTTTCTCGGAATAATTTTATCTCTGCGGCTGTGCATTTCCCAGTAAAACCGATTCGATCGCGCATAAAGTCCGCGGATCGTTCGCGATCACCTGATATTTGTCGCATAAATGACGTGGCGTCTTCGCGTCGTCGAGAATGAAAAATGCCGCGGCCTGAAAGTCTCCCACGTTCTTCCTTCCTCCAGCTTTCTGCGAAAAAGAGCAAGGCGGGAGAGAGTACGAGCGCGGAGGTGGGGAGAGCCGTGGGGTCACGATGGGAGGAAAGAAAAAAGGAGCAGGGCGAGAGACGCGGGAGACAAAGGAGCCCGGGGAGAGCCGACGGCATGAAAACAGGCGCAGCCCTCTTTCTCTCCGCGAGTGTAAAACGTGCGCGCCCGCACGCATATATACGCGCACGGTGCAATACAGTGACGCATCGGCGGACGGCGCATGCACCCGCGCGTCGTGGCGCGTATGCATCGCGGCCGCTCGTAAACGCACGTGTGCCAGCCGCGCGCGTCTTTTACGCGCAGGAAAGTCTTCGCGGTCACGCGGCCGACCGACGCCTGAATCACGCGTCTTATTTTACGAGCGGGGCCTCGCGCGTATTTTAGTATATCCATATATCAACCGCGCGTGTTTCGCCGCCGTTGATGCGCACGCGGTCAATGCTGCGTATGTACGACGTTCGGGCACTCGGTAGTTAAATTTATACAGTATTTGAGAGAGAGAGAGATCTTTTCGATTTTTTAACAATGTAGCTCGAATTACTCTATTTTATGAAATAACGGAAAAAAAATTGATGATTCGTACGTGTCATCAAGTCTCCCTGTAAATGCATGGTAATATTCTCGATTACGCGGTGCCGTTCTTCCGTTCCTGGATCACGCAGATGCGTCTTGTTCATTGCTTCATGGCCATTGAAATTCGTCATAACTAATTTAATTTTGATTAAGTTGGATTTTGATGCTGAGCAGGTGTTAGAGGCATATTTATTGAATAGTATCTTTTGTCGAGTATATTTTTAATGTATATTTTTAATGTATTTTTAATATAGTTTTGCAAGATTTGTATATTTAAGATATCCCATAAGATATTTTTTTTAATAATCTATTTGTCGCATTGCGAACGATCTTTGAATGATTTTTAGTTGTCGCAATTGTTAAGGTCGCAATTGTTGTCGTGAGTCATACCACTTTGCTCCTCGGCAACTTGAATAAACGTATGAATGCGGACCTAAGTCGCGTCATCTGCTTTCATTGCTTGTTCGCTCATCAAAACTGATTGCGATAACGACGGCTTGTCGTGTATATTCGGTAGCTATCACCCCGACGTAGGGATAAATTTAGCGAGCAACGTCGGCACGACGATCAATATTCTCTTCTCCAATATTGCTCCTCAGATGCACTTGTTCTTCGTGCGCGAATCGGCGCACGAATTGAACTTTGAAGATCGAGAAGAAGAAAAAAAGATGCTACTTTCCTCGCACGTCAGACGCGTATTGTGCATCGCGCGCACGATCGTGCGCGATGCACGTTGCACGCGAATCACCGCCGATGCATACAATGCATCTCAAGCGTCTCGTAAACCCGGGAATGTCAACGCTTTTAATTTCCTATTAATTTGCATACGATACAATCTTCCGGAGACTAATCGAATGCAACGGAGAACTACGCGGATCGCGATTTATGCATTATGCATATCGTTCCTGACTTATTTTACTTATTTTAAGTGATTAATATACATCACTCGCTACCTTTATAATTATATTATTTTTTAATCAATGTTTTTGCGATCTGAATAAGAAGAATCAATTATCCTCAGTATGTATGTGAGTATAGACAGTAAGATTAAATCGAAAGACCAGAGATCTTTAATCATCTGTTGAATTATGCAGTTATTATCAATTTGTGGTTGCCTTTAATCGACACCTACAGTGTTGAATGCAATTAAACTTGTAAGAACATGTATCGAATTAAAATAATTGTATGAAAAATACCTTTTTAATTTAACTATTTAACATAATTCTTGATAATTTTGAATTTAAGTCAATGATTAATCTTATGACATAACGATTAAATAAAATATTTAACGTTCTGTTTCTAGGAACGTTCAGAAAAATATTAAATTAAACGTTGGGAAAAAATAAAATTCATTTATCATCACTATTTTCTAATCAGTTCAACTCAAAACTTTATCGTAATAATTAAGTTAAATTCAACATCCACACAAATGCTTGATACAGTTAAACTGAATTTAAAAAGAATATATTTCATTCAACAACACGCAAAAAGGCGTTATTTCCCGAGGATATTTCTATTATTTTATCTATTTAATGACGAGTCATGGGGAAAACAATGGAATGCGTAACGAACATACCGTGTCCACCGTTTTTTCCACTAATTGCGAGGAGAAGAAACGAGTGCCGACAGATTCTACAGGGCGCGACCCTTCGTTGAGTTTAGTTCGAGAGTACCTTAAATTATAGTGTCTCCCGCTGTACGAGCGTCGATTTAATGCACCTTGAAGTCATTAGCGCGATACGCCGATGAGTCTGAATCACGCGGCGACATATTTCGCGAGTAATTAAACCTTATCCGCGTTCGCGAGTGCGCGCAGGAACGCGGCAGAGGAAAAAAATGTCGTCGGTTCCGCGATTATTCAACCGTGACTGGCCGCCGACTAGCGTGCGCATTGTCGATCGTACGGTAATTCTCATGAAACACACACGGCACTGTGATTACAAATTTGCTAACGTGGCCTTACGACGAACTCCGAGATGACGGAGTATACATATATGAAATCAGCTGTTACTAATGACATTTAAAATTTGCTTCTTAGTGCACGTTCTACATTGTCTCACTTTCTAATTTGCTGATGAGATACTCTTTGTTTTATTAATTTATTAATATATTTGTTATATATTTATAATTATATTAAATTGTATTATATTTTTTTTATAAAATATATGTAAAATATATTTTATATATACATATATATACTAATTATATACAAATATATATATATATATATATATATATATAATTAGTTTTTTTGGAGGGAATACGATACTAACATATGTCCAATCATAATTTTGTAAATTGAGTGGAAAAATACAAACGTCACAAAACGTCATGAAATATTTTAACGGTTGTATACAAGTAACGCAGAAAAGAGCATCGTTAAAAATATGTTGAAATATGAGCCACGCCAATTTCACTATATACTTTTAAGAGCGTTGTTTATGACAAGGAAGTTTAATAGAGTTGCACACTCGCTGTATTGTTTCCGTCGTGAATTATGATCTTTCGGTGATTGTATATCATTTAGTAGTAACGTATTTCACGAAGCTTCAGCTTCACCATTGCCCTACACACACGCAAATTATCCAACACACACATACAAATCTATGTTCAGACAGTCGTGACCGACTGAACCGTGACTGATCCTTGACTACATGATGACAGTGTCAACAACCGCAGCAGCCTGCAATAATCTCTTCACTTTATTTTCTATGATTCATAATGATTATCTGCTTTTTAAAGAGTTTAATAAAGAGAAGAAGATTTTATCTAAAGAGATGAGAATTGTAAATGACGCCTTTCCTTTTTAGTCATTTTAAATCATCGCGTTTTCCTTACGACTGTTTGCGCTGTTCTTAACTCTCTTATGTAAGAATAAAACTGTCATTTTTATTCGAACAAAGGAATTACAAAAATTCAAATTTTCTACTCTTTTATTTTTATCTGTTGATTTTACTTTTTATTTAAAACTTTTTCTAAAACTAATTTTACTGAATGTTACGTTTATTAAAAAAAAAATAATAATAATAATTGAAGACTTGGTATTTTAACAATTTATAGGAAAACAAACAAAAAAATTTATTTAATATTAAGGAACATGTAGAGTTTGTTAAACAAGGATTGTCCGTTAGACCAAGTCCGTTTCCTATTATTCGCTTTATTGACTAACACGTTCTGGTACAATGTAACATGCAGCGGCATCAAACATTACTACATTAGATTCGCCGTGGATAAACTAGAAGGATGTCGAGCAGAGAGCACTAAATCACCGATAAAATCTGACATATCTTGTACCGTAACTTTACTAACTCGATTGCTACCGGTCTTTATTCTAACATATTGTTCTCTCCTGTACATCATCTCTGTTTCATGTTACGGCGATATCTGTTCTGCGTTTTTAGACACGCATATTTACGCGCGATCGTTTTTCGATTTTCCGTTCTTTTATTACACAACAAGAGTGCAATGCCCTCGCTCGGAATTTCTATGCAATTTCTTTAGAAGACGTGGGCGGGCAAGTCCGACCGACGCGATAATTCGTGACGCGTCCAGCTAGCTTCGATCGTTCGTTCTCTCGCTCACTCTTACGTTCATAGTCGGCAGTGTTTTCGCTATTACGGGTGTGCGAAGGAAAGAGCGGCTAACCGATGTGAACCGAGTGAACCGTGACCGAAATGTGAAAACCGTCGCGTGAAAAGCCGGCAGTTCTCTAATTCGGAGTGATACAATGAAAACACTTCCGCGAAACGCGCCGCTCCGCAACGCGTTGCGAAGGCCGCCACGTGGAAAGTTCGCGGAAAGCCACTGAATCGCGATTATCTCGCCGGCGCGCACTCGCGCGTTTCTATCGAAGAGGAAAGGCGGCTCCACATCAGCCATCGGCTATGCGATCTGGAATATCCGTATAAATTTAAACCAGGAAATAATTGCATCAACCAAAAAAAAAAAATCCGTTTTCAGTGTCTTTCTTTCGTGATTCATTGCGGTTTAACTAAATATCCTAAATATTTGCAGGCAGACGCAATAAATGACTCGACGAAGAAATCTAAGTGACGATCGCTAAAAATAGGGATCGCCTTCAGAGAATCGCTATCGTCAAATGATTAATCCGATGCGGCTCGCAATCACGCGATGATTCACGCTCGCTCCCGACGTGAAAAAAAGAATCCAGAGCGTTCGTTACTTTCGCCGTTTTATCGTCGTGATACCCGCGCGGTTTAATTGCAGCTCTAATCCTCATTGTTACCGCCGGCAATTCGCCGATGGCTCTCCGCAGCTTTTTTTTTTTTTTTTTTCCCGCGCAACACGCTTACGCGTACGGACGGCATAACATGCTATTACATTCTGATTACATGGGCATAAATTATGCGACTCAATAGTTATCTCGAGTTTCCTAATCGTTTTCCCGTCTTTCACCTCGCCTTCGATCCCGAGTGTTTTTCCCGCCCGCCGGGAAGGAGGGAAAAAGAAAAAGTTCACACTAGCGTACTTTCACTTTTCGCTATTGTGCATACGACACGCTCGCGCGCGGAATAATTGCGCGAGGTGCGCAAAGTTGCATTGTTGCAGCGAGGCGCGCGCGCGCGCGCGCGCTACACGGCCCACTCCGCGGGCGTTTCCGCGTGCGGTTTCTTTACAACTCACGTAGCCGCGCTACCGAACCCGTGATTCATATTTCATTTATTCATCGCATACCCTGATCAATCGGTCTCATGTACCGTGCAAGGTTTACGGAGGAAGTAGAGTGGAAAGCCGCACTTCTCGTATTGGCGAATGTTAATCTCGATAATTTTTTTTTTTTTTCCCGCGAAAGCCGTCACCGTGCGTCGTAAAATCAGCGCCTAGCAAGTGAAATGCGCAGTGAATGGAACTGCAACTTTTGGATAGTTTATATATTTAAGATATCGACTCGCTGGATAAGACTTTGTATACATTTAATTATGCAAAGATAATTTTTAAATAATTACAGATGACGTCATATATGTCTGATTTTTTAAAAATTTATATATTAATTAGTTCTTAATGTAAATTGTAAATAAATGTTTTTTATGATTTTTAAATTTCTTAATATTTCTTTCGAATTCTATTCAGATAAATTTCCTATTTAAAAGCATTTTATTTATAACTCATTAATATTTTTAATGTTTTATAATTAGTAAGCTATAAGTAGTTTGAAGATATTGTTGTTCTCTCCTAGTCTTTTTTCTACAAATTATAAGTCACTCCAAGATTTTCAAGATAGTTCACGTATCAGAAATATTGCTGATCTGAAATTCGTGTGCAGTGTCTCAGACTTGTTTTCGCTTCGCACGCTTTATGCGCGAGAGAAAGAAACTTGCAAAAAGGAGACGGCGCGGGAGAGTTTTAAGGGGCGACACGCTCTTCTGGGCCGGAAAGCGAAATGCTCGACGGTTCTCTCATATTTCTTTTGTCCGCTCGTCGATTAGTGAAAGACGAGGAAGAAAGAGAAGACATGTAGAACATGTTGACGAAGGGAAAGAGAGCGAGAAGGAAAAAGTAATTTATTTATTATTCTGAGGCTTTGTGTCAAAATAAAAGTACAAAGAGTCGTATCAAATTGTATACCAACTACTTTTAAAAATTAGAGAGACGCTATTCTCTGTCTCTTACGAACATAAAATTGAAATATTTATATCATAGTTTGATTTAATAAGAAGAAATATTATTTATTTTTGAAAAGTAGATGTAAAAGATGGAATAAAATTTACTTGTAAACATAGCTTCTGTCCATGATCGATATCGATCTAATTGATTTCGATAGTTATTGTCAATCCATTACCGTGCATAATTCGCGCGGGCAAATACTTTGCATGCTATCCGTTGAAAGTCCAATCGAAAGGTCAATCAGTGAAGCACAACGAGTGTTATTGGGTGTCAAAAAGCATGCAAACTGCGTTGTAATTAATCTGACATTCTTTTGTGCAATTAAGTATAATTTTAATTTTAAACTTAATAAAGCAAAACATTCATTATTAGTGCAAATTATTTGAGATTTTATTTTAGATGCTAATTTTAATAACTTATTTAATTTATAATTTAAAATTGTTTTAAATTATATGTGCAAAGAAATTTACATAAATGATCTGGCAAGAATTATACTATATTGAATCGCCACGACTAAACGACTAAAACGAGAGAATATATAGATAATGATCGCTCGTCTACATGAAGGCTCTATTAATGCATTCTACGTTAATGCACTGAGATAATGAGGCGCAAGATTGGAAGGGGAATATTTTTTCCAACCGATTTTTATGCAAACGCGAGATCTCTTGGGCCAAAGGACAAGCAGCTGGCGATCTACACGGGAATTCAAGACGGACGTCGAGGTGGTTCTGTATCGGCCAAGCAAATAATTAGGATAATTAGGAGTCCCGACGATGTGCCGCGTTGTACTTACGTAAGAATCAGTGCGCGAAGCGCCGCTGTTCCATTCAGTCGGTCGACCGGCCGGCGCCATGCTCGTTCTTCAGTCTCTCACTGTCTCTCTTTTTCTCGCTTGATTCTTCTGCCTCGTTTTCCACATTACTTTCACCTTTGACCTTCGAGATCCACGTTCTTAACCCGCGGGTACGTGCGCGGTTTCTTCTAACGCGACTACGCGCCGTGAGGTGATTGAGCGCGGTCACGTCTTCTTCCTCCGGTTAAAAGTTATAATTAAATATAGTAATTTCAATTAAATAGAATATGCACACAAATCTTAATTATTTAAGAGAATCCGAGTGGTTAATTGTAAATTGTAATAATTTATCCAAAAACAGGACAATTTTGATTAATAATTGAATATTGTGTGATATGATAAAATATACGCTTATTCTTTTTCCTTTACGAAATTGTTGAATCTTTCGCGATCGAAATGCATTTTTTGACAAAAAAAATTTGTATTTTTTAAACAATACGTAACCAAGAAACCATGTATTTCATACGTATCGTATTTTAAAAAAATAATGTATTAACACTTAAATTTACAACCATACTTTCACTATCAATTGACCTTGAATGTCTAACTCTTCGGGCAATGTACATTTTTTTATACGTATATGTTAACGTAAAGTGAAAGCGCAATGCATAAGCCATGTTCATTTTTTTTCGGAAGTTATAGGCGTGAATATTTTATGTGAACGACGACATAGTAATGCTTGTATCATTCTCAATTTATGTAAGATCTTAACAGGCAAGTTTCTCTATATTGATGAGTTTACCTTTGACCTATCAGATCCATGCTTTTGATCTCTTGAAATAGCACATGTCATTCTGGTACGAAGAAACTAACTTAACTACTTCGACACGTATTGTCATTAATAGTTCTCGTGTGATGTTGACATTCTTATAAAGAGCTATGACATTTCTATAGTTATTATATACCTATGCATGCCAAAGATTCATAATGCACTTCAATTATAAAAATTTTTACAGCCATTTACATCATAGGCAATAATTAAATTATCTTATTATAAGAATTTTTAATTGCGAAAAGAATTTGCAATTACCTCGTGCATAAGTGGAAAAATTGCTCATATTTAATATTGCAATTTTTATGTATTTAGTACACGAGATATTTAACTATTCAATGCTATAATTGAAATACATTTGAATTTTATCGTTTTCAATGGACTTTGACAACAATTTTTTATCTTGATTAATTCATACGTTTTACATTTTAAAACACACACACACACACACACACACACACACACACACACACATATATGAATTAATCAAGATAAAAAATTATATATATATATATATATATATATGTGTATATATGTATATAATAATTTGAATCAAATAGAATGAAATATAATATAGTTATCACAAAATTTTTTTTAACTTAATCTGTATGACTTTCAAAACAAATTCTTTGCGGTAATCATTCTTTATTGCGATAAAAAAGTTAAAGTAAAGAGTCAAAAATTAACGAGCCAGATAAAAGATCAACAATCTAATAATTTATTCATAGATTTATAGAGATTATTATTTAAATAGTAATACTGCTACTATTGCAAAGATACATATTGAAAACATTAAAAAAAATAATCATTCTACCGGCCCTGGCATATAAAATACTCATGAATCATACATATGTCGTATCGAGAATCACGCGCATCACGCCACTTTCGCAAAACTAACTTGCCCCGCTGTTAAGATCGATATCTACAAACAGGGGACTGTTAAATAATCGTCATTGTTCAACACTCGATACGCGGAACGCGGCGCGCGATGCGAATATTAAGTTCGTGAAGTGAGTAAGAGGGCAAATAAAGCGGAACTAGTAACACGCGCGACTATAATTGAATACACTACCGTCTCGTACGGTGCATTTAAACTAGCACGTTCTAAGAATGTAGATAAGTATAAGCAAAATTAAACATAGAATTAAGATCGCATTGTAGCAACAAAGATTGTAAAACGTTTTTATCTTAAATTATGCAAAGTTGCATATATACATATAGATAGAAAAACATCGTGGAAAAAAACGTTTATCTACAAAAAAAAACCAAAATATTTTTTCAGTTCTTTAAAAAAATTTTTTTGTACGATTAGCATTTAATATTGTTAATTTCAAGCTATATCTTATCAAAATCAATGAATTCTATATGATTTTACGAACAGTTACGGGCAATATTTCGATATCCAATATTAAATATTCAGTCGGATATAAAAATCGGTAAAGATACATAATAAAACGAGGCAAAGTACTTAATAGCAAATATATCAGCGACATATTTTCATGAAAAATAAAAATTTTTAA
The DNA here is from genome assembly GCF_055798465.1 of Pogonomyrmex barbatus. Taxonomy (NCBI): domain Eukaryota; kingdom Metazoa; phylum Arthropoda; class Insecta; order Hymenoptera; family Formicidae; genus Pogonomyrmex; species Pogonomyrmex barbatus. The sequence continues at coordinate 18,360,881 of NW_028297116.1, forward strand.
CAAGATAAAAAGCTCAAAAATTAAATAGTTTTTTTTTCATAGGGAGAAAATATTAAGTGCATATTTTTATCTTACATTACCGTTATTTTTCTATCTATAAAAATAATTTAGTTCAAGTTCATAATGTTGCTTTATGCTATTCTATTATTTCGTATGAATCGTATTTCAGGATGGGTTTAAAAATAGACTTCTTTTTAATGATGTTGTGTTTGGTCAGCGAAATAAATGAATGGGCGCGCCACGTGTATCGGAACGTGCGTAGAAGTTAAATTCGCGGAATATGCTTAGCTCCTAATAAATGAAAACGTAATTTATGCCACGGTTTTTCGAAATCGAGTTAGCATAGATATGATTTATTGTCCTCTTACATTTTCAAATACATCAATAATATCTTATCGCTAACTTAATCCTATATTTAATAATTAACTTATATATACGCGTACATATTATTCTTAACCTTAACTTAATCTAACCATTTTTTACTCCGCACTTTCTTTCTTCCGGACTTCCGTTTCCTTTTGCTCTCATACATTTTCTCTCAAAAACAAATCCTCTCTCCTTCTTTCTCTCTCTCTCTCTCTCTCTCTCTCTCTCTCTCTTTCTCTCTCTCTCTCCCCCTCGCCCTCCTCTCTCCTCTCTCCCCTCTCCTCTCTCCCGCTCTATCTCCTTCATCCATACTTTTCCTTCTCTCTCCATCCCTAGAATTCGTCTCACGATTTCTTGCCACCCTTCTCCTCCTTCCTTCCACTGTCTGCTGCACTCTTCCTAAACATGTTCCTATGACGAAACGAGTTAGTGTCTTATGGTGATTCATCGACGGTGCAAGAAATGCCGCTCGTAACCATACGTCGCCGGCTTCATATAGAATCGCAACATCCATGAAGAAAATCCAAGTTTATTTTTTCTCTTACCGATATAGGCAGTACTTCCTCTCATAGGCGCGATGGAACATACACAGTCCAAGGTCTGTTTTAGAAGTATATACGATAGGCGGAATCTATTTCCGGAAAAAATTTTTAAACTATTATTTTTTTCTTTCTTTCTCTCTTATTGTTATTTTAAAAAAATGTAAATATGCATTTTGTACATGAAAATTAAAATATGTCATTATGTGTCGTTAAATTTAAATAAACTCTGCTGAAAAAAGTCGGTAATTTATAATATATGTTTATTTTTCAAAAAATTTTTTTATTTTAGAAAATGTATAGATTCAACGAAATTCTTAAAAATTTGCAAAAGTTTTTGATTAGATTGTCATAATTATCTAGGACATAGCGAGATATCAAAAACAATATGAGTCGCGAATTAAAAATTATCATTTCCCGATGACTTTTCAATTTAGCACAATGAGAGTTTTAAATTATTAAGACTATTAAGAAAAATAATTATACTTGAAGCACATCGATCGTAGAAAGCGGATGACAGTTCTTTTGTGTGTGATGTAACGTTAATTTTTCCCAAAGAAAATTTAATGTTCTTTTAATGTATTTAACATACGAATCGATAAATATAAATTGATATGTTCGATGTATCGAATATGAGCTTTTTATTATTTTTAATCACGATCCTCGAGTGACCCTCTAAGTCCGCAGTATGAATCCGCTTTAACATCATTACGAACGTCAAAAATAGATGATATTCTTCCGGAGAAGGCGCAAATCGTTGCTATTAAATACGCAATATGTTCTTGTCAATGTGCACGCGTGTGTGTGTGTGTGTGTGTGCGGCACGAAGATTTATGCATACTCGCAATCACGCGTACGCGCACACGCGTGAATGATAAAATAGTCGCGCGTGTGCGTGCGAATGATTACCGGCGATCGTGCGCTTATGATAAACACACACTTTTACATAGCAGCAGCTACGCGGGAATAATTACGAGAAAGAGCAGTCTCTGCATGTGTGCGTTCTGCGCTCATATAGCAAATGAAACAAACAAATTCGCTCTGGCACATATGCGCACGTGCCGGTGGAAATTTCCAGACTCTCGTGAATCCTCCCGCGTGCGATCTCACGCTCGGGAAAACGTTGTTTTTTTTTTCTTTATCTACGTCATTGAGCACGTAACTGATAATTAGCCGCGTATATCGTCTCCGACGAGAATGGAATGAAAGAAAGCTGGATGATAGCGATTTCTCATTGTCTGCTCGTAACTTGTCGCGACGTATATTGTTTATTGATGATAAAATTGTTTTATTATATACACAGCAAAATCTGAACGGAATGATAAAGAGAAAAATGCAAAATATAGATAATACCGATAACATGCTAAGAGTATTTCATTCTTTATACAAGATATCGTGTAATTGTTTTCTTTTTAATTGAATAATGAATTTCTGCACATATGTATTTCTAACGATATTGAGAAAAGTCTGAAACTTTAATTCATAATTAATATATATATATAGGGAACTGATAATCTTCCATGGGAAAAAAAGTACATTATAAAATCTCATCACATATAAAGCCATGTTATGTTGGACTTTGTTGTTGCTCGTTTTGCGATTTGACCTATTGAAATCTCGTTTTCATTGATTTTTACATTAAAACGTAGGATAATTATTGTGGTCAAAGTCACTGATCCCTTCTCATAATAAAATCTCGATAATCAGTAAACTTATCGATCATACGATATGCAAAGATTAAAAGCTCGATTGAATTACAATATTATCTTCGTGATAACCTTCAAGCAGATTTATGTTCGAATAAAATATTTAACATTATACGCGGTAAAATAATTATTTGTAAAAAAAAAAAACGGGGCGTGAAAGATACACTCCTCTATGATTCACGATTAAGTGACGCAAAATGTGCGTTCCTACGCAGATATGTATTTTTAATAGATTTCTTTTACAAAGAGCTCTTAAAAAATTTATGAATCTTGGTGCTCTGACGTCGACTTACCTCGTCGATATATTTGATCGGTTATTTATCGCTACATAGTTTTTGTACGCGTCACGTCTTGCTTAAGTTATTTTTTAGTCAGACTACATGTGATTATTGTACTCTTACACTTGACGTGACTTATCGTATCATCAGCTCGCAACATTGCATAAATGTTAAAAAAAATCATTAACATATGAATTCTCATGCTGATGGTCATATAATAATATTCTGAAATTTTCCACGCGTGATGTACGATTATTACTTTGATATTTTTTACCTAATTCAATTGATGATGTGATTTTATTTCAAGAGTTCCTAATTCTATATTTTCAAGGACTTTATAACGCTTTTAAAATGCATCATGTGAATTAAAATCGCCTTAAAATCGTGCATATAAAGTCGGCGCCACATAATTTATGATAATGTTACTTTTTCGAGGAGATACGTCTCGTACGATGAATCAGAGCGACCCACTCGAATATGATTTCTAGAAGCATATAGTCGCTCGATGATAATAATTGCAGTCACTAAGAAAAGTTATACTAGTGATTCTGGGAAATAGGATGCTACGAGGCGCTTCATTGATGCTCTTTCGTGCGCATCAATCTTTATGAAAGACCGTTTCAAATTAGTCGACAGGATAATGAATGAATCGCCCTATTGTGATATTCATATCTTTTAGATACGCATGTCTTGATTTATTCTTAATAGTAAAACGTGTCATATCAGAATTAGACTGACTGAGTATTTTGGAAAAAATATCTATCTCTTAAGTATAAATAGTCTTTTGTAATTCTTTTAATTTTCCAAGATTATTTGTTTAGCTTTGAAATATAATACTCTTATGAAAAAGATAACTAAAAACAAATGAGGTCGTTATTAACATTCAGCAGAAACTTCACTTTTTGTAATGTTCTCATTCAAACTCTGCTTTAAAATAAAAATATCCAGTCGAGATGAAGTTTCGAAAAATTCCTATATTATAGGAATTTTAAGATAGAAAAAAATTCAATTTCCGTTTAGAATGATAAACTAAAAGTCTTTATTTCGAAAAATAATAACGCATCTACTCATTTTTCACTTAAGATTTATTGTTCTTTAACTTTGCTGTAGAACGTATACTTATCAATTTGTCTTCATTTTTCTTGTTGAAGTAATTAAGGAAAATATTGTTTACACGGCCGAAGGAGAGATCTGGGTTAAATAAAAAAAAAAACTTTTTGTAGAACGAGATGTCGCAATCGCAGTGAAGTGGTATCACTCGAGATACACTACGGTTATCTAGTTCTATTTAGTTTCTATTTTCTATTATCTGCTACAATGAGTAAGGAGAGATAAGAACTTAATTATTGACTTGATGAGATTTTTTTCGAGGCTTTTGATATAAATCCATTTTAGAGCGTTGAACTATCGATGAAGTTTTTCGTTATTTTAAACTGTTGCCGATATTTTATATTATTTTATAAAAATCATTAAATATTTCATACAACAATATGCGACAGCTTTTATAAATCAATTAATGCTAATCGTGATTTCTAAAGATTTTGATAAATTTAAATTAATCTTTAATTTGATAATAATTACTTTCTCTTGAAAAAATGTGTTGAATAAATCTCAAGCGATGTTAATATTAAAATATAATTATCGACGATGATGTTCATATAATAGACTTATGTAATAGATTAATTGATCAACAAATTGCTTTATACCGTCATGATATAAAATCAATATTATATTTAATATTATATATTATTACATTAAGCAAATCACCATATCATTTCTAACTTAATTTAATTTAATCAATCGTGATAGCGCAAATTTTGATGTGCATTGTAGAATGTAAATATCTCTTCAAAAATGAAAGATGAAAGTCGAGCTAAAGTGTGCGTTGTATTTAAATATGATTATAAAACTTTCAGTACTTTCGAATCTTTCCAAAGTTCATCTGCCACTTGCATAAGTCACTGTCGCAATGTCTACCTTCCGTTTTCTAGCAAACGATGCATTGTTCGGGTCCCTATTGAAACGAACGTTCGTGCCAGCGGCGACAATCCGCTCGACACGCTATCTCTGCCGCCACGATGATGTCGCGAAATCGCCAAGACTTGGTTATCATTCGCGCCGCCATTTCAAGCGTCAAATTACACGGCACTTCGTCCCGACGATAACGCGTCTATCATCGCGGTGTCGTCGCGCGTGAATAACTGCAATTTCGGAATTGTACGATTAACCGAACGCCTCCTTCCTTTCTGATTGCAGAATGCGGCCTCGACTAAGACGAAGGAACCGCCGTCATCCCCAACGACGACGAGCACCACGAATGCAGGCACTGCCGGCGGCCATAACGTCGGCAACGGACACGCGCCGCTGAAACGCACTTACACATCCCTGATGACCACGTTGATGGAGCAACATCGAAAACTGGATCGTAGCGTGAGCGAGCCGACGTCGCGCTACAAGACGGAGCTCTGCCGGCCATATGAGGAGAGCGGCTCGTGTAAGTATGGCGATAAATGCCAATTCGCGCATGGTTACGGCGAGTTGCGCAACTTGGCGCGCCATCCGAAGTACAAGACCGAATTGTGCCGCACCTTCCACACGATCGGCTTCTGCCCGTATGGACCGCGATGCCACTTCATTCACAATTTCGAGGAAGCGCGTATACACAATCAGAAAGTGAGCGCCCAACTGGGCTCGGTGCAGCCCAGCCTAATGGGTTTGAATCCGCTGATGAGCGCGACGGCTGCCGCGATAGCAACCGCAACGAGCAACGGTACCGCCACGAACAACACTGCCAATAATGTCAGTGTCAACTTCAGTCTGTTCGAGCAGCTCGCGTCGTCGCACGTAGCCGCAGCCGCGGCGGCCGCCGCCACAACGTCAAGCCTCATGCGAACGAATTCGTTGAGCCTCGGCAGTACCGGTACGAACGGCTTCAATCAACCGCCGTTGCTGCGTACGTCGTCACTGAGCCTTGCTACGAATCATCATCACGCGGTACATCATCATCATCAGGTGAATGCCGTGAACTCGGTAATCGGGACGACAAAGCCGAAACCGCTCAACCTCAGTCCGGCGTTCTCGCTCGGTAGCTCTGCCGATTCTGTTTCCCCGTCGTCTAGCCTCAGTCAGTCACCAACGAACTCCATGGCGGGCTTCTTTAACGACGATTGCAATCAGCAGACGGCTTCATGTTCAAATCTGCCGACGACACCGTTTAGCTTTGGTCAGGACTTCAGTTTGCTCGCTTGCTCGAGACAGAGCCCGAGCCCGCGCAATAATGGTGTATGCAGTCCCCTCGATGAGGTAACACCCAGAACTCCCTCCCCATTGTCACCTAACACGGAGTCCAGGTTGCCGGTCTTCAATAGGATCAGCAGCAGCCTGGGTGATTTCGATAACCTCAAGATCTAGAACGGTCGCCGCGCGAACCGTAAAGAAGAGGAACGCGAACTCTTGGCGAGTCTCGCGCTCCGAATAAAGAAGAGGTTTTCAGAGGAATTGACTCGAAGTTTGGGCGATAACTTCTCCTCAGTGGATTCTGTTGGAATTAACGTCTTCTTTCTTTTTTACGCAAAAGGTATTGCCGTTCGCGTCACGCGATTTCCCTTATCCGTCATTGTCTAATGTCCTGAGAAGCATTCTAGACACACGTCAAATTTCATTACCCCTGAACTAGCGTTCTTTCCTCTTCTCTTTTTATATATTATTACCATAATCTTCATATATATCATCATGCTATTGTAATATATTACTATATTATTACATATTATATTATCATATTATTATTATATTATTATTATTATTATTATTATTATTATTATTAATTATTATTATTATTATTATTATTATTATTATTATTATTATTGACAACATATTTATCATCTTATATTCTTTCTTCTTCTTCTTTCTCATATTTTTATCGTAAAATGCGAATGACTTTTTAGCAGAAAAGTGAGATCAGCCCGGAAGTCTCATCCGCTGGTTTAGGCATGAAAATGAAAATGGTTGGAGGAAGATACGACAAAAAAGGGGGATCTGTGAATGGAACCTTGAACGATAGAGGATGCCAAGCGTAAATTTATTCCAGAATGTAACTTTCCTACGAGCAAGTTGTTTATTGATCTCACTTGGTAGATCTTCTTATTGTGTTTTCTGGTCCTCACAGACCCACTGCCCGTGTCTGCCACCTCTTTCCGTTCAATTTTCAAGTTGCCAGTACAGCGGCTTCGCTAAATCTCCGGGGCAGGTAAAATGTTGCAATATCCAAATAACATATACGATTACGTTTTGTCGAGTTTCTTCTCCGGAGGAGGGAAGGGTGGGGAAAGTTGTCTCGAGAGTGAAAGGAGAGGCAAGAATAAGCACTTTAGCGAGCGAGTGAAAGAATGAAAGAGAGGGAGTGTTTGAGGGAGTAAAAGTGAGAGAGAATGAGAGAAAGAGACGCGTGAAATCAATTAACGCACTATAAACGGCGCCGTTCGCCAAAAAAGCGGTCGTAAAAAATTACATTTTTTAATTGAATTTTATTTTATTGTAACTGTCGTTTCCATCGCAGTCACTCTTGTTGATCCCGGAAAATATTCAACGTGTCGCGAGTAAATAAGACCGGTTGTGTGAATTTATGACAATATTATTTTCAATTACGCTCGTTTTATGTTCGCATAACGGGAGAAACGTTTCAGTATGCAACTATAATTGTTGTATTAAACACATGCGCCGCCTTGTTTTAAAACGAATACCATCTTGGTTTTGCCAAAACAAAAGACTTCATTCCTAACAATTTTTATAAATGTATCATTAAAACAGACTGTAGAATAGTTTTAGGATCTTTTCTTTCTGTTTTCTTTTTTTTTTTTTTTTCATTTTATCAACTACATATGAAGAAAGAGCAATCAGATATAGCGATAGTTAGATTTTTTTCTTTTTAGAAAATACTCTTTAAAAAAAAAATTCACACAGCGACGCCGTTTCCAGTGCGATGACGGTCACCCGATCGCGCGAACAAGTGGGTGCCTTTTGTAAACTTCGATTGTCTTCCATATTACAATGAGTAGGGTTGCACGATACGAAAGATAAGACAGAATGACGATGCTAAGAAAGAGATAGAGAAAAAAAAAAGAAAGAGTGAAAGTTGAAGAGAATCAGCAGGACAATAATGAGGGAAAGTAGTGTGATTGAGCGTATACGTTGTGTTTGGGCAAAATAAGTATGTGAAAAAACAAGTAGAGATATATTTTATATTATAAAATATATACATAATAATCAAGATCACACACACACACACACACACACACACACACACACACACACACACACACACACCGAGAAAAAGAAAATACATTTCGTATGATCGAATTATTCGGAACATTTACAACCAGTTCCAAACTGGCGTTCCTCTTCTTCTCGGACAGAGGAAAGCGCTTCTTTCTTGTCGCGAGGCTCGTTGACTTCTGCCTTTCATTTTTTTATATATATATATATATATACATGTATATGTTATATATTTAACAATATATGTTGCACCCATAATATCGCGACGAGGAGAGAGAGAGAGACTCACTTCGGCGCGAACGATAGAGCTATGGTGATGCCGATCTATTTTGTATGTGTTGCCCTTTCCCAACAAAAAAAAATGTGATAACTGTAATGTATGTTAAACAATGTGGTAACTATTGCATATAGAAATATTTACTATTATTTAAAAATATGCTATAATAAATGCGCAAAGATAAAAACGCGTGAGAGAGAAGAACGAGCGAGATTGAATGTTTAAATGAATGATTGCGAGAAAGAGAAAAGAAATAGCGTGAGAGGCGGAAGTCGGAACGCTCGCGCGGGCCGTGTGATTTCTCGAAGAGACATTTTTGACATTTATTTTGTTTCATGCGAGACACAAACTTAAAATTGCAAAATGTGTAAAAGTCCATCGCCCGTGTATCTCGATGGGAAAACGCCGACCCCGCGTCGCTTCGACGTGAATTAATAATTAAATTTAAAAAAAAGCAAGCGCCTACGAACTGACGTGGTTTTCGAAAAAAAATCGATATATCATTCTCTGTATATAAACGCTAAACTCTTTCTTATGCTTACACAAGAAATGTTTTCGTTTAATTTATACTTGGATACAACTTTGTTATTATAGATTTACTTTATTATTATATTATAATTATTAATATAATTATTTTTATTATTAATAATTATTAACTAATTATTATTTTATAATTATTGCTCTATCATTATATTATTATTCGTAAATAATATCACTTCATAATCAGTGCTCTTCAGCTACAAATTATTCTATGAAAAGTAGGTTCTGCCGGTTGTCTCTTCATTTTTTTTTCTCTTTTTTTTCTTTTCTCTATAATAAATAAACGCGAGTGCTTCCTGTCCTGTCACAAAATACACCTTACGCAGCTGATCACCGTCGACTCGCGAGGGTGTCAATGACCTTCTTATACGATGCTACCGTTGCGTCATATTACTACCTTATTATTATTATTATTATTATTATTATTATTATTATTATTATATATTATTTTTATTATTATTCTTATTTTCATTACTATATCTATTCTATTTAGCAGCAATCATTCCTTCAGTCAACTCTCATTGCCGTCGTCGCAAAACCAAAAAGGCCTTATACGTTATTTATAATCAATTGTATATAGTTTTTAGCTATATATATCTATATATATAGAATTTCAAAGTTATTAGCCATACGTTTTACGACGCAAACAATTAATGCCAACATTATTAATGCTTTAATAGACAATGATGGAATTTAATCATGGCTTTCGACATAATTTTCGAGCTGACACTCAGTATTTCTCTTTGCCGCTCGTATCTTAGCCGCATATAAATAAAAAATGCGATGTTCTACCTCAGAATAATGATAGGATTTGTACATTCCCGATCCTATTATATTGAAATCGTATTTTTCTGAGTGCTGTTACGATTTTTATTGAAACTGGCTTCTTCTTTTTAAAGAACTTCTATTATATTTATAATTATATTGTAATTAAAATAAGATTGTTAAGGAGAAAATTTTGAAGGAAATCTTATCAATACTCAGAAGAGGTATGATTCTGCCGCATTTGTACTATGATCGTTTTAGAAACAAGATATTGCGCCTGATAGTTGCCCGCGTTGTTCTCATTATTAAGCGGCTCATTAAGACGCAAACGGAGAACTAATGGGTATCGGCATGAAAATCAAATCGAAAGTCAAAACTAAATCCCAACAATGTTTTAATAGGGCGAAACATGAGGATTATTCTCTAATTGAAGGCGTTATGATAACAGCTGCATTTTATCTTATTTAGAACTATCAAAAACGAGAAACCAAGAAAGTACGAGGGATTAAGTCATTTGGATGCAGCGCATGCAAGTTACTTATCTGGGAATAAGTATATTTCTCTCTGATAAACATTCTTGGATATTCATCGTATTCTTGTTTTTCAGTGATATATTTCAATGATAATTCTAAATAATGACGTAACTCTATAGCGTTAAAGATTTTCCATTCTTAACTAAGTTACGTGATATAATCTTAAAACTCAAACTTGCAAAAATGATCAAGTGAAATCTAAAAAAAATTTTAGAAAAGAAAAAGAATTTTAGTTTTAAATTGGTAATTTTGAAATCGGACGATTATATTGAACGCTAATTGCGCCATGTAATTGCAAAGACTTCAAGTTTATTTATTCGAGAAGGAAAAATGCAATCGAACGCTGTTAAAATAACGCCTTCGATCCTCACCGTTGTGTCGTTGCTCGTACAATTAGAAATCGGGGACGGAAACAAAAAGAGAGAACGAGGGAGAGCGAGACGAAGACGGACTGAGACAGACGCCGAAAGTGAAAGCCTCTCTTTACGCAAAGACGAGTTACAACATGCCCGTGCCTCATAAGGGGATCAAGGAGGGAAAAGTGTGAAGTAACTTATTCTTATCATCGGTTAGGTTTCTGATAGAAAAACAATTACAAATATTCGACGTTGTCCGTCGCGAAGCTGAGACATTGAGGGGATGTACACTTCGCGATCGACGTCGTCGTCGGGCATATGTGGAAGCGACGACGGTGTCCCAATTGAAGCAGTAGCGGCTGGACGCGCAAAATTGGAGTGCCGAAAATGCGTTCCGAATCATCGCGTTCGATCATTCTCATTACCGAAACCAAACGGGAATCACCGATCTCTCGAGTCTTTTTCACGTATCTTTGATTTTAGCTGGACCTGCGAGATTTTTTTACGAAATTGAATGCATGCAAATATTTTGTTTCTTCTTTTTTTTTTTGTTCTTTTTCTCGGAACCAAGTGAAGGTGAAGTGAAAGTGTTCTGTTTTGATCACTGAGCTCGGTATTATCGAGCTTATGAAAATTCTTTTTTTTTTTTTCTTTTAACGAATTCTATTAACGATGTTTTGTTTTTTATTTAAATTATTGAATGCTAGAGGCGTCGCAGAATTATTTTCAAATTAAAATTATTTTCTGAGTTCGATATATCTTATCTTCTTATACTCTTTGCTTGTGAAATTAAATTTATTGTGTCATTTAACGCGGAAGACAGTCATATTTTTAGTTTATTCTTCTAGGTAATTACTTCCTTGCTGATTTCATCAATTTTGATTTAGTTTCACAAAATATTTTGATGCTTGATTTATAATTCGTTTTTCTTTAAAATTAGGTAATTATTAGATACAATATACATATTTATTTTTCGAAAACTTTTTGTTAAATAGGTCAATTTATTAACCCCTTAGTTGCCATATATATATATATATATATATATATATATATATATATGTGTGTGTATGTGTGTGTATATGTTCAACTAGAATTAAAGAACTCCCTATTAAAAATGAATATATAATTTTAAAAATAAATAATCAGTTGAAGTATTCCTTGTTAATTTTTATGAGATGCCTATTTTATTTTTAGCTACTAAGGAAATAGTAAATTTGAACAACTTGTCGTACCGGTGCATTTCTATTTTGTTGCAAACTTTAAAAAAGCAGTTTCATCGCAACTAAAGGGTTAATTACGAGCTCGAGCTCGGACGCATCGAGGGTCCTTCATATGTATCCAGCCAGCCTCGCGTTTATCCTCCTATATAGACTTGACCTGCATATCAAATATCTAATATTCTTCTTGCATATAAATATATCTAAGAATAAAATAACAAATAATCTATCTTACGTGTATGTCTCTTTTTTTAATTTAATATATTTATTTTTTCAATCAAGTATTTATATATTTATACAATATTTTATACTGCGTTCTTCACAGATTAGATACACGCTATATGTAATGCGCGTTACGATATAATGTGAAACAGGTCGATCTCTTGGCTCTCAGAGGAAACCGATATATCCCGCCTATGCAAACACACACCCAGACGCATACATCCATATAGACACATCCAGACATACATCCACATACATCACGCACAAATATATATTTACACATACACCTATATACACATTATACACATACGCGCGACAGACATCCCGCGTACGTTTTCGCGGCCCGTTTCTTCCTTTGTAACGCTTCCGAGTCCCTTTTCCGATTTCCTTTCGTTGGCCAGCGTGATCCATTTTTCCCGGTCGAAGATGATATCCGCCGGGAGGCACGGCGAAAGCGAAAAACAGAAAGAAAAGCGAAAGCTTTTCGCGTATACTTAACGCCTCAAATGTGATACACGGCCAATTATCCTCGCGCGCGAGAAAGAGGCATTTTCCCGCGCGCAAGATATCGAGCTGTGAAAGAAACGTGTCTTCGGTGATACATACTAAATATATATTATATATTTGTACGACAATCGAAATAAAAACAACGGGAGCCAATTGATAGGCTGGCGGAAGTCGTTCGAGTCTCATTCGTGCAGAAAGCTGCTTTTCTATCCTGTATCTTGAGAATCGTGTCGCGATCGCCGTTTCTTTCTTCCTTTTTTAAACTTCATTTGAGCGGTTTGATTGATATTGAATTCGTGAATTCATTTGACTTTATCTCTTGTATTCGACCATGACGGGAAATTGATTTTAGGTAGATTAATGAGATTTTTGACAGTCAAGACGGACTGGCGATCGTTAACGATTCCGTCAAAGATAGGATAGATTCATTTCGAACGGGTTATTCTCGAACGGCTTCGGTCTAATCCACAATGGGACCATGTAACCAATGATAACAAAGCGAAATGCGTTTAGATTTTCGTTGTCAGAGGACTCGCGGGCTTATAAAAAGAATTGTGACGGGAAGAGGGATCGGAGTGACGTTTGTCTTGAAGAGGGATCTCGAGAAGGAAAGAATAGCGTATATATCGATTCTTTGATTTGGGTTTTTCATTTGTTCTTTTTCGGTTTTTTTTACTTCGAGACCCTCATCGACCGTTTCCTCTTTCCGATGATCTTTTTTCTTTTGTTTTGTTATGCAAAATAACACGCTCGGTATACGCGGAGTATACGGAGTCGAAGTCTCATGTAATACACGGAAACGTAAAATGTAGTTTGATAAGTATTGCCAACACTATCTATTTAATACATTTTATTATTACAAAATAATGAGAGCGATGTTGTTAATTTGATTACCCGATTTTCCTTTTTCGTCAAAAATTTCAACAGATTTATTTAGAACGATGTACCTTATTTTTCACGTTTCATCAAAATAAGGAAATTAGGAGACATTAATTTGTATATTTCATTTCCAATTTAATTTAAAATTTTTATATTTTAAGTTAAATGTCATATATTTTAAAATATATTTTTGTATTTACAATATTCATATAATTTGGCACAAAATATAAAAGATTATTATCGATCTATTATGTTAATCATAAAAATTATAGGATACTTTTTAATTGCAGGTATAACAGATTTTTTACTGGATTTTTTTACGTATATTTTTGTATTATCATTGATCACGCATTGTTGCAATCGGATTTAATATTGATAAAATTTGCACAATATTAATTATCATTAATAATAACATTGAAAATTCCAAATATTTCTCAAATATTTATATTCATGTTTCAGGCTTATATATTGCATTTCATAATCAATTCATAATCTTATCTTATAATCTATAATTATTAATGAAACTTCTTTTATTATTAATAAGAAATTTCTAGAAATATTGAGCAATATTACTGTTGCACAACTCTTTCGCTGTCGCATTGGATCAAACTTACAAGCAAGTTGAAATAAGGTAAGTTAAATGACACTTCTGCTAAATAGTATATTTTGTATCTTTTGAAATCTTAATTTTTTTTTGTGCAAAGTTAATTATACTATCTTAGCGATTTTTTAGCAATTTCTTTTTAATAAAATTTTCTTTAACTCAGATGTAATTATGAAAGTAATATACAAGTTTAAACTTTATTGTTATACTTTTAATATCTAAATAATTTTTATAAAAATATTTAATTACATTGTGCATTATTAATATATTACAATAATTTTAAACTTGCTTTCTTTAATATTATTTTATATAAATTTGGAAATATATACATATGATCAATGTGTAAAAAATAATTGTTTTTTTTTGTTAATAATTTTTATGACCAACGGTAACAATAGGAGTCAACAATAGAATATTGGCTCGATTGCCATCTATCAAATTGAGAGAACGATTCATCATTTTAGTATCCCATAGCATGCTGATCATGTTGACATTGATTGACTTCCGATTTATTTATCTATAAATTCCATACTAACCTCGACGTCATTGGCGAGCCGTAGACTACGTCAGCTCATTTTCTCATTCTCGAGCAGAACGACGTCACAAGGTCAATCCGCGTAGCTTCCTAGTTCGCGACTCGTTAAACAGCCGTCTGACGTAAGTCCACCGACTACGAAACGTCTAGCAATATTTTACGTACTGACAATATGCACATCTAAATGATTCGATTGGACACGAGAACATGATGTTACACAAATCATCGTTAAAATTGGCCAATGAATTGGTCGTTGCGGACTGGCTTTTACATTCATTTCGTCTCGTCAGTCATTCATTAGCATTTTTATTACTACACACTGACTATTTCGACAATAATGAGAATTAATTTCGACTTAATTTAACGCGACTATTGAACCTTGTTCAAGGATAATTGCAACTTGTAACGAACGGAACTATCTCTTTCACATTTAATGTATGTCTTTTTAGATTATTATAATATTATAATTAATGTTAATAATTAATACTAATAATATTTTAATAATTAATAATATAATTAATATTTATATATTATATTTAAAATATTGTAATATTACAGAGATATATTTCTTCTGAGGGATACGATATGTTCTCTTCATTTTTACTTACATTCTAATATAATTAGGTTACAATATCATTCGTTCGAATCGCATTATTCATCGAAGTAACTTGTGCAGATTTCGTCTAAAGATTACGAGTGAAATGGAAGTTGAAGGAAAGCGACGCGACCGGTCGCGTTTACCGTCGTGCACGAGCTTTTGTAATGAACGACATTCCGCGCGAATGCGTTTTTTCGTTGACGGCGCAAACACGGTTGATGTAAAACCGAGAAACGTCACGTCTTACGTCAAAACACTTTTATAAATCTTTACGTACAACGTAGTAACATTTAACTGAATTCGACCAGTGGCAACTAGGCAAGGCTGCGCTCGCTGCAATCAGCGTTTACGCGCATTCCATCTCTTCCCCCCTTTCCGCCTCTTGTGCACACCTTTCTCTCTTCGAAATACAAGCGACATAAGTCTGTTACAATTAAAACTACAACTTCATTACGGGATTTATTATTTTATTATATATCTATTATATATATATAAATTACATGTTATTTGAAAAAAGATCGTGCGAATTCATGCTAAAATTCAGATTTCTTGATAACATTTAACACAGACGAGAAATTCAGAATATAAGTCTTCTAAAAAAAGTATTTATATTATTATTTGTGATTTTAATGACGTATTGAATTAAATTTATTTATGTATTACACTTGCGCTTTACTATAATTAGACGAACAGCAGCGGAACGTATAGAATACGCATGGAATTCATAAAAACATATGTTCTTGATATATTCGTGTTGCATTATTTTAAATTATATAATTAATATTTCTATAATTATTCATTATATGTTTTTTTAATTCTTAATTTTGTTTCTCTTTTCTTTCATATATCTAAGACTAATTGCATCAATTAGTTATTATTAATAATCTTTGCAGGTAAATGTAATCGCACCTGAAACTCGGCTTTAATTACAAAAGCCTGATGTCACGCGATGCGCCATTCGTCGATGGATGAAGTAATCATTATTATACATAACTGAACTAAGCATAATCTACGTCATAAGTTATCACGCTAATGATTATAAAGCAACGACGTGTTATCCTCGATCATATCAGGTCCTTGCTCGCCAGCCCTGACCGTTCCGGTCTCGTTGCTCCTGCCGTCGACGATTATGCAGAAAAAGAAGAATTTGCGAGTTTATCACCCGGTGGTACTTAACTAATTTCAGGCTGTACGCGTAATCAATGCTAACACGTACTTATTTCCGTGCGTGATCATAATGAAACGCAGCGAACGCGAAAATCAGATGAGATCCACGCAGACTGTCATATAAAGAATTCCTAAAATATATTACCCTTGTAAACAATTTTGTATAAGATTTCATAAAATTTTTGTGCCGATTTAAAAAATTAATATCGGCATACGCATAAATAAAAATTAAATCATTAAGAAAAGAATTTTCTTATGTTTTAATAATAATAAAAGGTAGAAAACCTATGTGACTTGGGATTGAACAAAAGGTCGAACGGGCAAGCAGAATCCCGAAAAAACAAAGGGTACACATGTGTTATATATTTAGGCGTCAATGCCGGCTGGAAAGATCTTTCAAAACGGTACTCGAGAAGTTTCTGACATGTCGCGCGCAAGAGTCACGTTCCAAGGCTTGCTGGTACGGTTTGCACATCCGGTTACACTTAACGTGGGCGCAGCGCTCGGCCACGCCATGCGGTGCATTAGCGTATAACGAATCTGAATGCGTTAGGTTGATTTCTATTAGCGGACCCGTCTCTAAACGGCATTTAATTAGCAACAGTTACGACACCATATAGCTTTAAAATTGATTTGATTCGCCGGATTTAACGATCTAGAGCTCAGCGAAGTTTTCCGGGAACCTCTAATTAAATACTATACTTTTGAAATAAAAGGAAGATATAAAAATTGAGGCAAATTATGTTAAAAAACAACAAATTATTACACATTGGTGTAAATTCGAGTAGTTTTTTAGTTACTGTGAAGATAGGTGATAAATATAGAATATGTCAGAAAAACATGTCTAATATATATATATATATATATATAATGAATGAAATTTTTAATTTCCTGAATAATATTTTTATATTTTTCTGTTACTTTCTTATTTTTAATGTTAAATATCGTAAAATTAAAATTTGTTAAAAATTATTTAAGATTAAGTAAAGATTAAAATATTATTTTATGATTCTACAATTTAATTGTTCAAAACATTAGTTTATTCCTTTTCATTCTTTCATTCATCGTCTCTTGTAGATCTTAATTATGGACATTCGAAAAACGAACAGTGAATAAGATTGATGAGGAATATGTCATTGACAGAATAGAAAGACAATTCATCACAGGCGTCTTGCCTTTCTCTGTTTCTCATCTCAGATAATCTTCGAGACTCAAAGACCGATGTGAACTTGGCATTCAACTTTAAAAAAAAAATCATTTATAGATTTACAATCTCGTTTACAACACCTTTCGTTTCATTTATAGCTAAAAATTAAAAAGTTTGTAAAAAAATCGCCAGCGTCCAATTTTAAGACATTCGAAAACGATTAACGTCATTCAAAAAAGTGTCATTTGTACTCGTTTGTATTTCCTTTCAAATCGTTTGTATCTCAAAGGATCAGAAATACAGTCTTTTTAAAATATGTCCAAGAGGTAATTTTATCATTTTTTTGAAATATTTCAAACCGATGCTCTTTTCAATAGCGTTAACCATTTTCAAATATCTTACAGTTGGGCCTTGGCAAAAATTTGACTATTTATGGCTATTTCGCGAATTTCCTTCTGGTTATAGGAATCTATAATATTATATGTATATTTTCTCTAATTTGCTTCTCTCCGAAATACTAATTTTTCGGATGTTTTCAACTTCTTTTAAATGTTGTTTGAACTTCTGCTACGATAAAGTACATATTTCGATCACTGTAAACATTATAGTTGGTTTGAATTCCCTGCGGTTTCCGCGGCGTTACTCCCGGCTCTTTATCACGGCCGTGTTTCAGAGGCCATTAACCTCCTCTTTTTCCTCGTGCTCCTCTTCTCGGACTTCTGCCCGGACTTCGTCCGCTGTTGCTATCTCTTCTTTTTCTGTCCGCGTCTCTTCTTACCCTTTGTAGCCCTTCTGTCTAAGACTGGCGCTGTTTTCTTCCACGTTTCTCTCTATGCTCTCTATCGTCTCCTCTCTTATCTTCCCCTCGTCCGAGCCACGAGTCTATGGTGCGTGGCCACTTGGTTACTTGGTTACTCGGTTACCGATCGTGACGGTAACATAGAAAGAAAAAAGAATAAAAGCAAGTTCAGACCGCTCGAGGTATAATTCGCGTAAGATGCTATTTTGCTTCTATTTGAAGAATATTAAAACACTCAAAGTAAAAAAAAGAAACTGAATAATTTAATACTGTAATATAATTTGTCATTATTTCCTATTATATTATTTTATTATTATTCTCATTATTCAGTATCATTTAATATTAAATAACATTATTACATAATACATAAATAATCTTGTGATGTCTATTGCAGAATTTATTATATAAGACTGTGCCTTCTTGATTATAAAAATATTATACACGCAACGGCGTACATTTATTTTCGAAGTGAGATGCCAATGATTTACGAGACCATCTTCATTTTTTCGCACTTACACGAATGGCGTTTTTCTTATAAATGGCCTCGTTAAAAGATCTCCCTTCTTCGGTTTCTTCGGTTCTTTTTACCTTCCTTACATTCTGATTGCCCAAAGTTAATGAAAGACGCACACGTACGTGTGTTTTTACGGCATAAAGTTAATAAGAATTTATAATTACGCCGCCAGGAGCTGGCGAAGTCGACGTAAGAAACCGATTGCCGTCACCGTAGGAATTGCCCGTGGAGTAATAGTACCTTGTTTTTACTGTCCGTAAAAAGTCGGGAACAGGTAATAAATTTACTCCCGTTTTCGGTATGTCCGGTTTTCAAAACGGACCGGCCCACTGCGGACGGGCCTTTAATCGATATTGCAAATTTTTGCAAGACGCGTAATTCTTATGATTGCGTCAAAGAGATTACGAACATCTCTCGGTTAAAGGGTGTAATCAAAAGGACAGCTATATTACCGCAGAAATTTTAATTTCGGGAGTCCGAAATTAAAACTTTATTATTAAAAGCCATATTCCTTTACATTATATGTATGCCTTGTAATCTTGCAGTTCCTGGTGTCGTGGCGAGACTTATAAAATGCGACTTATCAAATGCGAATCTTGCAAGTCTTGCTAGGAAATCTCGTTGTTAAATTAGGATTACCCGTGTACGGTGTACAATTGCGCTCTTGCGAGAATTGCACGCCGCATTACGCGGCGCGGTGCGCGATGTGCGGCGAGTGACGGTTACGTGTCGTAAACTACCGTTAATTTAAAAGGACTGGCTCGGAGTTCGAATTCGAGTAATTTCCACGAAAGGCTAATTTCATACGGTGAACGAAACGTCCGCGCATAACAACATGATGCGAAGCGAATTTTGCGGCGCCGTCTATGCGCGGCCTTTAACGTGTATCCGGGTATGCGCCTCGCCTTAACGGCAGAATTACATAAACCGCGTATCTTGATTGTCTGGACACGATTCGAATTATCCGAGATAATGATAACGTATATTGGTACACCAGAAATTGTAGCATTTTTTCCTTTTTTAGACGCACCGGTGTTTTTATAGTCTCACTTCGCGTCAGTTTAATTGCCGCTTGTGACAGCAGGCTTTTTTTAGGCAGTAAGATTAAAGAGCCTTTTCTCTTATCGTATCATATGTAAACTGTATTCCGGCTCGTTCGATGAGATTCTCGAATTTACGATGTAATTGCGATAGAAAAAAAATTATTCGGTATTCCGGTTAATTAGCCAATACGAAATCAACAAAGTTGCAAAATCTCATTATAGCAGATAATTAGATCTATCGAAATGAAATAGTATATCATTGACCGCATAATTTATAACATTCACAATAACTAATCCAGCATCGACGTTTGAACAATGACTAGTAATTTCGAAAACCTATTTATGGGCGGATAGTATTACTAGTATTATTTCACGCTTCAATGAATTAAAGCATAAGCCGCATGCCTTTGCTATAGCTTTTAATATTTTTCCATATCGCATTTAAACCACGTTCTTGTAAAATGAAGATTAATAATCGCGCAGCGCTCACTCCATATCATAAATACTTGCTAATGTCATTCGTATCTGATATTTACAGCGAGACGTCAATGTTCTTAATCGCACGATAAATAATTACGATATGTAATCTCGACTATTTCAAATTTATCCACTTGGATTTTTCAGTATGTGGAAAAGTACCGATGCCGATGTATGATTAAGGCTTATTGGATACGGAAGCAAAAGAGACGCGCGGAATTACAACTGCATTTAAATCACTTTGCTACATACTGGGTGTTTAACATTTACGTTAACACATAGTTTAAATTCCGAGAAATGATTTTTTTTCTACGAGAAAAAAAATATCCGAAACTCTTTCATACGCAGATTTGTTTTTTTATATTTTTCTACATTTAAAATTAAATACATATAATGTTGTGCGCAAAAATGTGATATAATATTTTTAGGTTGAAAATATATAATATAGAACAGCAAAATTGTTTTGGGGAAACACATTCCGTTTTCTCGCGTCACTCGATGTGTCTGTAGTAAAAGGCTATCGAAAAGGAATCGATACAATTATCCTAACTGGAAATAAACAGATCGCGTCGATAAACAGATCGCGTTTCCAGGTGGAAAACGAAGGAGAACCGAGCGAGCGAGCGAGTCGAGAACGTGCGATCGCGAATCGAAATATTGATTCATATACATCGGTTGTTCGTTGTCTGGTCTCTCAGGTTGATAGACAGAACGAAGGCGCGAGCGAGCGTCGTCACATATGGACAAACAGACAGAGCAAACGATCGAGCGTGTGTGCCGTATCGGGGATACGGATGACGATGTGAGAGCGGGCAGTCGGTTATTTCAATATTACGTCACGGGATGAACGAGTGATTTGTATTTGTACGAAAATTACAACGAGACACTCGATACTTCCAGATGCACATGCAAATGAGAATGGACATCTGCGATAGGCAAACAGTAGCCCTCGTTGTCGGCGCTTGTCGTAACTCGCGGAGGATGTTGAATATTATCGTGATATTTCGCACTAATGTTAATGTTAACTTTGCAGCTTTGTGATAAATGATACGCGATACCTTAGTATTTCGCATTTCGATAAAATTATGTTTGAATGGTTTTGTATCGAGATATGAATTGGAGGTACTTGGATATTTACCATTGCGAGTCAGATAATTATGTAATAAAAACTTAGACGGCTACTATGGTGTTTAAATTTTGAAAATAAAGAAAAAAAAAATAAAGATAAAGAAGTAAAGAAGAAAGAATGTTTGTAGATATTAGCGATATAACGAAAGACTGATAACTTTCGCCTTTGTATTATTATCACCGTTGAGCATGATCATTATAATTAATCAATGTGTTAAGGCGACATTTCGAGGGATGTTTACACCCCTGGTTGACGATAAGTAGCGCATGTACGAGAAACATGAGAAAGAAAAATCTCCCTGGCGTTCGCGACGAACGGACTCATGTGCGCCGTCGACCGAACTGGTTGCGCGGAGTTTTTTGGCCTGCTCGAAAAATAGATAAAAATGTGCGAATAAACGCCGGTCGCGGCTCAGGGACAACCGGTTGCCATCTTGCTTTCTTATATAAGTCCCTCCTTGGTCTTAAAGACGTTCCATCGCCGTGCACTCGCTAACATTTGACTCGCCTTCGCCTCTCTCGCTCTTTTCTCTCCTTATTTCTCCTTCTCCCCCTTATCCCTCCGCTTCTTCTCCCTCTTTCTCCTCTCTTTCCCTCTTCTCTCCTCCTTTCTCTCAGTGCCACCATTATAATCGTCCCTTTCGCGCTTGTGCATCCGCACGTCCCTCATACATGGTCCTTTCTTCCTTCAATCTCTACCTTTCTTTCCGTCTCACCGTTCGCCGTTTCACTCCCTGACACGTCGCTATCTCCTCCCTTTCTGCCATCTCCTCGCTCTCCTCCGGGATCTCTCGACTCGGTCACATTTTCAAACATACTCATCTCACCGAACCCCTCTACCAGGGCCGCACGGTGTTGCGCAAACGCCTCTAGATTGAACCTAGATATACCGATGAATGCGAAAATTAGCTTTTTGCTTTTTGCGTTCTATGTACATCTGGAGTGTATTAGCAGTTGGTTGCTTCCGTACTTTATCTATGATAATCATCATAAATGAAACTATTAGACTGCACAACGCGCAAGCCAGGTAGTCGTATTTGAAAATATAAGCGAAATAGTTTCACGTTACTTCAAAAAATCGCAAATGTAATCGTAGAAACCTAAAATAAATTGATAATATAACGTTGTATTTTAATATATTATTACAGAGAATAATGTTAAGCCTTTATCTTGAAGAAATGAAGCTTAGACAAGTCTTGCGATATCATATTTTTTTAGTTTTTAAGATGCGACTGATAGAACCCGACCTGATTTATCCTAGAACTTTTAACGCGATTACATCAGAGTTGGTAATTTCTAGAAAGCAGATATGAGAGGATGGAGAAAAGAGATGTTGAGCAACTCGCCAACGGGTTATCTATCACAGAATATTCGAGATGCGAGATAACGAGACGACAATGATACCCGGGGCGAAACGATGAATTATAATTATTGATAGTAATGTTAAGAAGCGAGCGAGAGGGAGAGGTCGAGAGATAGGGCGCGCGAGATAAGAAGATTCGGGGGGAGGGAGGGGGGGTGAATGAACGCATGATATAATAAAGCATGTCTTGACGTTCACATCATTTCGTTGATTACATTTGCATTGCACGCACTGAGATTTTCTCTTTCTCTCTCTCAATAGATTCTTTGAGAGGCGCTATCTTTTTGTATACTGGTGTTTTGGTTCATTATAATTGCAATGATAATTGTAAAAAGTTAAAAAACGCCTCTTCTACAAATAATCTTGAAGAGTCAAGAAACTCGACTAGAAACTTAATTATCAACTCAATGCTATAACACTTAACCCGTTCAAAAGTTCAAAACGAGGATTACCTCTCTTCCTGTCATCTCCAATCGTTCAAACTTTCTCTCCTGACACTTTCACTTTTAATATTAGAAATATTTATGTGGAAGGAATCGAGTTCCGTAGGCTTCTCGTAATGATGTAGAGAGTGAATCGAGAAAGTATATAAATAGTTAATAAGTAATCACTAGATTTTCCACCTGCTCTTTATCCTTTTTCAATACACGCATCGTATTTTTTATTGCACCGTGTTGCGGATATTTATATAATCTAATTTTCGACGGGAGACGTTTGATCGATCGTTACCAATTCCGATTAGAAGATTATGTCTAAGGTACGTGTCGTAAACAATTACTAAGTAATTATGAAATGATACGTTGTCTCCGGCAGTGGAGATTAATGATTGTTGTCGCAGACACACATAACGAGGGCCGCAGGGCCGCATACTAATTTCTTTCCTGGATTGACAGCAATCGCAGTTGAATATAATTATCGGAGCACAATGAGGCTAATTGTGCGACACCCCGAGATAAATGTGACATCGCAATGCTTCCTAATGATGTCGCAGCGAGAACGGAGTTGCAACACGCGCAGTGAAATTAGAGGAAGTTCTACAAGATTTGAATCACAATGCGGGAGAGGTGAGTGAGATATTAATGAGGCTACAATTAAAATCCAAGAACGTTTTTTTTTTGGACGATAATGAAGTTGAGCGTTGATAAAATATTCTGCCGCAAACAACATTATTCCGAATGTTTCTATGTCTCTCAGTCGTCCGAGGACTGTTTTACGCATTACACAATCACACGTGGTTTGCGACCACTCACGAATTCCTAAGTATCGCCATCTCGCAAGGACCAAATCATAGATCTTAGCGCGATTAAGACGCGTCAAGGTAAATTACACTGTTTAGCGCGTACATGCCGCTCGTCGACGGTATATTTTTCGACGTTCTAGGTTACGAGGTAAGTTACCGCGGTTAGCAACACTTGATTCCACGGTGCAAGGTTACGGTAGACGGACTCTATCTCCTGTTTGAAGACGCGGCCGTATACACGGTGAGATCTTCGAAGGAGCATAGCTGTCGAGAATTGCTATTTGATTGCTATTTCTATTTATTTCATGTATTGTAAAAAGATATCTAAGTTTTCAGTTTAATATTTAGGAAAATTATTACCTTAACATTTTAAAAATATTTAAATAGATTTAGCCAATTATTGGAACGATTGGAGCAAGATTTTATCGTTTCTCCTTTAAATGGTTCACGAAAAAAAGATAGTTATTCTACATTGCATAATTATCTTTAAGCATTCCATTTTAATATTGCATAAGTAAATATAAATAGCGTAAAAGCAGGATTATTCATTTGATGCTTAATTTATTTATTTTTTTTTTTTATCGATCGATATAGATAAACTTACGTGAAAAATAACTTCCCTGTCTTCTTGTATCGCAACATTGGAGAGAATATATTAGCTAATTTACTAAATTATATCGAGATAACGCCTTGTGCAAGTTATGCTAATACCAAAATGAAAACAAGTTTACGCAACATTTTAGTGTCACTTTTAATGAGCTCGCGAGTAGCGCGCAGTTATCACAGGTCCAAGTGTTACAAAGTCAATATAATCCGACCGATCCTAAAGTTTTATTTTTGCTCGAACTTGTTCACACGCGGATCTTAAACGCTCATATTTTAAAGAGCGTCTGAAGAAACAAATCTAGTTTTATTTAGTTCGATACTTTTACTTGCGCAAAGAATAAGAGAAACAGGAGAACCATGGAAATATTCTGAGATAATCATATCACCGTACGTATAAGCCACCGTGTACATGGCTCAGGCTCTTCGTTCGTCAGCGTGTGCATTGCTCGCAAGAAAATACACGGGGAGACGACGAGGATGGACGTCCCGCGTACACACAAGAAGAAGATACGTGCTAGCGATGGCGATGCGAGAGGAGGAAGAAAAGAGAAGACGGCGAGCGGGAGGAGGAGAAGAAGAAAGGGAAAAAGAACGATGAAGGAACGTACAGACGAAGACGAACTCTCCGTTGCTGCACATGTGCATCGTTGCATCGTTGCATCGGTGCATCGTTGCGTCGTGCGACACTTGCCGCGGGAAAACGAGCTTATCAACGGCAAGCTTATAAAGAGCGAGAGAGAAGAAAAGATAATCGCGCGCGATTACAAAATGCATGGTTGAGTTTTTTTTCTTCTTCAAGATAATTGTATCAAAGCGTTCGCGCGCAATTTGCACCACGTGTAACTTCAATCGTGCAGCAACTTATCATAGCGCGATGAATACGCTCGTTTGACATGCGTGCGGCTCGTGAGTCTCTACGAGCTTAATTTTTCTGTCGTGATCTCTTAGAGCAGGCTATTACGACATGGAAAACTGGAGATATTACAACATTTAAATTTCAATAATGGCTCCGTAGCTCTTGACCTTTTCGCAAGATATTAATCGATTAATAAAATTCCAACTTCCAAGACAGCGGTAAAAATAAGAATTAATATATTCTTCTGTCTAATTAATTAATATTTTTCGATACGTATTAATTACAATTCGTTAGTTTGGTAGCGCTGTATCGATGATAATGACGGAGATATTTTAAGCGAAATCAAATCATCAATCGTCGAATGTGGAAACCTTCGTATTCTACTTAGGATTAATCATAATTATAGGATTATAATAGTTTAATTAATAGATATTATTTATTAACATAGGAAATACAGATGCACTGCGGCGCGTAATTAACGCATTAATCGAACTTAATTATTTAACTTTGTAAATGATCAGTTGGTATAATCTAATTTATAGTCCGAGTAGAATAGAACTTTCCGACTAGCTAATTTAATTAGAATGTCTCGCGGCTGCAGGCCGTAAACGCGTAGCTACACGCCTCGTATAACTGCGGAACATAGCGCAATTAAACGCATGTAACGGATTCTCCTTAAACTCACTAATAAATCTAATGAAAAGCCATTAAGATTCCAATAGGAGTGATCATGGAAGATATGATTTTACGGAAAAACATGGGAAAATACATGCAGCAACAACGACGATTGCTGATGTCCGATACATCATGCTACGTGTATATGCGCAAATCGTAGAAAAACTTCAACGTAAAACTTCAAAACTTAGTACGTAACATCAATCAACACATTTTTAATAAGAGAATATTATTTCCTGGAAATATGATGTTCACGATGTACCCTGCGTTAAGTTCTGCCTTTCGTTATTTCAAATCGTTATTTTATGCGTTTCGAATCTCATTAATCATCTAGTGTCCCTTTCAATTAATATTTCAGTTAATTTTATTCTTGATTTAATTTATTCTTGGTTTAATTTTCTTTATCTTTTCCTAATCTAACTAAAAAATATTTCTTTGCGAGGGAAATTCTTCTTCGTGACGATTTCAAGCAGAGATTAATTGCAATAAGATGACACTAATAGCGCATCGCAAACGCCATGCATAAATCACGATGATATATTTTTCTCATCGCAAGAGAGATGCTGGGAAGATTCACACACATATATATTTTTGTAAGGACAATACATAATTGTGCTCATAAAATTGGCGCAATAGAACCGAGGAGACAATTTGACGACAATCTTCACAGAAATTATAATATAACTGTATATAAAAATATACTAAGAAAAGAAAGAATAGTTGCTGTAAAGAATAGTTGAAATATTAAAAAATTTCAAATATTGATCTGAAAATCATATCATTGGGTCAAAATATTTATATAGAATGTTTCTAATAAAGAATTTTTATATTCTGGCAATCAATTTGACTATCCTACATAATAATTTTGATGGCTCGACAAAATCGTATTTTTATTTGGTCAAATTCTTAAATATCTCAGCAAAATCGTTTTTTCCTATGATATTAATCTAATTACTTTATTTATCTTAAGCTGCAAGTATTATTGCAGAAAATATTGTTACGTCTGTGTCTTTGGAAATTCAAATTTGCTCTGACTAGCAAGAAAGCACTGCGCTAGCTCGGCTCGTTCTAAAGGCTCCGTACCAAACGGCTCCTTGAGAACAAGGCTGCTGCCATTTAACGCGCGAGGGAGCGACGCACTCGACAAGGACAGCCTCATGTTTTCGTAAACTCTATTAATGAAACGCACGCGAGTGAAATATTCTCTCCCTCTCGCGCGTCTCTCCCTTTGCCGCGGCGGTTCGTCAGCGTGTTATTGAGAGAACAAGGGACACGTTCGTCGAATTCGCGCGCTATTTCCAGCGAACGGCCTCAGAACAATGCGTCCGTTCTCTTATGCTGTTTCTGTCGGAACGCGCACAAGTGCGCTGCTTAGCGGGTTGCGACATATATCCTTCCCAACAACAAATTAACCCGGGACGGGTCTTGGAAAAAAAGAAACTGTTATTTTAATTTCATTTAATTTGTATACGTCATACGTTTCGACATTTTCAAGGAGAAATCGACCCACATTTATCAGAGAGTGGCAGATAAAATTGATGTAATTCGGGAATTAGCTCATAAATACATAAGCGCGCATTACCAAGAGACAAAGAATGGGTAGCGCGCGTTAGGGATGTAATAATGCGAATTTAAAATGACTCCGTTGATGAGAAGCCAAGTCGCGGAACGCCAACGCGCTGATTCGCTCCTTATTGCGGGCGGAGCGCGGAATACATTGCTGAAATCGCTGGCGGTTCCGAGTGACAGCGAGGAAAAAAAAAAGAAATACAGGCCGGTTCTTTTGGCGTAGATGTACGCCCGCCCCCGTACGAGTGTGAGCGTACGCGAGTACTATTAATTTCTTAATAGCGCTTTAACCTTTGCTTCGGTGTGCATTTTAATGCAGTTAGTTGATACATCGGCAATCGACTCGGTAAATAGTCTGCATTGTTAAAGCTATTGATCCCACAACCGGTATGTAGACGTTTTAGTTACGTAAAACGATTAACAGAATTCGAATAAATAATAATAATAATAATAATAATACAAATCGACAAATCGTTGTGACTGTAAAATATTATCTACAAACTTTAAACTGAGAAACGAACACCAAAATTGTGTGATATCCCTCTCTGGTCAGTAAATCTGCGGATGATAAGTAACCTTGCACAGTTACGTAATAACGCTGAGACTTGAAGCACTGTCGTGAAACGATTTGAAGAAATACCCAAAGAAAATAAATTTGATATCTAACAATACATTTTTTCAATAATTATTTACGCATAATGACAACCCGCCAATTTTAAGTTCATTGTGAGTTGGTGTCAATTAATGCCAACTAAAAAGCGCTCCGCCATACTGGCTTGCGTTTGCATTCCGCTTAATTATAATAACAATAGTGCCAAGTTGACTAAAATAAAAGTGACAATAACACTCATGTCGACTTCATCGGCTCATTTCGCTGGCGGCATAATAACGAGATAATGAAGCTTACCATATTAAACAACAAGCGATAAGGCACGGGCGATAAGACAACTGATAAGAATGAATCTTTCAAACGAGTTTGCTGAAACAGTTGCGGCCATAAATACATCCTGTTGATGGAATAAGGATGGAAAAATAAAATTTTTTAATGATAGTGTGTATTTTACTGATTTATGTAAAATTTCTTTGAAATGATAAAAGAAAATGTGAATTAAAAAAAAATTTATCTTGCATTTTATGATATTATTATTTTTTACTACAAAATATTATAAATAATAACACGAATAAATAACACGAAATTTTGTAGAAGTAATTTTATATATCTCTCCAATTTTTTTTATTTTGATGTTCCTAAGATAAAAAAATATATCTTCTTGGTGATATTTTTAATTAAACTAATTTTCATTCAATCTCTTAGAAATTATATAAATAACTTCTTTTTTTACTACATAATGCCACTTTTGGGTCAAACAGCAAGGTCAGCCATGTAAATTATACGTTACATTATCCATTACGAAAAATTTTACGTAACTTTATTTCAATTCATCGCCGTATAATTGGAATTAAAATATGCAAGCAGAATATACGAGAATACATTATATTGAGTCAGACATCCTAAATTGTTTCTTTATATTTCATGTCTGTTTATTACACAAGCGCAGGTGTAATCGAATGAGAAGTAAGTGTGTACAGGTGTAATTGTAATAGGAACGAAATGTGACAAATCAAACGGAGTATCTCCGATAAAAATTATTTCCTTGAATTTTATTATTTAATTATACGTACATTTAAAGCGTATATTTAAAGCTGGCATCATAATTGCTTTATATATATATATATATATATATATATATATATATATATATATATATATATATTTGTCAAGAACTATAAAATATTATCTGCAAACTTTTTAAAGACATTAAATTTTAAATTTATAGAAAATCAAAAAATTTACTCTTTTTATAATATAAAAACAAAATGCAATTTTTACAGAGATAAATATTTTTATACAATTACGGTAGCTGCGATCGTAATTTTCAATCTTTGATCGAAAATAATTGTTTATACAGCTATATTTATATATTGTTATCTAGTTATCCGGATTAACATTTTGCAAATTTAAGCATTTTATTTTGCATTGAGTTTCAAGAGTATTAATATAGTATAATAATCTTTTGTTATATTATATCTAGATCTGTTATGATTTATATAATACATCAAAGGATTATTATTATCTTAAGAGTTCTAGTATCAGAATTCTACACCATAGAATCTGATTATTCTATTAATTATATTGCAAAAGATTAAAGATTAATAAAAGATTCTAATTAGATATTTTGAATATTTTTCATTCAAAATTTTTTAAGTTCATAGGTATAAAATCTTTTTTTGGAAATTCGCCATTTTTAAAGTTCTAGTACGCTCTCTCCTTGCAGAGTTTTTCAATTATTTTTAACAATTATAATGCTAAATTTGAAAACAAAGAAATTACAGTTCTTTAAAATTACAAAATTATGAAATTGCCCCCCCCCTTTCCGTATTTTTATTTACGTCACTATAATTATTTTAATCGATATCGATCGGAACTTTTTCTAAAATTGATCGGGAATTCTAAAACTTTTAACTACAATTCTGCTTCTTTTTGCTAAATTTTAAAATAAAGAAAGTCAATTTCATAAAAGTGTTGCATGTACATAAAATTTACAATACCGCACATATATAAATTTACAATGTTGCACGTATATTAAATTTACAATATTGAATTTGCTTCAAAAAAATAACGACGCGCTTTATAATCCATTTTGATAAATAAACGATCTGATTATATAATAATCGGCACTTTTTTATTGTGTAGAACGCGAATTTCAAGTGATGATTGGAGAACGAGCTATCATGTCCAAGCATTCAAGATACTAATTAATCCTAATTGACCGAACAAGAAGAGGAGACAATGCATAAAAACTGTGTGAAACACAGTTGAGATAAAATATTGCAAACATTCGTGAAGCTGCATTTAATTCTTAAGTTTCAAGGGAATTTTATTTAACTTTATGATGTGAAGATACTGTGTGTGTGTGTGTGTGTGTGTGTGTGTGTGTGTGTGTGTGTGTGTGTGTGTGTGTGTATGTGTAATAATACTACATGCATAATACTAAGCGTAAAAAACTTTCTATTAAGAAATTCTCTATTTTGGAAATGATTTTGAACGTTTCTTTAAACAAATACAATTATATATTTTCTTAGCGGCAATTAAAAATTGAACTTTTCGCGATTGTGTAGAGTACACGCTGCTCAGGCATGATCAAAGTGCAATTTCTAGTCGAGCTCGCAAACCGTGACGTGTCCGGTTTCGTCGGCAAAATTTTCAGCGTCGAGGTATATTTTTACAATCGCGTGTTTACAGAATAAATTTGCATAGGGTTAATGTCGAGAGAAATTCCGCGCTTAGAGTGCAAAACGCGCTCGAGGAGTGGTAAAGCGCCTTTGTGCTGCGATATCATATTCGCGGTTGTTGGCCGTTAATTTACATACAACCAAAGAGAGCAAGGTACTGGCAGGAGGCTTCAGTGTACCGATGCGAGCAGCGTTGCAAGCCGAATGGTTGCATCTTGAATCAGACGTTGTTTGCATTGAAGAATTGCATCGCGAATAATAGCGTCTTTGTAATAAAGTCATAAAAATAAAAAAAGTTACGAGTATCAGTTTGTTCCAGTCATTGGTTATCTATTTCCTTTTTCTTCTTATATTTATCTTTCATTCTATTTCCAAATGGTGATTTTATCGTAATAAATTATCGCCTCGGAACGAAATGTAACCCGCTTGTATTACCCGTTTGATCCGCGTGAATTCACGCGTATACGCGAATTGAAGAAAAATAAAAGGAACTTAAATCGAGTCGAACAAACAAGATCCATTACGTTCTGAATTTCGTTCGTTGTTCGAGTAATGCAAGCATTCGCTTTCTTTTTTTTTTTTTTATCGTGTTTGCAGATATTTGATAGTGCTGCGTCACAGCGCAATTTTTCCACTAATCGATAATGCACGAGCGTTCACGGACGCGCTCCGGTAATCCATTATCCACGCTATGTTATCACGATAAACTTTCGCGTCACGGTTTCATAATCGCTCCGGGGGCCGGATTATGGATGAATGACTTAATTTTTATGTAACCGCCGAAACGCAACGAACGTTGTCATAAGCATAGAGAGATAAACGGCGAACGTAATGTCGAAAGAGTCTGTTTTAAAGGAGGAACGAATCTTCCCAAGAAATGTCCCGTACAGCACGCCGAGTCAATATTCCTGCAAAATTACAAGATTGACTTTACCTTGGTACGTGTTATATTGATTTTGACGTAAACAATCAGCGACACACCCATAAAAATTATACGAGAGGAAGAATATTGAAAAACATGATGCAGAAATTGAAAAACACGATGATAAAAGGATAAACCGTTTATTTCAAGATGACTCTTGCAGATATTATCACGAGGTAATAAAGCTATGATACGACGATTATAAATTTTCGCGTACCTAATTCTATTTAACGATGTGAGCATCGTAGAAAGAAACATAAATTGTAATCACCGGAGATTTTATCGTACAGTTTATAAATACTTATAACATGTACCTAACATATACCTGTAATAATAAAGTTTCCTCTTATGCAAAGTGCATATAACGCGGGAAAATAAATAAAATAACTAACATTTAATTGTGATTAAACTGATAATATTACCTGTTACATTTCTATGATAATGCCTTCAAATCGTCACGTTTTATTAACACACCATGAATAGCTCCAATATATTCATGTTTTTAAGAGAACAAATTATAGATGTAAGACGCTCTAAAATAAATGTTGTATATAAGCCTAATTATACTTTTAAATCCGTGTATTAAATATCATATATTTGCCATTGCCAGTCATATGATTATTACACGTGGTATTTTGTCAGATGAGACTTGGAATAGCATTAGCATAATGCGTTTATCGCGAGTGACCTCGTGTCGCGTGTCTATTGCTTCGTACAGGATTAAAGGCAATTTTAATTTTCTTAAATTCATGATCAACATACGAAGGCAATTAGTTTCGCAGTTCGTCAAATGTCACATATCTTTAATATTTATTCATACTTTTTTAATTTATTATTAGTAAAGAAAGAAGAATTTTATGCAAAGGATTAAGAGAAAAATGATATTGAATAAAGTAAGTTAAATTCACACTAAAGTTGAATTATTCTTGAAAGTAAGTTATTATTTGTATTTACATTATATATTATATTTTAATTAATTAAATAATGTAAATTTTAAGATGATTCATGTACGTGATAATGAATTATTCTATTGTATCGTCGATAAAAATTTCCGAGTCATTATTCTTTTATTTGATTATCTTTTCGATTTATATAAAACTGAAAAAAAATTTTTTTAAAGTCTGTCAATGATATTCACATACAGCTGTGAATACATACATTTTATAAAAATTACAGAGCATTACAAAGCAATTATTTCCAGCAATGTACATAAAGCAGAATCTTCTTCGGCTCAGCGAAATCTTAAAGAAATATTACGATTCAAATTACAACCTCTCGACTATTTTACGATTAACTATAGAGAAAGGAAGAAAAATAAATAAAGATACTCGTGTAAAACGCCGTGCGGATGCATTTCCACATCGTCGCAGTATCGAGAGAAACTACATCCTCGGCAAAGTCAGCGTCAAATAAGACGCGCATATATTACAGTTCTTTTGCAGTTAAAAATGGCAATCTCGATGTTACGACATCTTGGATTTTTTATGAATGTTTTGATGCCTCGGCGAACGTGCATCATGGGTGAACGATACGTTAGCTTAAAAGCGATAGTAAAAGATTTTTCAGGATCGAGCACGTTTGCAGGTGCATCGCGTAAAATCAAGTGAGACCAAAATAATATACATGTGCATCTCAAGATGAATATCAACAAACTGCAGATATACTTATATGGTTTGTATGTACGCACATCTGTGCATACAATTTATTTAATTAATCAAAATTTAAAATTTAAAATTTTTTTTTAAACCGTAAATCTTTTTTTATTGCTTTGTACATCTGCTTTTTCTCGAAAGAAAATTGATCGCGATGGTTTGATGGATATAAAATTGATACACGTCGTAATTTTTTTGCTAATAAATTTTAAAAATCCGTTAGACAATTATTATTCATTACGTAACAATGTAACAGAGACAGTGTTAAGTACGGTGGCACGGGGTGAATGAAAATGTCTAGTACCTGCATTTTACCAGACCGCACGCGACGTGCCTTTTAATCACGTCGACAAGTCTAATTGCTCCGCTTTGATTGCGTGGAAAGGAAGCGCGGCTAATGCACTTTCGATTGCCACGAGTGTTTTTCCATCGGATAGCTCGCGATATGAGACGCACCCAACGTTAGCTTAGCAATAACATCGGTATCAATAAACGAGGCGGCTCCGTTCCCAGATAAAAAAAAAAACAGAATGCGCAGACGGATATCTTGCTGGCCGGAAAATCGCTTTTCTCTCTCTCGATATCCCATATCTGTACTACGTACGTCTATCTGCGCGTAAATGTACGACCTATCAGGAGTCTATTTTATTTGAGAGATTGCGTTTTATCGTGACATATTGTTCAGTTTCCAAGGGATACTTTTATCAGCATTTGAATTTCCTCTTTCGATCTTTTTGGATTTCTACTCAATGACTGAATATAATATAGACTTACCCTCATACATATACATATTTTTTATTCATATATAATACATCCCGTTGAATCATAACAAAAATATAAAAAGAAGTTTTGTCGGATTATTTATTTTTTTTAAGTAAATTAATAATCATATCGACTAAAATTTAAAATTTTTAATATTAGAAAATTATAATACGTACAATATATATTATTTAAAGTTTATATATAAATAAAAAAATAATAAAAAAAAATAATTAATAAATGACAATTGAAATAATAATTTTATTTTTTATTATTAAATATCTCAAAATAATTTGGATAAAAACAAAGAAAGAAATAGTTAAAATTATTTAAATGCGTTTGGCTATAAAAATACATTTTTATATTAAAGATATTTGTCTTGAGAAAACATTTTTGTTTCGTTAACAATATTTAGCAATGTTAATTGTTGTAGTTTGTATAAAAATAAAAATTTGTTATTTTTCTGGCGTCTCCTTTTAAGAAAGATATAATTTGTACTATGTTAAATGACCAGAGAAGTAATAATGGTAATACTCATTAGTGACTAGTTAGGGCATTTACTCCTCTGTTTAAAAATAAAATAGAGGGAACAACGCGCTATATAAGCGTTATTTTCTTCGTCTTCGGTTATGTGCAGCCACTGTGTATATCTGATGTTTCCGGTGGATTTTCCCCTTGATGTTTGCATGACACTCGTCGTAGTTGGCATTTATGGCACCGCATCGACGCCTGTTTCTAGAAGGAGGATCGTTCAGCGGCGATTAGCAATGAAATGTACGTATTCGAAAGCAAAAGTTAATGTGACATGTATAATTGTCATAGATCTTGCTTTGCTTGTGCAATTTTCTCATTCGCGATGAATTACAGCTTGAAACTCAGGATGCGTCTGTTTGCTCGATTGTATCGTCTTCATGTATAACTTATATTCTTAATTTATTTTACTTTATAGTAAAAGTTTAATAAATAATTATCATTTAAATGGCTTTCGACCATTTAAACTTAAAATTGCAATACGCGTCGAATATCTTTATTTTTCATCTAGCAGAGAAATGAGAGATATCCGTAACGACCTGAATACAATGAACGCGAAAATGCAGTTCTGCTTGGTAATATTGAAAAAAAAGCTGTTCCACAACATGCGGGGAATGTAATTGCAATTTCTGCAAAAGGCTTTCTCTTCTCGCCACCCGGAAGAGTCGCGCGCTCGTTTGGTTTACGAATGTAACGCGATATTCCACGACAGGATTGAGAGAGCTGTACGAATTCTCTGCTGTAGGAATTTATTTTGGTGCCTACGTCACATACGAAGATAGAAATAAACCGCCTCGAGCGGATACAAACTTGTATTGTACTCCGATAAAGAAGAGATGCCTTTTTTACGTCTGTCTTTACGTCACCAGCGGTGAGATTTCTGCCGGGGGCCACCGTTTCGGAAATCGAGCACGACGAGTCCGAGGTCCTCGCTGAAGAAGATGAAGAAGAGAAGAAAGTTCGCCGATAAGTGGCGCGCAGCTTTCGAAAGCGAAAGTCTTCGCCGTGCGCTTTCTCGCGCGCACGTTCACGCGACAAAAACATTGGGCAACCGGATGCTCCGTAGCCCTGGCCACGAAAATCCGCCGAGCTCTTCTCCCCCGTTCTCTCGGCCTGCCGGCCTTGACGAGTTTCGCGGCTCCACGAGAGATTCTATTTTCAAATGTGCCCATCGCCGCCGTCGTGCCCCGCGGAGCGACGCGTCCAGCGAGGAAGAACGCGTTCGCGTTCCTTTTTGCTCTTGCGAATTCTTTCTTCGGAAAGTCAAGAGAGCAAAACGGGAAATCCTCCGCCTCCGCCGGATATTTCTGATTATTAATCTCTTTATTAATTTCTCGATTCTTGTAATAAAACTGATAACGTTGTCCTGTGTTGAGAGGAGGAATTCTTGGTACATTTTAATGTCGAGGAAATAATTTTAATCTCAATGTTCAAACAGAAAAAACATGAAAATCACTTATTTTAAACGCCGAGATCTTTGCGACTTTGCGGAAAGAATAGTTTGAATCGTTAGTCGGTGAAACATGTTATCTACTTTGCTTCGATTGCACTTCTATTATGCCGCGTGTATCTTAATTACTAGATGACAGCGGTAGTGTAAATTTCAACATTACAATCTGCACTTTTGCAGAATGACAATAAGACTTTCGCTTATTTGTCACGGATTTATTGTAGGTATACTTGGCGTGGAAACGCGAGCAATACAGCTCGATGGAGCAATGTGTATCTTGATCGCACGGAGAATGAGAATTGGGTGTCAAGGGCCGCTCTCGATTCAACGTTTTATACGCTAAACGCTATTGTCACTGACATTTACGAGCTTGCCGGCGCGCCGACGTTTTTTAGGCCTCGCGTTTACACGCTCCCGCACACGATGGCGGGAATCGAGACGATTAAAGTTCGAGTTGGTGGAGTTTAATTGGATGGTCGGAGCTAGAATAGAAGCGTACAGTAACGAGGAGGTAATTAAGCAATTATCGTGGTAGAGGCACTCCGCTTCTTCTGGACAGTCGGCTCTACCGATGCAGGCGACTTACTGCACCGACTTCAGAAACTGCTGCGAGCCGGAAAAGTCATAAAAATTTGGTGGCTACTTTCGCTACTTTCGCGATAAATTGCAGGAAACATTCTTAGATGATATATAGCTTTCTTTCTAACAACGATAAATCATATTACGTTCGAGCTAAAGATCTTTTCGTGAAAATATCTCTTTAAAAATTGCGCAATATATATATCGTTCTTAATTTGCGTATCGCGAATCAAGATGTGAAAACACAAGTGTTTCCAAAGTGGCCACCAAAGTGTGCGTATAATACGAGCGTGAAAGGCTAAAAAGATTGGCAAACTTCTGAGACCGGCAACAATGCCGGTGGAAAATGACGGGGCTGAAATATCGAGGAGCGAGTGTGTGTGTGTGTGTGTGTGTGTGTGTGTGTGTACACCTCGTAGTCGCGTCTGAAAAGGAAACCGCGCGATGGCAAAACCTCGAGCTCGGCCGAGAGTGTAGGTTCGCCCGTGGTGTGCCTCCTTGGTGTGCGCACCGCAGGACGAGAGTTATATCGTGCACCACGCGTGCACGACGAGGAAAAAGTCGCCAGCACACGTGCGTGCGTGGGCAAACAACGGCGGCAGAGCATGGCCGCTTATGTGCGTGCATGCGTGCGGGATTACCTATGCGCAATGGGGGAATTTCACGGGGCGCGAAATCTCCGCCGAGATACGGGACACGAGAGCACGTGGGATCGTGTTTCGCGCGACAGGAACGGGAGGAGAACTTACCAGCCTCGCGTTTAGCCGCAAAACTCGCAAAAACGGTTAACACTTTGCGGTAGCGGCCGCCTCGTTGGTGTAACTCACTCTTATACCATTGAAAAATCCTTGCGGTCTGCAATCGCGACGAATCGCGTTTGAAGCGATTCCGCGAATCCGCGATGTTAGAACAAAAGGATCGACGATTGTGCTAATTAAATATTGAGAAATCGCTCGTTCGTGGAACGCGTTTTTCAGCGAGATACAAATCGATCGGCTTCGGCACTTCTTTCGAAAGGCACCTTTTCGGAGGGTGGGCATTCGGCCTTGGACGCCAGATAAAAAATATATCATTCGCGCATGAAGCATCTGCCGAGAGATAAAACTTTATTTACAGTACGTATTTACGTTGGAGATAAAACGCGAAGTATCTCGGCGGAGGCCTGGTGCGTGCCGGCATTTCTTACCTGATCGGAATAGGAACATTACAACGTTCAGAAACGGTACGCGAGCGTGTGCGAATTTGTAGGCTCCCAGGAAGACTATAATTACGCTTCCTACCGCGTATAATGCGAATCGCGTGTAAATGAAGAATAAGGAATGAGTCATTTAGTTTGCAGAAGTTGAAGCGACTTCGTTATTAGGTTGCTCTTATTATAATTCGTTATTTTTTCCTACATATGACCTTAAGATATTTATTGCATTAATAATATAAGTTACGTATCGAGCATTTGATGAAAGTTAGATGACTTTTTATTTTAATAGAAAGAAAATGTAAATGCGTGACAAAATTTATTTTTTGTTTTAGATGTATTGAATAATTTATTCTGATAAATTGGCACTTGATTCTAAAAATTTTTTCATTTTATTTTAAGATATATTCGTCCGTGCAAATTATTTCTTGTGTCAAGAAATATTTTAATTTTCTCCATCTATAAACCAGCGATTAATTCAATTTTATTCATAATGTAAATTACAAGAGCATTGAAAATTCAATCATTTTTGCGCTTATAACTATAACGGATATCAGAATTATTATCTCGTGTCTTTCGTAATATTTCCATTGCGAAATAATTTTTTTCCTAAAACGGATTTCTTTACTCGTGAAACGAAACGCGTGAAGTCGAACACGGTATTTCTAAGGCGAGAAACGCGTGTAGGCGGTATACGATAGTTGGAAAAATAGATCCGCGTACGCACTCGTAGAAAGCTAAAAATACAATGAGGTTGCCAGCTAAACGTTGCCATCGATCCACGCGCGAAACTTCAGCCTCGCCCGTATGTTCTCGATTGAAGTGTAATCTCTTCCGCGTCCATATATGGGGTGTGCACAGAGTGGTTTAATCTCTTACAGAAGGCCGGCCATTCAATGTATTTTTCACGCGCTTAACTGCGCTTTGTAAAATTAATGAGCATGACTCTGATCCGTTCGAACGCGTCAAAACATAGCGGCCGATCGAATGGCTCTTATAATTGTAAATAACCTCGATTTTCTTGACACGCGTACTGACGTTGATGATCCTATTCTCAACGTGCAATTACAGTATCTATTTATATGCTCCACATTTGCTTGTTAACCGCGTGTGTAAATACAGCATTATTGAGAGAGAGAGAGAGAGAGAGAGAGAGAGAGAGAGAGAAAGAGAGAGAGAGATCGGTCATCGTCAATATCAATAGGCGACATTTTCGTTTTGAATATTGCACTGTATTAATTCCGCAATGAATGCAATATATTGTATCAATCTGCACGCTTCAATTAATTTGAAACGCACAATAATTGGCACTGTAAATCGGCTTTGTGCGATACACTTGGTACCGGAAGACTATCTATACGCTTATTGTTACCTCGTGATTTATAGCTAACAAGCATTCGCTATCGATATTTATTGCACTAGCTAGAATAATGCGTTGCGATAATATATACAATACAAGTTTTACTTTCTTTATACTTTTATTTTTTTGTTATTCTATTCAAAAGTTACTTCAACTCACGTTGCGTTCTATGCGCGTAAATTCGAAACCACAATTTAATTTAAAAATTATTCAAATTTTTTAAATTAAAATTTGCCCTCTTTCTTGAACTGAAAAATTCGGAAGATATTCTAGAATAGATATCTAGATATTTTAACTATTTATCAACAATAATGTCGTAATTAAAAGAAACTTTAAGAGATGCCGGCGAGGTAGGCGGTAGGTGTTTTTGTAATTAAATGGGAGATAAGATACATGCGGAGATAAGATTGCGAATTTGTCTGCATTGCATACGAGGCATTCGATCTGAGACCGCATCCCGTTCGAAAGGGAAAAATGTCCGAAAATGCAAAAATATCAACGCGAGCCGCTAGATTAACTTGATTGCGACTGCGATAAATCGGCTTTGCACGCGGGGTCAACCGGACCCCGGAAGACGGAGCCTCGTCGAGTGGGGATTAAGGCGAGGCCGCGGCGTTGTGTGTAAGCGAACGTAGGAAACATAATAAAAGTCAGCGACGGCGTTCACCGGGGGATACCAACTGGGGACGTTCCTTGATCGTTCTCCAAAAGGTGCCAGTCGCGCGTCACGGAGGTTGCGTTCCTCGCGTCGGGTTTGCCAGTCGTCGTGATGACCTTGAGGCCAATTTCCCTGTTCCGCATTCTAAAAATATTTAGCAACGCGGATAACTCACCAGGATAAGCCGACTGCCGCGTGTTTCAGGATCACAAATTAGAGAAATAATTACATTCTAATTTGCGTAATTACATATCTGCAAGGTAATCTCGTCAGCTTAAAATTGAAATTAAAAGCAACGTTGGTTGGTTTGGAC
The DNA here is from genome assembly GCF_055798465.1 of Pogonomyrmex barbatus. Taxonomy (NCBI): domain Eukaryota; kingdom Metazoa; phylum Arthropoda; class Insecta; order Hymenoptera; family Formicidae; genus Pogonomyrmex; species Pogonomyrmex barbatus. The sequence continues at coordinate 18,401,368 of NW_028297116.1, forward strand.
GGTTGAGCTCTACACTAACCAAATCTAATCGTCTAATACACATAAAGATTATTATTATTATTATTTTGTATACTAAATTTCTCATTTAATTCAAGGATTCTGTAGTAGTTGTAATAGCTGAATGACAAACACGGATAATTCAAGAACTCTATAATAGCTGTAATAGCTGAATGACAAACACGGGAATTAAAAAGTTTATATTCAAGACCTATTTTTTCTAAATAATTAAATTTGTTATTTTCTATAATTAATCTTAATACTAGAGATCATTTATATTACATTAACAGATAAATCTGTGTGAATAATAGTGTGAAACTAAAAAACATCAATAATTTACATCAATAATTTATTGGAGTTTGATGGTAATAATTTATGTCAAATAAAAGAAATTTAGAAAAGGACATGAAAGCGAGGAATCTAATAGTCTTGTGACGCAATCATTATTACGCCATGATGAAGTTGAGACATACATAATTTTCTCTCTGTATATTTTTTTCTTCCATATAATAAAATAATTCCATTATATAATTATGACATATATACATTCATATTCGCGGAATCTATACGACAAATTCAACAGTTAATAATTACTTTCGTAATGACCTGAGATAACCGGGGGCTCGGGTCAACGACGGTAGTGAATTGAACTTGCAAATTTCTCGCTGCCAGCAGCATGCTCGCGAGGGAAAGAGCGACTTTTAACTCTCATTGTATTTGGACGATTGCCAAGAATCTCGAGAATCTTTCACGGACTGTGTAAACGTCGCGGACACGTTTCATACGTCACAGGCTCGCTTGTTTTTCTACGTCACTAGCTTTACAAGATCATTAAATTGCCTCGAGCTGCATATCAAAACTAATTCGAATTGAACGCATATATTTGCATTTTATATTCCAACGTCGTATCCTTGCATTTGCGCGAGACATTTTTTTTCTTTTTTTTTTTTTTTTTTTAACAGAATACGGTTTCTCTCTTCCCTGGAGCATTTGCATAGCGACGCAAAGTTGGAACGCACCAGGGAGATTACGTCTCGCCGGCGACCAGCCTGCGAAACCCTCGCAGGCTCGCGTTTTGGACGGCTGACACAAAGCTGAACGGAGGCATTGCGACATCAAACGCTTTCTCGATCGGGGAAAACGGACGAACGATCGGCACGACATGGCACGAGACGGCCGTATCTCGGAAACGCACCTGCGGCGCATCGTGCGGCAGGCGTGCGTGTCGCAGCTTCTCGCTTCTCGCTCCGAAATTTCGAAACTGCTCGCCGTCCTCGGCCGGTCTTATGGCATGTCGCGCGTCTTGCTCACGTGCATTATTATCGAATTACCAGGTGTCTTGCAACGCACGGTTTCGTAATCGGGCCGTTTCGTCGCGCTGAATATTAAAGCCGGTGTTATGCGAGACGCGCGAACCGTTTTCGTGTCTTATCCGCGAACACGCGACGCAGGAGTCCTCCTACGTGCATGTGCACGCGTCCATTTGTGTAATTAATACACGTGCGCGATCGCATAAAGCTTCATAATGTTCTCACATATTAAGTTATTTCGTCATCGCGGGAAAAGCTATATTCTGAGAATGTCTAAAAACCGCCGAGGCCATAATGAATGTCGAAATAACGCAGGATTACGCATAAAATCTTTATAAAATGGATTGCTTCTTTTCCTTCTTGTTTTATTGTGACAGCTATTACGAGTGAAATATAATTATGCTTCTCACATCGCACTGACTAAGATTTCCAGAACGCAAAGCTAAATTCTCTAGGCATTTTGTAATTTATGTAAAACAATATATTTTATTGTTTTATTTTATATTATTCTTCGAGCAAAAGCCCGATATTTTCTGCTTATTTTGATAAATCGATTATACAAATATTCAGATGTATAAATATGACTATTTAATATTTTTTTGCAATGTAAAAATTGTTAGTGAGAAAATGAAAAACAGAAGATTTATATCTTTAATAAAATATCAATTTTCACAAAAAAAAATGTAATTTAAAATACAATAAGCAATCACAAAAATAAAAAATATCGTCCAAACATAACGCTATAATATCCCGTAATCGCTATTTTTTTCAAATATTTTTCTGTGTAATCAGCATTATTCAACTTATTTTCCCGTTGACAATCGGATCGCACATGGCGTGTCAACGACCTAAGTGCGTTACCCGATAACACACGTGCGACGTGATTTCTAATGAAGTGGCGAAGAATACGTCAATGTGAATTACAGACACTTGACATAGACGTAAGTAATCCGTAAATATAATGCATATACAAGTCATGAACTCACATCTACGTGACTAGTGTTCCTATCGTTTTGAAAAAGGGAAGCAAAGACTTTCTACTCTGTCTAGGTTGATGATGACAAACTTTCACGTCTATCTCCTTATAGGATCGTCCTAGAATCAAAACCTTTATTTCGTTCGTGAGATGTCTGTGTGATCAACACCTTAATCGAAATCGAGAATATAATCTTCGTCCGTTTTTCAGGTAGTCGATTGGAATAACGATACATGTACAATGGAACAAAAATACATAAAATAAGATTGCATATTGCGACACCTGATGAATATTTTACTACATTTAAAATTTTCCAGAAAATGTAATTTTGTTTTTCTAAATTTGTTCGAACGCTTTCCTTAATCTGACATATAAAACTGTCATAAATAATTGCGATTTACCTACAAAGTGTTTTCATTTATTTTCTAATTATACTATTGTGCGTAATTCTGTGCGCTATAATTTTATCTTATATATTACATATATATTTGCAAGCGAAATATATTTGCAAGCGAAATAGCTTAATTTGTATTCCGCCGTTAATTATGATATGTATCTGCTTGAGAGAAAAAGTAATGAGACGTTTACTGTAAGAAAACGCATATAAATAACTTTTATCAATTTCGAGAATAAGAGTTATGAGGCACGAACATTAATCTCGAAAGTTTATTTCGTCCGACGATCTCGATACATGATTTCGCTCAAATCGGACACATGACTCTGTTCTACAAGTAGACGTAGGCGTATGTAAAATAACATGAGTCGAGGAGGAAATGTTATTTAGACGGCAACAGCGCCAACCTTGCATTGCACTAATTTGTATTTCTCCTCATTTTCCGTTACTAATTAATACAATCTCTGCAAACGTAGATAATGCATATTTTTATGCAGCTGAGAATATGTAATAAGTATGAGAATATTAATTCTATATTAACGTAGGCGATTATATTAATCTTGTTTGTCACCTACTCATGTACTACAATGTACTACTCGAATGGCTGAATGTCCTATTTTATGTTATTATGATTGAATTATTGTGACAGTTTATTTACATAAACAGCATATTTTTTTGCAAAAACACAAAATAATTACTTTTCATCCACTATTATTTTTAATTTGACCTATAACACGGAATTCTTTTGTACAGAAATTAAATAATAGATAAAAATTAATATTTGTCATTGATATAGATAAGTGCAAAATTGTAAACTCAGTCCTCTTCTTGGCATTTGTAAGTTGAAGAGAAATAAATATTCCATTCTAATATTTTCCATTGAATGCAAATACGTTATACCGAAATTATTATTAACTATTGAATGCTATATATTTAAATGAAGGACCCTTATTGTAACTTCTGCTTTTATTCGGATAAACTTTGACTTTGTTTCTCGATCGATATTTTTTTAATTCGTAAATCAGTAATTCGAAAGCTGTTTAATTTGCAAAGTGGTCTGTGTTGTACAGTTGGCTTAATATTCACTATCGAACAGAGCATTACAAAACAGCGTTACGATATCCCTTGCCAAGCCGATAACATAATCTTTACACACAACTCAGCTCAGAAAACTCTCATTGCGAACAGCCAGAAGTCGATGCGTTAACAACCGTCGTACACTTTCAGTATGAATACGAATATTCATTATAATACGATTGTGCCTCTTACTGTGATTAAAAGATCCAACCTTCGTATTCATTATCTTATATTTCTTATTCGTATGACACATACAAAATAAAATTAAGTCTTATTGCAATAGCCGATTAAAAACAATAATAATAATTTTAATTTGTTTCATTATTGTCTCATATAAATATATATAACGTATGAAAAATATCATTATTATACACATTAATGTAATTAGAACCGTAAATTTATTTATCTCAGAGTTATCAATCATTATCGTCTCAGCGATAATGACAAACCTCTTAAGATATTTTTTTCCAAAACAGTCAGCGATATCTATCATGTAGAGAATTAAATATTTCTATATACATATATTTTCCAAAACATTTTTGCTGAAGAAGAATTAAAATTTACGAAGTAGAAATATTTTAAAATTATAAATATAAACGTTATGCGATGCATTGGTCAAAATCCAAATGGTATAGAACTAATCGTGGGAACACCGCTAAGAAGATTAACGTGATACGTTAAACAAATTGTTATTCCGATAACATCCAATTTGATGAAGTAGCTTGATTAGAGAAACTCTAATGGCTTCGGCATCATTCTCGATAAAGCGAAACGCAATAATGACGCGTGGAAAACAACCGTGTATGCTATTTCGCTCGCGGCGGATTGGCGTCGAAGAGATTATCGTCGCCGTTATGTCACACGCGACCTGACAGACTGACTCCCGTTTACGAGAAACATTATATTTCGTCTGCTTTTCACTTTTTATTATTCTACCGCTACAGCTGCAACTACGAGACGAACGGAGTGTGCATTCGAAATCGCCGTTTTGGAGCAGGAAGCATAGCAGTTCCAACTTTATATGCAATTATCTCGTATTTGCGATCAAGTTACGGCGATCAAGCATTTAGTGGCGATTAAATGTATAATTCATTGCGAATGGTTATTCGTGCATAAAACAAAGTATTCGACTATCTGAGAAAAATTATAGATTTCATTGAAAATACAATTAGCCTACTACATGGTAGCAGAGTTTATTAAGTAGTTTTACATGTAGTTTACATGTAGTTAATGTTCCACATATATTTTCCGTTCGCTATTCAAGATTTCAATGAAAAGATAATAACATGTTTTTATATAATCTCTTTAGAATACTTTAGAACTATTTTGTGCATATAATTGTTAATAATATTTTAATTTATTCGTATATATTTATGTAAATTTATAATTAAAACGAATTTTTCGCAGATTAATATTCCAAGTAAATTAAATTAAATTACGCAGCGTAAATTTTAAAATTTGTTATTATTAATATATTATCGAGTTCTAATCGAATTAAATAAAGTACAACTTTTAACATTGTATGTAAAATATAGAAATATAATAAAATATTCTTGCAATAAATAGAATTAAAGAAATGATCTAGAAAGAAACTCTGAAGAAAGCTGATGTGTGTTGCTAATTCAATATATTTTCATATAATTTATAACTTATATAATTTATAACTTTTAGTAATAAATTTTACCGTTAAATTGTCCTTATTGCTAATGAGAAACATGATTGTTGATGATTTGTTTGTATTTCCTAACTGGATTTCTAGCGCATTTCACTTTCCTTGCACCGTATGCCAACGTGATCTAGAAATTGCGTGTAAATGTGTACAACTAGACAGTCAAGCGGACTTAACATAACGGGTAGGATTTCATTGATTCCGATGATTGTCCGTCAATTAAGTTCCATATAATCATATGACGTGCACAACCGGCGTGATCGTTAGTTCAGCTTTTGCTTTCGATATTCTTCGCACGCACTATCGATCGCGGAATTGAGTATGGACAAAAAGTATTGTTTTACAAAATTTTTACTTTCAGCTTAACCGATCATCCTGTATACGAGCGTATCAAACAATTTCGTGAAAAAATATTTTAAGTATAGAAAAATGCAAAATCTCACGAGAATAATTTAAGCAGTTTATTGCAAAGTTTGTAAATTATCTTATATTGTTGATAATATTTTTAAAGCTATTCTAATAAATTATTTTGTTGGTCACACACAAAAAAAATGCTAATATAATTTATTATATATATATATATATATATATATATATATATTGTACAATTTATTTAATTATTATAAGTGTAAGATGTTGTTCATATTTTAAAAACTACTATTGAAATATACTATATTGAAATATTTTGTCAATATTTGTTATATTCTTTTAAAGCCTTATAATTTATTCTTACATATGAAATATTAAAACTAAATTAATCGCGGCTTTAATTTAATTGCATTTTTAAATTTGTGTTTAAAATTACAAATAAAATAAATTGTATAAAACATATAGCAAAATTGAATTATTTATTATTAAAAATTTATATATCCCTTTAGCCATCCAACTCAACATTGTGGCGGCATCTGAGATATCGAACAAAAGTTCGACAAAGTCTACTGATTAAGTTTCCAACAGTTGGACTTCATCATTGCAATATAATAAGTTTAAAATGTGGTTAGCGATAGAATAGTGAATGACAAAAAAAATTTTTAATTTTTGTCTATTTTTAGTACAATTAATATACGCTCAAATCATAACATAACGTCATCATAACATAACATCACAAATATAATGTTCTTAACTGCGTGCTGCCTATCACAACTATCAATATTAATTAGCAATATTGAAATTATAATTTATGTCACATTTATTATAAATTTTAGCAATAAATGTTGAAACGCAACAAGATCAAATAAAGATACAGATATCACTAAACATATTCTTTCTCGAATTATCGTTTATTATAAGCGTTATATAATAGCGCACGTTTCAATATTATATTTCAGTGATTAAAATATTTTTTATTAAATTTCTTATTAAGAATATTAAAAAAAAACTTTATTCAATAACAATAATAAAATAAATCATATTTAAATTTGCGCTATTTTCAACATTTTTAAATCAAAATTAATTAAAATTAATATGTAGAAGAAAACCGAGCTACGTATTTTTTTTTATTAAATATAATAAATATAATAATTTTATTAAATATAATATATCATAATAATATAGAATAAATTTTATAAATGCTTTAATGTAATAATCTATATATATAATCTATATATATGTAAAATAATCTTAAAAAATATATATTTAATAAATTTATTAAATGATAATTTATTAAAGATATTCGTATCTATATCTTAATAATTGAGTTCCTTTCTAAATATCTACTGTTTTACATACATAAAATTTTAATTAATATTTTAATTAATTAATAAAGTTAAAATTAGTATATAAAATTTACACATTAAATTTTATATATTAAATTACACATTTTCAAATATATTTTAAAACAGAAACATAATGGCAATTTAATATTTATTATATTTATATAATTAAGATTTATAGAATAAAAAAAACCAACTTGTGAACTCTTCATCGCCGTTCTCTTATTAAATAAAACTCGACCAGAGTAAGTCTTTGTATTATAAACTATTTATCAATCGAGATGTTTGTCGATAGCTCTCGACCATCTTTTCTTCTTTATACGATTCGAGTCGTTAGGTTCGACTCCTCGCTGCAGACACATCGATTGCAGAAGGCATTCTAAACAAACATGTACTATCTTAGCAAAAAGCATCGTGTACTGTGTTAAATGCAATGTCATTTTTTTCGACACGAGTCATTCAGTTCCACACAAGCTGCTCTGTCGAACGTGTTAACTGAAGTCATGGTGCTGCTCGCGAGAATTGCCAAGTGTGAGGTATGAAGATATACGTCACCGTCGCGCCCAGTATGCCGCTTGTCATTTTGCATATCGCAATTTTTCGAAAACTCATTGCACTGCAGTTGCAGCTGCAGACTGCATTTGAACCTATTAGTGCAGGAACCTGAACCATCTAGTGGATATCCGACGAATTGCGAAAACTGCACGTTAGCGCGAAAATCAATGTGAAAACTGTTTCATGCATATCATGCTCCGACAATTTTTTTTAGTGTGCCTGTAAATCTAAACGACTGCTTTCTGTATTTGCAACTACAAATGTCATGTGCTTTCATTAGACTGTCATAAATATTCAAAAGAATTGTGGAGTGATATTTGTCTTTATTTACTGTTCTCTACTTTGTTCCGTTGTACTAATAATTGTTACATTTTTTTACTCACTTAGGTTACATCTTTATATTTTATGTGACGTGTTTAATTATTAATTAATAAAATTCGGAGAAATGCAGATTGTTGGTTTACTTACTAAGAATTTATTATTAAGAAAATACCTTGGTTTATATTATGCTTGCGATTTTAGAATAAGAAATGAATTTGTTCTTTATTTCAAATGCTAATTTATTAATGATACATCATAAGCGATGTCGTAACGCGTTTATGCATGCTCGTGTTACAACTTTTGAAAATCAATTTTTGAAAATCAATTTTAATAGAAAATTATTATTTTCTATTAAGATTTATGACCATAATAACTAAGATATGTAAGATATGTAATTCGATAACTCAGAAAAACATGTTCAAATTTGTTACAGAATATTACTATAAAATATACATATATAATATTATATAATATTATGTATAATATTAATAATAATATATTATATAAAACATTAATATTATATATATATAAAACGTATTGTTCTAAAAAGTAATAATCCTAATAATTAGTATAAACAAATAACTTTAAATATTTTAATTTAATTTTTTAACGATTATAATTTCTTTTTGTTTCCAAGAGAATAAATATTCTGTTGTTTATCTTAAATTTGTTACATTTGACACGTGTATAATTTGAACAAAACAAATTTTCCAATTAAAATTAGATATATTGTTAGAATTAGTTTAAAAATTTAATTATTTTGATTTATTATATTACCTTATAAACATCTGAGATGTATCAATGCACGCGTTAAAAGTTACGAAGTAACTATCGTCTGACATCAATTGATCTTTAGATGACTATGACGTCCGCAAGAGGAAAATAATGTTACTATCTTCTGTCGCGATAAGAGCTTAACTTCAAGTAATATGAACGATAAAATAGTTCCCCCTCCCCATCGCTCGGTTAAAGCGAATTGTCATGCCTTTTGTCTCTTAAAACTTTATGTAAATTCTCTTAATATTTAAAAATATTCAAATATCTTGAATGACACAGTTTTATTGATGTATACTTATTGATGCATATGGATTCTATGACCATGCAATCTAAACATAAAATTCTAGAAAAAAAATGTTTCATATTTATAAATTAAATGAATGATATTAAAATAAAATAAATATTTACTTAATTAAATTATGTGTGTGTGTGTGTGTGTGTGTGTGTGTGTGTGTGTGTGTGTGTGTGTGTGTGTGTGTGTGTGTGTGTGTGTGTGTGTAAGTCAGAAAAATAAAAATTAATATTTAAATAAAATAATTATTTTAAAAAATAATACTTTATTAGAGCTTTTATGTATAATACACTATATATTTAATAAAGATATAATAATATTAATTACAATTGTGCATAGAAATTAATAAACAAGTTTTTGATTGAAATAGTTTGATTCAATATTAATATTCTTATATTAATTTCTAAATATCATTAAAAGATTATTTAATAAAAATATTCAGTATAATATTTTTATGCCAGTTAGTAGTTAATATTAAAATATTCCAGACACGGTTTGCTACCAGATCTTACAATAATGCTGCCCCAATGGTCAAAATGTTCATCGATGGACAATTCGTAGGTAATTATTGTAATATATATTATTATTATAAACACTTTATTCTTTATTCATTTTATAAATTTGTTTATTTTTTTATATTTTTTTAATTTATGTCATATATACGAAAGAAATTTTTCCGCGTAAAAAGCGTTCCTTATTCTGTGTTATTAGAAAAATTACAGCAAACCATTTTCTTCACATGCTTTTTATTACAAAATATTGTAAAATCTTTTTTCCATGAATTTTAATCATCAATGACGTCAACTTATTTTTTTTTAATATCCAGAATAAAATACAATATAAACATTATTAAGAAATTATATTGCAAAGAACATTTATTTAAAAAAAAAAGCAAGAAAAGATTAAAAATGTTTACATATACTTTTAAAAAAATGTTTTGTATTATAATACAAATATCATTTTGTTTGTAATGATTTGTGACATATCCATTTATAAATTGCATAGTTACTTATAAAACATAGATATTGATTGTATATCGCTATAAACAATTTTAGATTAATTATATCTTCCTTCTTTTTTAATTTAAATAACATTATTTTTATTGAATTAATAATAAATGCATTAGTATTTTAAATTGTTTCGACGATAGTTTACGTTTAAATTATTTCAATTTATAAATTAAAATTCCTTTTGCAGACTCGAAGGCCACTGAGTTTACGGATGTTCACGATCCAGCAACAAATCAATTGCTATGCCGCACTCCAAAAAGCACGAGGGACGAAATGGAGAGTGCGGTACAGAGCGCTCAAAAGGCATATGAGAAGTGGCGACACACCAGCGTGCTAACGAGACAAAATTTGATGCTGAAATACCAAGCTCTCATCCGTGAACACTCTGTCAGTTTATTAACGCATTCTAAGTTCTAATTAACTAATCTATTTAAATAAACCGATATTATATTGGGAAAGTCGAAGAGGGAAGCGTATTATATATTTGGATTAAGGATGATAACGAGCGCGGTGAAGTGAAAAAATTTGATAAAGCGGCGACAATAGTAATGACCGGTAGTGAACAGACATCGGCCATTTGAACTTTCGCTACTAGTGTTCTGGACATCGCGGCAGATATTTTAAGCTGTTACTTTAATTTTCGTTATCTTCACTTTTTATTTATTTTATCTTATTTTATCTTTTTACATGTATATTCATTTCTGTCCATAGAAAGAAATTGCGAAAAATCTGGTGAAGGAAAATGGAAAAACTATGGCTGACGCGGAGGGAGATGTACTTCGAGGTCTTCGTAAGTGAACCAGATTCTTATATGAATTATGTTGGATAACACTCTAATATTGATAATTAGTTATTTAATACGTTCATTATTCAACAATCGTTTGCAAATCGATTGAAATTGCAGAACAAAAAAGTATTGAAAAAAATGCAAAAAAAAGAAATAAATTTAATATGCATAAAAATATTTTACTTTAATTTCAAAAACTCGATCAAAATTGCAAAATATAATATCGTAATATTTGGAATTAAAAATTAGTATTTTTTTTAATAAATAATATATTGAAGCGGATATCGATTGACTCTTAACTATGGCGACAGAGGTTGTCGATATGTGCACGTCGATCCCGATGCTTCAAATGGGCGAATCCACGACCAATATCGCCACGGACATGGACATCATTTCGTACAAAGTTCCTCTCGGTACTACCGCATCCATTTGTCCCTTCAACTTCCCCGCCATGATACCGCTTTGGTCGTTTCCGATATCGGTCGCATGTGGAAACGCTGCTATCCTGAAACCATCGGAGCGAGTACCAGGTGCGTCCATGATTCTCGCTGATCTCTTCACGAAAGCCGGTGCACCAGCTGGCCTTTTAAACGTAATACACGGTCAACATGCAGCGGTGGATTTTATCTGCGAGCATCCAGATATCAAAGCTGTCTCATTCGTGGGTTCTGATCAAGCGGTAAGCGATCGAGATCGAGATTGGAAATCAAAATTGTGCCCTGTACTATTGCAGATTAAATTTTTTTTGCTTTCGTTTGCTTCTCTAAATTGTCATTTTTATTGAATCTATCTATATTTGTTAAAATATCTCTAAAATTTTTAATAAAAATATTTTTAAATAGAATAAGCGTTAACAAGGCAATGTGATAATATAATAGTAATAATAAGATGAATTCTTTAATTTCAGGGTAAATATATTTACAAGCAAAGCAGCGCGCACGGTAAAAGGGTACAATGCAACATGGGCGCCAAAAATCACTGCATCGTTCTGCCGGACGCGAATAAGAATAAAACGTTATCTCAAATCACCGGGGCTGCTTTCGGTGCCGCCGGGCAGCGGTGCATGGCACTTTCGGTAGCGATCTTTGTAGGCAAATCCAAGGAATGGATACTCGAATTAGTAGAAGCAGCGAAGAGATTGAAGGTAAACGCTGGTCACATACCCGGTACGGATCTCGGACCTGTTATATCGCCGCAAGCAAAACAGAAGATCTGTGAGCTGGTGGAATCTGGTGTTAAAGAGGGTGCGAGATTGGCTCTTGATGGAAGGGGTATCGTTGTACCCGATTATGAAAACGGGAATTTCGTCGGACCCACGGTGTTAGCCGACGTCAAGGTAAAATAACTATGCTAATTCAGAAATTAATAAAGCTTAAGCTGTAAGTCTCGGTCGAGAAATTAGGATCTTATTGAGAGCACATGTCCTCCAAGATAAAAGCCGAAAATTAAATTTATCTTTATAGATATCATATAAAAGTTTTATTTGTTGATAATAATTTTTGTGCCCAAGAGATTTAGAACCGCGTTGTATCTCAATTAAGATTGTATTTTAACTTAACATGTCTCGTTATTCCACCATTCATTTTATATCACAAATTGTTCAATATACGTTACAGCCTACGATGAAATGTTACACGGAAGAAATATTCGGGCCTGTTTTATCATGCATGTTCGTCGACACCATCGACGAGGCCATCGGCATCATCAATAAAAACCCGTATGGCAATGGCACGGCAGTTTTTACGACAAATGGAGCGACAGCCAGGGCATTTGTGAACAGAATCGAAGCTGGCCAAGTTGGTATCAATGTTCCCATACCCGTTCCCCTACCGATGTTCAGTTTCACTGGTAACAAGGGTTCCTTCCTTGGTGATACCAATTTTTATGGGAAACACGTGAGTTCATACGCTCTTTACGCTTTTTTATTTTGATAAATCATTGAGTCTATTTATCAAAATGTGTCACATTGTAAAATTTTACAATAATTTTTAACAATAATTTTTACAATTAGTTTACTCTAATTCAAACTTATTGAAAGTATTAAAAATAACGAGAGGAATATATATAGATAAAGATATATTTTATAATTTAAAATATTCCGTTTGATTAATAATTTTTACATTATTTTTGTATACTCTATTTTTAATATAATAACATATAATATAGATAAATAACTCTTTTCAACAACTGAGAGAAATGAATATATAATATATCAATGTAATGTATGCTATTATTAATTTATTTTAGGGAATAAACTTTCATACGCAAACGAAGACTATAACACAGCTATGGAGATCTGGTGATGCTACTAATATAGCATCATCAACGGCAATGCCTACTATGCAATGAGACTGCGTGTAATTGTACAATATACCAAATCTTTTTATACCAAATCTTCCCAAATTTCACAAGTAAGAATGTATAAAACTTAATTATGCGATTTATCACATAATTATAACCAATGTCTTCCATCGTTGCGTACAAATCTGTTCCTATAAATGCTGAAAATATGTCTATAGCGATAGATAGACTACGTATATTTTTTTATAACGCAATAAAGTATAGTCCGTCAATAGTATCGACTATTTATTTATGCCTTAAATAATAATTTAATTGTATTAATTAAAAGAAGTTATAAACATAACATAAAACTAAATAAAAAAATCCACATTACATCTACATCTAGATTCCATTATATATTTTAATTATTATTTAAGAAAAATATCCAACAAATAATATTAATCTTTTACGATACATTGATATTGCCGTTAAAATAATTCTAAAAACTAATAAATAGAAATCTATAGTCAATGATAATGAATTTTAAGTTTCCATTTGACATCTTTTTAGCGAGCAATGCATTTTTAATTTCACAATTCGAATAACAGCAAATGCGCGAACAGCTTTTTTCCCCTATCGATCAGCCCTCACTCAATAACAACCGCGCGTGGGTGACCGGGCAAAAATACGCCTAAAATTCGATGGCATAAGCGTCCAGAAGTTCACGGCCGACACCTTCTGATTCGTCCTTGAACCCTTGGCCTCATGAACCCGCGCGCGGACATCCGTCTCTCGGCGATATTCGAACCAACTTCCGGCACTCGGGAGCAGCGTACGCGCCGACGCGCGCATCCCGTCGTCGTCGTCGGGACGCATCTGCGCATTTTCCAGCTGAGTTTCCCTCACAGGCGAGGTTCTGCCTGTCCCGGATTGTCGTGTATGCGCCAAACACACCAGGCCGGCAGGAAAATCAAGACTCGACTATCGTTCACATATCGTGAGTACGCCGATACATATCCGCGCCCGCGATCCCGATGTGGTTTCCCTCATTTCCCGTTTCTTCGTTTCCTTCAGGGTGATCGGCTTCATTCAATGGACAGCAGTGCCGAGAATAATTTATCTATTTACCGAGGCTAAAGCTAAATCTTTATCAAGATACTCCACGGTTAAATGTTTAACGTGCACCGATGTTAGAAATTACTAATCGGTCCGAAATGTTGAGTGTCGATCGCCGGTCTTCCTCGATACGCTAGCGTTCGATAACCCTTTGGTAATATTTTAAATAAGCCACCGTCAGCGTCGACACCGGTTAAGCGAGATATAATTCATCCGTTTTCGCTCTAATTTCCGGCGTGTCTTGTTGATTCATCAGATATATACTTCATCGTAGCGTCAATAGCGTTGAAATCGTGACTACAAATATATGTGCTTGTTCCGGTGATTGTATTAAAAAGTATAAATTAAATGTGCGAAATGTGTAGTGTTAAAGATCTTTAATTAACAATAATATTTTATTTTATATTTAAATTTATCTTTTAATAAATTTGATATTGATATTATTATTTGTAACTTTATTTATACTGTACATAATATTATTATTTTTTGTATGAATGTATTATTTCTTTAATGTTTACAAAATCTTTTATAAAAGAATCCCTCTTTAAGAAATATCTAATCGAATAGAGGAATATTTGTTTATTTATGAATTTATTTTAAATATTTGTTAAAAGCTATTAATCGAGGAATTAATCGCGAATATTCTAACTTTGCCTTCTCGTGTCTTCAAACTTATCGACATGCTTTGAACATGCTTTTAAACATCAAATGCTCTTTGTGGAAGCTAATTTAAATGCTTATCATTTCTACTATGTTTTATACTTTAATTAAACAATATTTCATAAGCGAACCGCAAAGATCTATGAATAAAACCCTTAATTATAAGTGCCCTATTGTAGAAATGGAGAAATATTGATTTTATAATAAAATTTTAAAACTGTTTCTAAGCTATTTTTGATATAATTAAATTTATTTAATTTATGCTATTTAACTTTTCGTATACCAAAAATCAATTAGGTTCTTAAAAATAATTCAAGAGAGATTTATGCCGAATCTTGTAAATTTAACAAAAAAAAAGCAGTACGTAATTTATTATTCCTTTTTCCTCATGATATTTTCTTCTTATAAAATACATATTTAATGCAATAGTTTGCTATGCGAGAAAATAATCACATAGAAAGATATCGCTTTGATGTAAAGCCAACGTTAATTAAACTTTTTAATATATTCATTAACTCTTTACTGTTTGTAGTTGTAAACTTGATATTGGTTAAGCATTATTATTTTGCAACAGTTTTCTTGTAAAGAAGCTCATTTAATCACTAGTGACTTCGCTAGCTCACGCGAACACGTCAACCACCTCATCGTCTTTCCTTCGCTTTACAACAAGATTCTTTTTGTTTGAATAATTTCGTATAATTTCGACAGTTTGAATAATTACGTATAAAACGGAAACATGACGCTAAACTATTCTGCGATGATTTGACGAGAGACGAATTACTTCGTGTCACGCGTAATCACTTTTATTCCTATTTCTATCGTGATATATTTCATGGTTAATTTTTTTGTGGGATAAATGCCAAAATTATATCGCTCCCAAAATAGAGCTTCTTAAATCTGAATGAACGCGAGATAATCAAATAATATTTGTGCAAACAAATCAAACGCCATCGAAAACAATAAATATAGGCATGGTAACTTTATTACATGTCCACCGAATGTTATTGCATGTTATTGAGCTTTATATTTTATAAAAGCAAATTGATAAATTGTGGTCCATGATAGCACGCAAATAATTTATATATACCCGTAAGCAACACATACGAACAGGATCATTACAAATTGTTTCATGCAATATTGATTTCATATAAATATCTATGATTTATTTGATAACTGTTATCTAAGAGCTTGTTGAATAAATAATAAATTTCCTGAAAAAGAAAAAACTGCGATGTACAAATATATTTTAATTTTGTAACAAAAGATTCCGTATAAAGTTTACATTTCGTTTAATTTCCGTTTTGTTTCCAGGATACAAAGTCAATTGTCAATTCATTTCTCTCCCTATTGTTCCTCAATAAAATTGAACATTCTGATTACGGCGCAGAATCCCGCGTTGAATAGCCGCGCTCGCGAAAATAAATACGGAACGCCGTTCGGCTGACAGAATCATATATTTCCGGATGGTTGAGAGATCGCAGCCACGTATCTCTAACGAGATCTCTATCTCGACAGGTTGAATAATTATGTACAAAACGGTGCGGAAAGGTGATGCCAGTCTGCAGTACACGATACTGCCTCAGACGGATCAGTTCTCGTCCGGCGGATTCCCGCAGGCTTCCGGCAAACCCCGGCCAAGGATCATCAAGTACACAATGGCTACTATAATGGTGCTGATCATACTATCCTGCGTGGCCACGCCGTTCCTGATGAATCAGAACGATCACAATCTTTTCGCCAGCACGATGCGAGCGATTAGCCGAGTCGAACCGGTAAGGAACACGTCAAGGCATCAAATTGAAGACACTGGTGACAGTACAAACAAAGACAAGATCCCAACCACAGTGGTATCGACGACTGAGGTTACCAGAAGAAAAGAGGACGGCATGACCTCCTTTAGCGTAATCCTCCAGGACGAAGAGGAGGAGGAGGCCGTGGTTGATGACGCCACATTAGCAGGTATTGTTTTGCTTAAACTCTCGAGGAAGGTGATGCAAATAATTACTATAATATATTACAAAAGCCAGAGGAAACTTCCAATTCTCTATTTCGGCCGATAAACCTGTATTGCTATATATGTTTGATAGTCGTATATCTATATGTTGTTTATCTACATATATTGTTTATTAAAAAATTTGACCTAT
Source organism: Pogonomyrmex barbatus (assembly GCF_055798465.1). Taxonomy (NCBI): domain Eukaryota; kingdom Metazoa; phylum Arthropoda; class Insecta; order Hymenoptera; family Formicidae; genus Pogonomyrmex; species Pogonomyrmex barbatus. Next base: position 18,418,445 of record NW_028297116.1, read on the forward strand.
TTTTAAAATATATATTTTATCGTCATTCCAGATTAATATTATAAAATAATATTTTTTCTGCTAAAATTCTCTCTGTTTTTTTGTTTACTTAAAATAGGATTATCATAAAATTTAATCTTCTCTTGTGGAGTATCTCAGAATACCGCGCATAACATGCAAATAACTGCAGACTAAAGTGAGATTCCGGCTTTACATAAATATTCGGGCTCGTAATATAATTAAGGATGTTATTAGTTTTCCGACTAAGCTGACATTATTGACAACTGTGTAGGTTTACTCTTTTCAGGTTCTCTCTTTTCAGACATGCCGGAAATTAGTACGCAAGTGATTCCGAGCATGGAAACGTCAACGAGAGATCATCAAACGACAATGACTTCCGCTCTATCGTCGACAACTTTCTCAGCACTGTCGACGACATCGAAGGCGTCTTCGAGCGGTACGACGGAGGAGACGAAGAGTACACTGAGCACGCCCAGGAAGCCGAAGATGCCGAGGGTGACCTTAAAGTTGCGGGAGAACGAGACCATACCGCAGATGTACGTCAAGGCGGGCATAGCCTCCTACAAGAAGGGCAACATCACCACCAGCGTCCTTGCGCCACGTCTGAGTCTCGAGGGTCTGATATTCAAAACGCCGAAAGGCACGATAAAACCCTGGCCTCAGAAGTGGATCTTCAGCGACCCCTCCAATCCCACCATCAAGTGGGGAGTGTTCGTAAGTGCTCGTATTTCTCAATCGAGCGCTCATATGTTTTCGGGGAATTGCGTTCAAGGGGATCTGAAGTGTCTTGCATTTTGATAGAATGCATCGATCATGCGAATCATTCATGCAAAAATTGCTAACTCGTCGCTTTCTCGCGCGTCTTGCTTTTTCCTTATTCTGGAACTGCCTTTTAAAATAGGAACTGCCTTTTAAATTCTCTTAAACAAGCTCTTCTTGTCGCGTATTGTTGTTTCTATAGTTTTACTTTTTTTTATTAACTTTTACGTTTTTATTTTATTTATAAAGTTTTCAGTGTCATTTATCTTCTATTTAGAATAGAAGTACTAAAAGGAAGAAGAAAAGAAGGGAGAAAGAGAGAGAGAGAGAGAGAGAGAGAGAAAAGAAAGAGGGAGAGAAAAATTATCAGTTATTCTTTAAGCAAGCATCTCAAGTTTTTTCAACCTCCATTAGTAGCAGTTTCTTCATTTTTCATTTTAAAAATGGTTTTAAATTTATCAGTCGCTTCAGAAATTCATTTTGTTATCACCGTTATTATACCTTGTAAATTTTATTAAGATAATTTATAAGATAAATTCTCAACTTCATCCGCAAGATATATCACTTCGCATGCACGTTTTTCTCATTTTTTAAATTTAACGATCTAGCCTGGCCAGATCAACCAAATTTTGCGTCCTGCATAAATATTGATCGCGTTGCACCAAAGACATCTAAAACTGAAGCACTCTGTCCGATCGATAGGCAGAGCATGTTCGTGAATCTAAAAGCGGACGAGGAATCGCTCGGAGCCTTTATTTTTCCCGCACGTTTCCCACTGGGACAGCAGTCGTACTTTTACCTCCTTCTTAGAGAATTGCAGGATGTGACGTTATACATAACGATTTCCGCGATACATTTCATGACGTACCCTATGACATTTTGTTACCCTATTATATTTTTTCATATATATGCAGATATATATTCCCCTATTATTTCTCTCATTTTCTTTATCTCCCGCGACAAGATTTTTTTTGCAAAAGAAGTTACGGAGGAGAAAAAGGTTTTCTTAAAACATCGACCTCGTCGGCCAATCAATATAAAAGCCGCGTTCTCTCTTGAGCAGATAATGCTTATTCGTTGCCTCAGAATGCTTGCGTTGCATCTCAAGATTTTACGCAGACTACACGTCGTTAAAAAAAGCCAATCGCGCAAAGCACATTACATATTTGTGAAAAAGAGTTGATCTCGCAATTTTATTCAAAATTTATAATAATACTGCAAAAGAAAAAGAGATAAAATTTATCTAAGAAAGCACCTTTTACAATTGACACAAATTTATCCGTTTGAAAAATTTTTTTCTGTTAAAAATTTACAAATATCTGAAACAATTCGTTCAATATTTTTGCCGAAATATTTCCAAGTATTTTCGTGTATCCAATAACTTTTATATATACCGTATTTTTATTTTTTCTTTTTTATGTTATTATATATTTAAGCGAGCTTATCGAACAATCATCTTGCTTCATCCAATTTTCATAAATTTTACGTAGCGTTGTAACGCGTTTTACTTTACAGCGCGTTCTGCGCAGAACACCTTTTATGAACGGAGTGCTTAATTTAGCGTGGAATTGAAAATACCAGCGTCAGGATGCACAGAGAATTAATAGGATCTCGAGTACCTGCTAATTCATATATTTACTTGTACCTCGCCATGGTAGTTATATCACACAGCGGCGTCTGCCAGTTTGTATTTTGCATATTAAGCGGTAACTGGGGTAACAGAGAGTAGCAACAACATTTTCCGATGAATATTCAGTTCTCAGTGAATGAGAAATAGTCTAGATCATATCGTGATGTTACGCGAGCAGCGTTGATGAAGATCGCAAAATCATTTATGAGCTTCTTGATTTGAAGAACGTAGCAAAAAAGCAATGAATACTCATGAAGTTTGCAATACCTTTGGGAGATAGAAAATTTTTACCCTCAAAAAAATAAAATTTGTTTTATTTGATGGAGGTAAAGTAAAACGTCATAAAGTAGAACGCATTGCAAATATATGTTGTAAAAATATGGAGATTATTATTTTATATATTTTCTTCATAAACTTTGAATTTATTAAATCGATCGCAGTCACATGTTAGTTACATAATGCATAATGGATGATTACTACGTATCTTGATCGAAATATTAAATCAAATTCCGCGAATGACGGACGCAAAAAAGCAATGAATACTCATGAAGTTTGTAATACCTTTGGGAGATAGAAAATTTTTACCCCCAAAAAAATAAAATTTATTTTATTTGATGGAGGTAAAGTAGAACGTTATAAAGTAGAACGCATTGCAAATATATGTTGTAAAAATACGGAGATTATTATTTTATATATTTTCTTCATAAACTTTGAATTTATTCTATAGACAGTTCTAAGTGAATTCCGTGCATTACAGGATGCACAAATCAGAATTTCAAGCAGGTTATTGCGCCAGTAGCCAACGAGAGCCAGCGAAAACATTATTATTGTGCACGCAAAGCCATAGGCCAACGTTTGACCTAATGGCGAATTAAAGCAGTCGGTGAACAATCGATTCAGAGACGGCTTATCTATTTAACAATGTTCGTGAGCACTAAAACAACTAGAACGTTTAGAAATTGCAATTTAATTCAAATAAAACATTTCTTCATACTGACTTAATTTATATTTTGTAAACATATGTAATTTTTTTCAACATTTTATAAATTTAATTCTAGTTCATATTTTAATTATTTTTTTATGTAAACATATTTTACATATTGAGACGTATATTGATTAAATTAATATTAATATTAATATTACTTATTAAATTAATATTTTATTTTTAATATTAATTAACTGACCTTTTTTAGCATGAAAAAAAGTTGATATATAAAGAAAAGAAATATTCAATGTATGACAGTTCATTTCAACGCAATAGAACCATTTAATGTAACGATTAATAGAAAAATGAAAATAATTAAAATTAATAAGAAAATGCGAAAGTATAAGGAAGAAAAGTGTCTGATATAATATTTTTGAGTTTATCAATAATAGAAATATTTAAACATAAATTTATATAAAATAATTAATACATTTATTTATAAATAACATGGTTTCATTGAATTTCCAGTCTCTGGACCATCCACCAATGATAACATTTTATGCGATCTTTGGGGTAATGTGTGCAACGGCGTGTGGTCTAATCGCCCTGATAATTTACGTGCAGCGTATTGCGCGTAAACAGTTCAAACGTCCAGGACAGAACATCGAGGAGCCGGAGGTCGAGGAACCGGAGGTCGAGGATTCGGAGATCGAGGAGTCAACCCTGTTGGGCGCCGAGAGCCAAGAGACCAAGGAAAAGGAGTAATCCCGACGTCGATATGAGCATGACACACCCGTACATAGCGCGCGTAAGACTTGCCTATTTTTACAAAGACACGTCGGTTAGATTTAGGGTCTTCCACGCCGAAGGATAGAAGATCAATAAACGCGGCCGAAGTGTGAGAAAGATTTTTTTACGATGTAGCCAGCTAACTAGAGAAACGTGGTACGAACGCATGAACAACGTGATTGCCCGGCCTGAGGTGAAGATCTGTACGAGATTCGTTTCCTGCGAGATCCATTGCTCACTGCGTTACTGTCACACCCGTAAGTTTATCTTTACGCCACGGCAGATTTTTGAACGAGGGTTTCTTCGCAAAAGCAGAAACGATCACGTTGTACAATCATTCTTAACGTTACGCTTTTATTAGAGTGTCCAATTTACACGCTCGACAGTGAATTAGCGATGGACCAGTTATACGTTTATTGCAACTGTGGTATAGTTCGACTAGCGACTTGATTATATAACGATACTATTATTAACGATGTTAATCTTGGGATAATCAAGCTGATCGTAAAGTGTTGAGTAAAAATAAGTTTTGTTGTTTATTGCATAAGTTCGCGATAAGACACGGCAGGTTTTACAAATCCGCCATGACGGGCGCACAATTGTGCATGATGACAAGCTATGTGTATACAGAGAGAAAGAATACGTATCTCACTGGCAAGTTAAGGAGACCAATATTTATAAACTATTTCAGAAAACAGTAAACTACACAGAACTCTTTTACTCTCTTTATAAATTCCTTTAAAATAAAAAAAAGTTCCTACAAAAATTAAGAATTCGATGAATGCTAAAAAAAAATACCTCAAAAATAATAAGCGTTATCTTAAAAATTCTAATTAGCAAATGAAGTCTCGGAGGTACATTCCTTTGTACAAAAAAAGCGCAGAAATTAAAAATAATTTTAAATGATAATGAATTCGTATACTGCCGGAAGGTAAGGTTATAATTAATCTGAAAATTTAGGAGAAACAACTTTCAATTAAAAGTACGCGCAATAGCGTGAGAAAGTAAATGTTAAAAAGTAAACGTACCGCAAAGCCTTGAAGGGTCTTAGAGTTAAGACATTACCAATAAACAATTTTAGGGTCCGATAAAAAGGTCTCCTTAATTCGGCCATCTATATTTGCTAAACTTTCTATAATATACACGATATACGTATATATATATATATGATTGTAAGGTATTATGTATATGTGTGTCATCGATTTTTCCAGCGGATCTCGAAAAGGAAAAAGTGCTTTTTAACTTTCTGACGCCAGTCGTATTCTATCTGCGTACAAAAGTAGCCGTACTGCCAGCTACAATAAAGGGCCAGCTTTGGAATCCCGTTTAATTAAAAGTGATGTTTGAACGAACGTGCTATCAAGTATATCGTACGATCGATATCCACGAGCCGTTTACTCGGCGATATCTGTCACACGGGGAAACGTAATATCATATTTTGCAAAATATGACGAACGGATTGACGATATTGCATTGGAAGTATGTCAGAAATATTTGTGTGATAGAAATATCGAATAAATCCGAACTATGCGCGGTAAAGCTTCATCAATGTATTGTTTCGCTAAAATAATATACTATTATTTACATATATTTATACAGAATTGGGATACAGAATTAATTCATGAAATTGATATGAAACTGATATTCGCATAGATAATACCTTTAATTAAACAGATATATTGTGTCAAAACTGAAATTGACGTAGATATGCATTATGATCATTAGATTCTTTATGAGAGAAGAGAGAGAGAGAGAGAGAGAGAGAGAGAGAGAGAGAGAGAGAGACAGAAAAAGAGAGATACATAATTATCAGAATATTTTATGTACTTAGAAATACAGTAATAATCTGAATGGACATGTTGGTGTTTATAAAGTAAAATTTCAAGAATTTTCTTTTCTTTACGTGATTAATATTTAATGATCGCTTTTTTTTTATACAATTTTAAGCCATAAAAAAATTTTAAATTCTTATTAAATTATTTTTTATCTAAAAACAAATAAATATATATTAATTTATTGCTATGTTATACTGCGTAAAATTATTAAATGTAATCCGTTATTTTCAAGCGTTTTATGATACGCAAAACAAAAATCAATTATTACTAAGCTTCAACCAAGTATACTTTACAATTGTATACGTATACTTATTGTATAAGTATACTTTCCAAAAATATTGTTATTTTATTTTATTTGAGGCAAAACGCACAATATAAAATCATGACATTATTTGATAAAGAAAAAGGCTTGTGCAAGCGAAAAAAATCTAGTATATATTTATTACATAATAGCGATAACGAGTTGACCTAACTTTGCAAGTTGTTTACTGCTGTTTGTAAGATCCGTTTCAACACTAGATAATTTTTACTATGTACAATACGAGCCCCACCCTTTCCAGATCTTAAATTCCATACTTTGCAACATTTATTTTGTAATTTTATTATCCCGAGAAAGATTCAATTTGTAGTATATACAATTGTATATACAATATACAATTTATTTGCAAGTGACATATAAAAAAGCATTTTATATTTTATTATTGTATATTTAGATAAATATCTACAAATTTTTACATATCTACATTCTACAAATTTAAAAAAACGATTAGATCCTAAAATTATTACATTATATTTAAAAATTATTTATATAAATGTCATGAACAGCAATGCAACGTATAAAACGTATAAAAAATTGATATAATCACTTTTCAAAGCTGAAAAATTTGTATTGTTATTGATGAATTAAATTTGTCATTGATGAATTAAAAAATATAATTTAACGGATAATGGATGCTAGAAAGCGGTTTGTAAACAATTTTCTTTATTATAATTATATTGTTACAAGTACAAGTTTTACTTAATGGAATTGAAGAATTATAACTATAAAACCTTAATTAAATGATCTTGGATGCAGATATCCACTTAATTTCACATATATATGCAGCTCGCACAGTTAAAGAGAAATATATATTATTCATAATATTGTTGTCACGAATCCACTTAGGGACGCTCATCAGAAATGGAAGTACAATAAAGTACATTATCGCAAATGTCACGATTACTTAGGTTGCATATATTTATGATGAGTTACACTAAATTAGCGAAAGAAAATTTTGCTACAATACGTATTCTTGCATTTAGTTTAACATGATATAAAACTCTTGATAAAATTTTTATTTATTACTTGTAATGAACGATTTAGAGCAATTTCAATCTTTTATCGATCTCTTGCTCGCAAACCTATCTAATATTTATAATAATCTCTCGATATTTGCTAGATTTTATTTATTCGTGTAAATATTACTTACTCATAACAAATATTATATTAATGTTTGTAAATGATAATTATTTATGTATATTTAAAAATTATATTAATTTATAGTTTAATGTATTGGAATCTATTATACAGTTGTACTTACCAGTTTTTAATTTTGTAGTTTATTTTTTTTGCTACATTTCTTTAAATATAAATCATCATTTTAGTGGAATGAAATTAATTAATAAAATTAATATAATATTATTATTATTTATGATCAGATTATGTATATGCATAATTCTTTTTGCTCTAAAATATCTCAAAATAAAAAATTTGTTCTGATTTTTTTATTTCATGATTTAAAAATATTATAATTTGTATTATAATAAAACATTAACTTAACTTTTTGTAAATAATTGTGAATAAATTTAATTGTTTGTAAAGCTTTTATTAGCATCAAATGTCGAAGAATTATATATTTGATATGTTAAACAACCTTGCAGTAAAAATCATAAACAAAATTATAATTATATTGCAAGTGGATAAAGAAACAAGAAAAATCCGAGATGATCATTTGTATGCAATATTTAAAAGATAACTAAAGATAAAAAATTTGAATCGTATACTAATTATATATATAATCACTTTTCGTATATATTGTACTCTTATAATATTTACTCAAATGCGACTGCAAAATTTGTTGGAAGCACATTGGGAGGCTCATAGTTTGCGAAATTATTTATAAGGTACCTAATGAATAATTAAAGAGAGAAAAAAATACGATAAGCTCACGAAAGAATAGAGACAAGAACACTTTTCCTTATACCACTTTTTCGTCATGTTGTATTTATTTGAATGTGATAGGTCGGTTTTTAGGAAAGTTTGAGAATTTATGAGAAATACATTCAAATCAATAATTTTCTGAGATCTTCGCCGTTTCGTGAAAATTGCGCGAAACAAATGAAAGTGGAAAAAGAAAGGAAAAGTCGTTCCAGAATCGACCGCGCGATTTTCAAGAGACGGATGTCCCGAGGACTCCGTGTCGATAAACAGCAGTATGCACTGGTAGAGCATATATACAAAAAAAAAAAATAATAATGTTCGATGCGTTTTCGAAAGAAATAAGAATTTCATAAGTGACACAATAGCGCTGTAGCTGAAGAGAAAGACGGTTATAGTTTCTATTTTGAAGATTATATTTTTTTAACTTTATTAATTTTTGACTTCCACGTATATATATATATGTATAAATAAATACAAAAAAATATATATATAAATTATATATATAAATATGAAATTGTAATGGACTATTGTATATATATATATACACGTATATTTTAAACAAAGCCGTGTAGCGCACAAAATCACGGAAGATGCTTTGGTAATACCAGTTAAAAGATTTACAGTCGCAAGGTATTAAGTAATCTATAAATTATAAAAGCGAAATATTTAAATAATACTTTTTAGATAAATGTATAAGAATGTATAAATAGTTATTCACCATATAATCAATTATAATTTGAAAAGGAAAATAAATTTTCATTAGCACAAATTTTCATTAGCACAAATATTTGACATATTCAATAGAACAAAATTTTATTTTTATAAAATTTTAAATTTCTGAAAGACTATTTAACGTTTAATAAAGTCTGATTCAGAAATTAATACAATGCGCTTTCTAGAATATGTTCTTGTTTATTAAGTAATTATATGTACTTGTTTGTAACTTACAAAAGGTTGTGTTAAATTATTAACGATCCATATTGGATCCGCGCTGCACGGTTCGTTCGCATTAGCTAGCTTAGATAGGCTAAATACAATTCCGTGTGTATATAAATATATATAAATAAATAAAAAAAATATATATATATATATATATATATATATATATATACATATACACACGTATATATAAACATTGTATGTGCATAGGCTTGAAGTGTTTACTAAGGATATGGCGGATGATACAGTCGATCAATCAATCTTATCATGAATTTAAGTATATTTATTATTTTAAGATACGTGACAATAGTAACAAAGTATTTTTTATTTAAAAGAAATAGAAAATTGTAATACATACTTGTGCTTTTGCACATTTAATTATATTTTTATTAATAGTTATCAAACAAAATGTGATTTTACGCAATATGGATAACCATCTATCCACTCAAGCTGCGCATATGTTCTAATTCTCCGCTATAATCCTGTCAAACGCCTCGATCCTATACGTATGTCTCGACAATCACGATGCGGCTTACCGATCGTGGTCCGTTATTATTGAGAATTGAAATGTTAATTAAAGTTGGGAATGGACTAGCTCATGCCTAATTAGGGCCTATAAGTGTATACAAACAAATAAAACATTAAGAAACAATTTTACATTTTACAATTTCCACATTAAGGTGTAATTTTAGCAGTAATTAACTATTAAGAGAGTACAATTTTTATAAAAAATTCCCTAACTGTATTGCAATCTTTTATAGATATTCAATATTTCTAAATTTAGACAAATAATCTAGAAACCTCAATAACTCAACATTGATATAAAATGAAACGGGATAATTGCCATGTTCTTCTCTGTTTCTATGTCATCAATCAATTCACCCTCCAATCAATCAACACAGCGGTCCGTCTTTTAGCTACACTTTCTAATTATTTTCCTTTCATTTTCCAGAGTGCGAATATATGTTTATTTCATTTCCAGCAGGCAGAAAGAAATCCAAGTGAAAGAGAAATACGTTAATTAATAATAACAATTAAAAATAAATAGAAAAGCTTTGACAGGCACCAGGAGATGGCAGCAGCACACTCAATCGTTCTGTTAAACTGTATTCCTACACAGCGCAAGGCGCAGGTTCAATTGCCTCTATTTCTGTAGACACCGAGCGCGTGTGCCAGAGAGACTGTTCAGTGTGGCTTAGACTTCAGCCGGACAGAGTCTGGGCTATACCTATCGTTCCCGGCGAGCAACACAGTAAGTATGAATTGTTGACTGAAGTCAACAGAACCGATTGAACATTCACCTTGACCTGGCACGTCGTTGATACCTAGATACCATACGTGTGAACGTGTTCGTTGGTGGTCTCGCAAAATTGGAGTATAATCTCCCTCAGCTCCGAGTACGCCGAGCAGTGAACGGTGTGTCGCAATATGTGGAAAAGTGTACTCATTGTAATCATTTCGCAAAGAGAAAACTCATTTTCCGATCAATTACACGCGAGAAATTCTCATTTTGCGAATAAGAACAAAAATTTTAATTGACACTGACATAACATTAATACAGAATACATAATGAAGATGCTAAAACCTTTTTCATTTTGGATTAGCTTATATAATTTCTATTATAGTACTTTTAATTGATGATATTACGATTCAGGATAAACGAAATTAAATTATTGTAGAAAGAAAATAATATTTTATTTGATATTGGATGAAAATTGGATGAAAATTATTTATAAAATTCTACACAAAAATTATTCTAAAAGTTTTCAACGTAAAAAAGAAAATTTCAAATTTATTATCGATTATTTATCAAATCGTAAAATAATTTTATCTTCTTTCTATTTATATGGATGTTTTGATGTTTCATAATTTATTGATTTCTCTTGTATATATTCTTGTTTGAGAATAATATATTTACTCTGATTTTGAAGGCCATATATTCGAAATTAAAATGGAATCTGAATACAAAGAAAGTGCATAAATAGATTTAAAAAACTTAACTTGAGGATAATATTGAATATAATGGTAAACAATTCTTCATGATAGAGAAACTCTTGAGTATCACGTTACTAAGAGTTATGTCATTCCCAGTATGTATTTGCGCAAGCGTTAACGATTTGAACAAAGTCGTAGAAGCATATTAGTGAATAACAGTAAATCCACAGGAACTCGCCGTACAGGATCAAAGGTCGCGCTCCTCGATATCAAAGATATATTAATGAAATAACGAAAGGAATGTTCTTATCATTCGAGGATACAGATATTAATATCGGGAAAGATAGGATTTGAATATTTTCCGATTGAGATATATCATGATTGAAGGATTCAACATCGAGAAAAAAACACTCGTTGCTTGATAATACGTAATATAGTCAAACCGATAATTTGCATAACCTGTTTTCACATCCTTATATATATTTTTAAAAATTAAAAAAGTCGTTCACATGTTGACAATGCTTAAATAAGCAAAAAGGAAACTAAGTGTAACAATCTGTGTGAGATATACATTAAATAAAACATATATTAGAAAATCAGAACAAGTGTAAAAAATCAATTTTTTTATAAAAAAGAGTCGCTAAAATTTCTTTGTTGGATTTTCTTTGAAAATTATACACATTTATAACTCGCGTCTTTAGATAAATGTGCTTGATTAGCTTACCAGACACATTGCTGTGTATATAGCAAATATATACTAAACAGAAATGTTATCTTCAAAAAAAATTGTATTTGCAAAACAATTAATGTTTTAAACCCAATATTTCATTGTCAACTTCTTCTATTACTACATTAATCATAATTTCATGATTTTTTAATTTTTTTTTAACTGATTTAATTTAAAATAAATAATTAAAAAACTTTTTTACATAAATTATGCATAAATAATGAAACATTTAGAAACATTAGAACATTTATAACAGACTAGTCAAGATGTAGTATAAATCAATATTCTCATTTTTTTTAATGAATGTGATGAATGAATCAGGTAATCATAGTAGACTATCAAGTTCTCTAACGAGATAACCTTCATTACAATGCATTTCGAGGGTTATTCATACGACTGACGCATCGTACAAATCGCAGACAGCACGTGCGCGTTACGTCGCGTGTACGTAAACCGTAATAGGTTTTAGATTTCATAGGTTCTTCTATCTCGTTTTCTTGCAACTTTCTCTTCTTTTCGCTATTTTCCGTTACTTTCTATTTTTTATTAATTTTCTTTTATTTACTAATATATCATATCATATTTACTAATATATCTTTTGCTTCTTGAACAAAGCAATGGCAAATCTTATGATTGACATGTTTATCAATGATATCTTCCAAGTTAATCTCTTACGGCTCTTAAATGAAAGTAATAGATCAGCTTTTTCGGCAGATTTTGGGCGAGGTCCCCGTCACAAGGATCAATACAGCTTTAGCACATATATCGACCTAGTCTTGTTATAATCGTTCTTCTAAGAGTTGCCAAGAAATGATGCCAATGAACTCCAGTCCTTTCTGCAACGCATCTATTTTTATTTGTTCTCGTCTCGTTCACCACAATTATATTGATCGTAATGTTTCTCTCCCATGCAGTTTCGATTTGTTTCGCAGATAAAGATAGAGATTTCTCATCGTTGTTGGTATTACTATATGCACATAATTCATAATTATATTTTTTCTTAATTAAACTTATTACTTTTTCAGTATTTTTATATATTTTTTGTAAAGACAATTATAATTTAATTAGTTTTTATTTTATTAAATTACATTGCTAATAAAAAATTAGCTTAAACTTAAATAAAAAATAATTGTCACAGTTATTATTACTTAATTATGCAAACTTTGTTATGATTCTATTAATTTCATTATAAATTAATTGCATATAATTTGTATATTGTGTATAATATTATTATATTATAATAAATAATATACTATGTAAAAATGTTATATAAAGTTTATATAAAGTAATTATCCCAATTGTAAGTCACTTAAAGTTATTGATTACAATCTTTTTACGTGTTAAAAAATATTATAAAAATTTAAATATACATTTTTGTATATACTCTAAATTTTTAGCTGTCTCATTTTAATAAAAAATGACTTTTAATTGTATAAAAAAATAATTATTTAAATTACAACAAACGTTTATTGATGACCTAGTAAGCGCTTATAACTTTTGTCTTAACATTACGTATTAATGTAACATAAAGCATTATGCCTCTTGTTTTATAAAGAAATATAAATTTATCTATTTAATAAATATATTTCTCTTTCTTATTATTGATATTTACACTCAAAATTAAACAATAAAAACATTGCAGTTAACATTCTTTCTTTTAAATCTTTTTGCAATATTATACTTGAGTAAAAGATATCTTATGTGATATCTTATTAAATAATATAATGTATAATAATATTACGTTCCTTTTCAAATATGTTTAATAATTAATTGTTTAATAAAATAAATTGAAAAACAAAACTGACTTATTGGGATATGACTTATAATTGAGACAATTACTTTATATAGATAATAGATCAATTGTTTCTAATAGCAAAACGATACTATATGGATCGATGCAGATCAAAAATATTTCATAGTGCATATACATTTATACATCTGCAACATTAACAAATTAATATTTTTAAATAATGCAATAACGGATGATGCATTGCTAAGTCGAATTTATTAATAAGCTTGATTATTCGTTTTGTTCAAATAAATCAACAATTATTGATTTATCATCTTATCATTTAATTATCTGAGGATTATGATGTAAACTTGCAATCTGATAAAATCACGATAAAATCAAGTGAAAGCGTGAAATTTTTTCACATCTGCTTTTTATATGTATGAAGCAATGAGACATGAGATAGGCGCACGAGACAAGTTGACACATAGGAGCCCTACTCAATTATATAGCCTCGCACTTAAACCTTAAAAGATTGATTGATAAAAATGAAGCCAGCCATAAGTCGTTATCCTTTGATTGAACCATAAAAGTAATTGCAGGTATAACGGAGACACATGTCAATCTAATTCTCAGTCTTTAGATGTTATCAGAATTTATGGCATACTATAACTAATTTCATGATTTATTTAAATATTGATAATAAATATAAATAATAAGCAATAATTTAAATATATATAATATAGATAAATAATAAGTAATAATAAGCAATAGTATAGAATATATACTTTTTTTATATTTAAAATAAAAATGTCGATTAAGTCGCAAGATTGTCTTCACGCAAATTATGACCACAACAATCATTATACCACAATGTAATTGCGAAATGTGATTTGTGTCAATTGTAGACTACAAGAAGATTCCATTTGAATCAAGCATAATGACGGTGACAAAGCAAAACGATATACAGTTCTCGATATACAATCTTACAATTTTAAGAATATTTAATTTTAAGAATATTATAATATGTGATTATAAAAACATCAACGTGCGAGAATACTTAATATTAAAAAATTATTTTGCTATGTCTTTCTTAGAGATATTTGACATAAATCTTAAAAATATTTTAAGTTAATATTTTAATTATCTTAATTTAAACTTTTATAACGCTTTCAAACATCTTTCTATCAAATTATTATTATTATTATTCTATATTAATCAATACAGAATGATGTATAATACCGTGCATTAAGTATTTCAATTGTCTTATCAGGTATGCTAATCACTTTATCTGACTTTACCCTATCTTATTTATCGTCAGATCAATAACTAAAGTTATAACTTCTTATCAGTACAATATATGTAACATATTCAAATATGCACGCGGATATCAGTTGTGCTTTCGAAAAAAATCGCCTCAAGTTTTCATTGCGTGTTAAAAAAAATAAGTAAAACATAATGACGCGCGTTGTACGAAAGGTGAATAGTTCATGCGATTAAGCTATGAATGTTTTGATTTCGTAACCGATGCCAGACGAAGCAATCAAAGATTTCAAAGTCGATCTGTATTCGGAACAAAGGTCTTGCGAAAATCCGCATATATGGTTCTTCGGTTGGAAAGTCCCACTCATTCGATGAAATGTCGAAAGTTTGATCGCTAATTATAACAGCTGGCAATTTTGCAAAAGCACATAAATATGAGATCCGATCCAGGCAGAAATTCATTTGTTTTACACATTCTAATGTAATGGGTATAGATCAATTTTTGCAACGTCATTTATAGCTAACTTATTAACTTAAATTATTATTTTCTACAACAAATATATTTTGTATAAAAACGTAAAATGAAAATATGAAAAAAGAAAAATATTTAATTAAATTATTTAATAAAATAAATTACGATGCATAACTTCATGATATTATAAAAATAACATTTTGTCACGTTATTATTGAATAATAATAATAATAACATTTAATTAATTGTAATTTAATTAATTCATTTTGTTATCTTATGATTTATAAATTACAATCTCTTTTAACGTATTGCTAAAAAATTCATATACATATACATCACATTATTTGTTATTATCATTATATAATTTATATTAGGAATTCCCCGGTATATTCTCTAGCTATCTCGATGACAAATTTATATTTGTAATCAACTGAGGAGTCTCTTCCGTTCACGATGACGAATGATAACGTAATTTCCATTAACGTGCAGATGCAATCGACATCCGCTCTTATGGCAAATATGCGATTTGTAATTATAAATAACAATTATGAATGCGCGTTTTATTGACTGAGATACAAAGACATCTTATCAGCATGACAAGCGATTTCCCAATAATTCGCAGCTACAAGATGTGCCATTTTCTCTTGTTATCGCATATGTCATACATACACGTATAACAAACAGACTTGAGATGTATTATGTGAATCATTAATGAATAGAGATAAAAATAAATTCTCATTGTTTACGGTTTCAAAACAGATTATTTTGATATATGTATATATGTTATTAAACATATAAAAAAAGATTTATTGTCTTCAATATAATATTTCAGAAAGATTGAACATTCAGATAAAATAACATAATTTAATAAATCTATATAAACTATTATTTTAAATAAAAAAGAATAATCAACTAAATAAAATATTAAATAAACTAATAACTATCTAATAAAACTGTCAGCTAATATATATTTAATGCTATAATCATTGATTTGCGATGCTAAATTAATATTAAAATTGATGTTAAATTACTTCGTCTTTTTCTTTTTACCGCTGTCGTGATGTTTAGCAAACGAATTTATTCAAGAAACGATTTTACCTTGCTGACGTACGTCACAGTTTATTTTACGTCGCATTGCATGTGAACAACCTCTTGATACATTAGAGTTACCTGATATCAATTCTTTGCAGATATATGATAACTTATATCTTCCATAGATACATAAATGATAACGTAGAAAATATAGAAAAATATAGAATTAATGAAAAAATTGCAAACTCATTTTCATCATATTTTCATGGTCTGTTTGTTCAATTTACCGCATGATCAATCTTTGATTGACATTGATACATACATTAATACATCACTGAATATAAAATATATCCGATGACTGATTTATACAGGTATTTTTTTATTTACAAAAAAAAGACAGATGTTTTTACGTCAAAGTCATATCATAAAATCATATAACATTATTGATGCGAATAATAATATTAAATTGATGAGTTAATTGAATGGTCAACGACCATTGATTATATTGCTACAGAATTGCATGTAATCGTCGCCACTATGATATATATATATATATATATATATATATATATAAAAAATTATACGTTATACATTATACAGTCTTGCTCAAATAATTTCTATAAATAATTTTTTTTTACGCAAAATTTGTTCTGAGAAATTTATTCTGATTTTCTTTGGAGTATAAATTATTTATGGAGATATTTATAAAAATATTATTAATCATTATTTATATTTCTTCTTGATACGCATAACGGCAATTTATTCGCGTTATGTCTGTATTCGATAAATATATTATTCGTTTATTCCAAAGTCTAGAATATCTCTGTGCTGCGTATTTTCAACTGGTTCAATAATAATACGGATATCACGTGATTCCGACAGTTGGCTGGCATATCGAAAATAAGAAATAACAATGTTATATCGTGTGATGTATCATGCGTAGTAAGTTGAATACTACTCACTCTAATTCAGATGCACTTGTAGCTTGCAGCCGATGCAGTATTACGCTCAATGTCAGTCACGATGCGTCAATGAGCCAATTTACATATAAACTTCAGCAAGTATTACGATACAATTCTTTCTTAAACTTGATCGTTCGTTAATTTTATATCGCTTTTATGATAACAAAAAGTTAATCTTAATTTAAAATAATAAAAAAATAACTTCTCTTTATCATAAAGAAACTCAATTTTTTTCTTTAATTTATGATTTGTAAATCTGGCGTCGTCTACATTAATTATCATTTAAAGTAAAACATTAAAACAATTTTGCTTTAAATGTAATAGTTTCTTATTTCTTATGTAAATATAATAATGCGCAAGAAAAAGTTATTAAATTTTGAATAATTACAAGATAAAATTGATCTTTCGCGAAATCCACAGATTATTGATTTTGAATATGTAGAAGTATATTTATTTTAAATATAATATAAAAAAAAATGATAGAGAGGGACAAGAGTACAATCTTTTAATATACGAATAAAAATGCGTAATTAATTAAAACATTATAATCACAAATATATTAAATAAGACTGTAATTTATATGTTTCAGAAATAATTATCAAAATATTGATGGAAATGTTATTTTAAGAATAATAAAAAAGAAAAGAAACGCTTCAGCTGATAATAAAAACCATCGTGTCGTGGGACGAATGTCAAGAAATGTTCCGAGAAAGTGGAAGCTGTGTCTAGTGATAACTCTCGGAGATATATCGTTATCGCGACTATAAAAATCACTTGAAGTTCGAACCCAAACGATAAACGAGACGCGGAAAAGAAAAATAGCTTTAAAACACAAGCTCTAGTCATAAAATATTTTAAACGGCCTAAATATTTTCGATAGTAATCTGTTTTACAAAGATAAAGTATATAGAAGTTTGTCTTTTAATTTTTTTACATACAATTTAAATTAAGATAGTGCGAAAGTGATAATATTGCGAAAAAACTTAACAAAAATACAATTAACAAAATGCATTCCATGCGTGCACATCGAGCGTTGAACAAGCACAAAACTGCATTACAAATATGGAAAATCGCAATGAGATGCTTCGGCACGGATGTGGAGTACAGACCAATCAGAAGTGTGCTTGTCGCCAATCGAGGTAAGTAAATTGTTAATTAGAATAAGCTGTAGATTCTCTTTAAAAAATTTTAAGAAGATAAAAAAAAGTAATTTTTATTAGAATCTATTATATTTAATCTATTATAATCTATTGTATAATTTATTTGTCGTATTATCCTTTAATATATAATATTCAAAACTGTATATTAAAATTATTATCAAATCATATATTAAATATAAATTTAATAAAGAATATGTTAAATCCACAGAAGAAACATAAAAATATTTCAATGTACATATATTTATTACATGCTATTTTGTATAGCCGAATATTCTGTACATCTAAAAAATGTTAACGACAAAATAATTTCTTAACTCCTGTTGCAAAATATATCTTGACCTCTCTAAATTAGATTTTGTTGCATCACAATTAACATTATTTGGATAATAACTTCTGTAAACGGATTTCGACAGACCACCGATTGCACAAAGAATCTTGCGTACAGAAACAAGATAAGACAACGATACATTGCATGCATTATTGCAAATTCACTTTTGATAATGTCATAAACTCATTAATATATTATCATTACTTATTATTTCAAATATATGTAATCGTACATGCTGAAATTTTTTTTCGCTCTGTTATATTTCGATAGTATACGGCATTATTTTATTTATATAATTTGTAATCAGTATAAATTTCGTAACAAAACATATTGTGTAGATAGTAGAGAATTACAAAATACATTTCATACATTTCAAAATTGCTACTTTCACTGCAAAATTGCTGCTTTCACTTAAAAGCAATCATCATTAGTTTCACTGGATATTAACGATTCTCAAATACAATTGATGAGTTAATGAATGTTATCAGTGGCTTATTGATTTTTGTAGGACAAGGTTGCGTGATTAATCAACATGTAAAAGAACGTTATTCCTGATATAGAACCGAGGATCGTATACTGAGCACTCCGTTTAATTAAACTGTATACTATAATTTACTCGCATCTTGTAATACGTCTCTTAACGAATTTCAACACATATTTTCTATCCACAGCATTATTCTAAAAATATAATAAAATTAAAAATGGCATGCGGTTCAAAATTATTGAAAATGTTAAATACCTATAAACATTATAATAACTTAATTAAAATCAATTTTCCAACGAAAATTTATTTAAAGAGCATCTTCTTCATTCTCAATTTTAAATATTAAATATATCAGATAGTTTTGATTTAAAATATTATTATAATATTTTAATCAATTATTATAAAACTAAAATAAAATTAAATAATTTCGACTTCAAATTGCGCCGACTTCTTACTATTGATGTATAAAATCTTAATATACATGTATAACATTTCAGGAGAGATTGCCATTCGTGTGTTTCGTGCTTGTACGGAACTCGGCATCCGCTCCGTGGCGATTTATTCGGAGCAGGATAAGATGCAGATGCACCGTCAGAAGGCAGATGAAGGATATTTAGTTGGCAAAGGATTGCCACCCGTTCAGGCTTACCTGAATATTCCCGAGATTATTCAAGTAGCTAAGGAAAACAATGTCGATGCCATACATCCTGGTTATGGATTTCTTTCCGAAAGATCGGATTTTGCTCAAGCGGTCACCGATGCTGGCATCAGATTCATCGGGCCTAGTCCTAAAGTTGTCCAACAAATGGGGGACAAGGTAAACTGTTAAATATCATATATATCATACACATATTATTACATATTATTACATGATTGAATATTTAACATATGTTATTCGAATATAAAATTTTCTAATATTAAACGTTAATAAATTATTTATTCCATTGATCAAAGTTACTTTGCCTCGAATTTAAAATTTTTTTGTTATATTGCAAGTATTTGTAATTATATAAAACATTTAGAATTGCTTGCCATTTTGCTAAAAATCTTTCGATTAAACTGTTCCTCATTGTCTTTTGATTAATTTTAATTATATAATAATTCTTCAAAAATTTTTGAATTTATATAAAAAATATACAGTATAATTTAATAAATGAATAAACAGGTGGCTGCCAGACAAGCCGCAATTGAAGCTGGAGTGCCCATCGTTCCGGGAACAGATGGACCGGTAACAAGTTCAGATGAAGCAATGGAATTCTGTATGAAACATGGGCTTCCGGTTATCTTCAAAGCCGCATATGGAGGTGGTGGACGAGGTAAGTTTGGGAATAAGAACAATTATTTTATTTTAGTTTATTTAAACTAAAAAAAATGTGCATAACAATTTTGTATCATTACTTACAAAGGTTGAGTGTTAAATTTTGAATCATAAAAAATAGAAATAGATCTACAATTTCTTTCTTATAAATAATTTAAGAATTGTTTCTTTGTGATAAAAATAATTTAATATTTTAGCATTATTATATTCTATTTAAAAAAATTTTATATTCTTGCATTTATATTGTTTATATGTAATACGTAAACAAAAAAATCACGTGAAAAATAAAAGTAAATTTATCGTGAAATAGCTAATAGGGATCATAAATATAAGTCACATGAACAAAGAATGTTTTTCCTGCTAGATAACATTTTATACACATAGAAAACGCGTTCATTCGTTATCGAACAATGCGAAAATTACCTGAACGTGAGATACACTTACGGCAATATATCGCGAAAAGACTGACGTAGTTCACTGTAAAACAAATGAATAATGCATGAGCTAATAATAGGTATTTAAACATGCTAAGTGAAAAGATTTTTTTTAGAAATTATACATTAATTATACATTACAAATAATAATTTGAAAATACTCTCTTTCTAATAACTAAAGATTATTATTAAAATAATACGTTTCATAATATTAATGTAAAATGTTCAAATATAATCTATTGATTATTTCGTTGAACAATAAATGTGTTTTCTTTATTTTATTTATTTATACAGAAAAA
Source organism: Pogonomyrmex barbatus (assembly GCF_055798465.1). NCBI lineage: Eukaryota > Metazoa > Arthropoda > Insecta > Hymenoptera > Formicidae > Pogonomyrmex > Pogonomyrmex barbatus. The sequence continues at coordinate 18,439,665 of NW_028297116.1, forward strand.
ATATTTTCTTTACAATATCCATCAAATTAGTACAATAGATTAATTAATTATTCATATATTTATTATCGCATTTTTTAATAAAAGAAAAATACTTTGCATATTAAAAATTTACTAATTTCTTTAGCATATAGCACAATATTATGATTACATTTAACATATAAATTTGTAAAATAAATATAATAAAGATAATAAAAGTTTTAATTTTATTAAAATTTAAGAAATATATTTAAGTTATAGAATAGAATATTTCGTGAGTGTTTTTTTGAATACTTATACACTTATTTCTACATACTCTTGTTAAACAATTTTATCAATGTATAGGAATGAGAGTCGTGAGACAAATGGAGGAAGTTCGTGAGATGTTTGATCGTGCGTCTTCTGAAGCAGCGGCTGCTTTTGGAAATGGTGCGATGTTCATTGAGAAATTCATTGAAAGACCACGTCATATTGAAGTTCAATTACTTGGGGACCATGCTGGCAATGTCGTGCATTTATATGAACGTGATTGTTCTGTACAGCGTCGTCATCAGAAGGTCAGTTCTTTTATTAATTTTCATTTAATTTATAAAATTGTAAAAGTTAAAGACATCAAGCGGTTCAAATATTGATAATTAAATATATTCTCAGCAATTTTTATTTATTATATAAATCTATTAAATATGCTTAACATTTCTTAATTTAAAAAAACAGTGTTATGTACCTGTGACTTCATAATTAATTTTCAAAAATTATAATTAATTTATTTAATGACACAAATAATAATTTTAAAATAGATTCCATTATTGACATATAAGATTAATAGCTTATACAAGTTATTTTATTAACTCATATTTTATGATATCTGGACACAAAAGTCAGAAATAATAATGAAAATATATAGATATTGTGTAAAATATATGTGCAACATATATGCTAAAATACTCTTGTGTATTGCTATGATATTGCAAAAGTATTACTATAAACTTTCGTAACATGAAAGCCTCGAATTAGTAAGTTTTTTCAATTCTGTAAACAAATTAGGGTATGACAAGTTTTTTCCTCAAGGCTTTCTCAAGGATACTTGAATGCGAAAGGCAAGTACATTCACTACGGTTACATTCGTTCGTCTTGTTCGCAACAAAGATAATGACGCAATCACACGAAATTGATGATTATAGTTCACAAATTTATATAATTTTCAAATTAAAAACTTAATTATAAAATGCGACGCCAAACGGATTTTTTATGTTTTTTTACTTACGTTTTTATGTTTTTACGTTTCATACAGACGTGTCAATCATTTAATGTCAAAATGTGACATTAAATTGGAGAAATTCAATAAAAAATCCAATCAAAAATTGTAGTATCAATCTAAGCAGTTTTTCAAAACTTCCGTTAAATACGCAGGTTGTCGAGATTGCGCCAGCTCCAGCGTTATCACCCAAGGTTCGCGAGAAAATGACCGCATACGCCGTCAAATTGGCAAAACACGTTGGTTATTCGAATGCCGGTACTGTGGAATTCTTGGTCGACGAATCTGGAAATTTTTACTTTATCGAAGTTAATGCCAGATTACAAGTTGAACACACGGTGACCGAGGAAATAACCGGGTAAATAGACATCAAAAAATCAATCTATCTTTTTACACTCCTTCGATTTCATTTCTCTCTTCCACTTGTTTGATAATTAAAATGTAATTATAACATTAATATGTATTTGTTTTACGCAAGTATTAATTACTATTTTCTTCATTTTCGTTCTTTCAGAATCGATCTCGTGCAATCTCAAATCCGAATCGCTGAAGGCATGACATTACCAGAGCTTGGTATGACACAGGAAAAAATTATACCTCAAGGATTTGCCATTCAATGCCGAGTAACAACGGAAGATCCAGCTAAGAACTTCCAACCAGACACCGGAAGAATAGAAGTTTTCCGTTCAGGTGAAGGTATGGGCATCCGATTGGACGGAGCCTCCGCTTTCGCCGGTGCTATAATTTCGCCGTATTACGACTCCCTTCTTGTTAAGGTAAAGTATCAAATATGAAATCATATTAAAAGAGAAAAATAAAATATTATTACACTTAACGCAGAAAAAACACAAGAAATCACAAGTAGAGTAATATTTATTTTTCATTCCAATAATGTTTTCTAATATAAATTTAATATAAATCAATTTTCATTATTTTAAAGAAAGCTGAAGTCATTCTATGATTGCACATTTCTTTTCCTTTCTAAAAAAAGGCATGTTAAATCGGTACTCGCATCTCTTGAAATTCTTGAAATTTATTATCGACGCTTTTCCGCGATGCTGATTAATTCTCTCGTTGCGCTAACTTCGTGAATAGCTGTCGTTATATTGATCTCACAGCGAGGATCGTTTTGACAATTGTGTATCAAGAAGTATATAGAAAGAAGAAGAAGTATATTCCTAGTATATTTCTATTTTTAGAAGTATATTTCTAGTTCTTATATAAAATAATATTTTTTGCTTTTTCAGGTAATTGCCCATGCTGGCGATCTTCAATCATCCTGCGCTAAGATGAATCGAGCCCTCCGCGAGTTTCGTGTGCGCGGAGTAAAAACAAATATACCCTTCCTATTAAATGTCCTGGAAAATCAAAAGTTCCTTAACGGCATCGTCGATACATACTTTATCGACGAGAATCCCCAGCTCTTCCAGTTACAGCCGAGCCAGAATCGAGCACAGAAATTGCTCAACTACATCGGTTCCGTCCTTGTAAATGGTCCGAGTACACCACTAGCTACTCAGCTGAAACCAGCAGACATCAAACCACATATTCCGCAGATTGCTCTAGGTACATGATCGGTTACCAACAAATATAGTGACAATTAGAGGCAATGCACCTTTTATAATAGAAAATTTAGAAAATTTCGATAGCCGAATCCCAATCCTATTAAATTTCGACATTAAATATTAAATTAAATAACATTCACATTAGGTGACAAAATTATTATAGCCATTTGAACAGAGGCGTACGGAGGACATGCTTTCATGCGATGGATCAGCAGAACAGGAATTGTATTTTTTTTATTTTTTTTTTTTTTATGTCAGTAGGATGTCTACTAATTCTCTGACCAAATTAATTAACGTTAACCTAAAGGCTAATTACAAATCCTGCGAATATTTATTGACATGATAATTTTGAGGATCCTTTTTAATTTTTGAAAATTATTAACGAACTAAAAAAATAATTAAAAAATGTTTATTAATTTTAATTATTTTTTTCTAATAGATATAATCGAACTTTTCTCTCTACAAATTTACCCGTACTAAAATTTATTTTTTTATTAATTTTTAACATTTTTTAATAAACACAAGTAATAATATTAAAATTATAATATCTAAAGGAAAAATAGTAAACATCCTTTTTGCTTATAAGGTAATAAACAGTTTTTGCTTTTCTGCTGGGTCTATAGGAACACTTGGGTTAACCGTTTAAAAAAAATCTATTTCTTTTTCTTGTGTGTTCTTGTGTCTAAATTCAAATGTAATTATTGCACTGCGCTGCATTAAGCACATTGCACACTAGACGAATCCGTAACTGGGCTCACGAAGCATCTTCATATGTCTCTATTAGTCATTAATAACAAATAATGAAGCATGTTGTTTTTTGTTACCAATTGGTATTACTCGTAAATAATTAAAAATTTCATTCTACACACAGTCAAAAAGAAACTTATTTTATATTGAAAGCATCACGGACGCTATACATTTATAATAAGTGGGATGAATCCAGTAAATCTAGATAAATCCCAAAAATCTTCGTCTCTTGAAGATTCACTGTTATATCTATATAGAGTGACTTACATCTATAAATATTAATTTCGTTCTCTATACATTTCGTCCTTTATCGCATGCTTTTATTTTTTTGTTTGACAATTTTTTTAGACTTTGCTAAGCTTGCAGCTGCAGAAGAGACCAATGATCCTGATGCACCAGGTATGGTTACAATGTATGTTATACATACATGCCTCTTGTTTTTTTCTTTTTTTTTTTATTATGCAGATTGTGAAGCTAAAAATTGAACTGGTATAGTATAACAAAATTTTATGTATAACATAAACAAAATTTGGCGTATTTTTTAATTTGCTATTTTTCTTTCAGATTGGCAGACATTTGTTTATTGAAATTTTATTCATTTATTTCTAAATTTAATCACATCATAATTTAGAGATTATATTTAATATATCATATTAAGTAAACTATTATATAATAATCCTATTAATAGTAATACAAATATATATCCTATATGTATCACTACATTAAAATATTATTACTTCATTATTCAGTTTGTAGCAAATAATTTAAAAATGCTGTGCATGTTTCATAAAATATTTTTTAATTTAAATTTTGAAGCATTTATTAAATGAAAAAAATATGCTTATAATATATAAAATAATAATGTTTAACCACAAAGATTTTTATATTTTTAATAATACAAAATTCTTATAATAAAAATCAATCGACATAAATAACAAAGATTTAGAAAGATTAAAATTTTATTAAATTTTAATTTTATAAACTTTTATAAAATAAAATTATAAAATAATAAAACATTTAATAAAATGCTATAAAATAAAATTTTATTAAATGTTTATAACTATTTTAATATTGATATAACTCAATATTAAATTAGTAATTACGTGCATACATTGCTTTATAAAAATTATTTATTTTTTATTCTCACTTATTATCTACGATAAATTTAATTCATCGCTTCTCATATACATTTCTCACACCTATTAACAAGAGCACGTTATCAAATAACAATTTGTTTTATTTAGACAAGTATCGAATCTGATTTTCTTCTGTGCTCCTTTTCAGAAATTATGGATCCTCCAAGAGGATTCCGTCACATTTACAAGGAGCAAGGTCCGGAAGCCTTCGCCAAGGCTATTAGACAGCACAAAGGTCTCCTTTTGATGGACACTACGTTTCGTGATGCCCATCAATCCCTTCTGGCAACTCGCGTACGATCGCACGATTTACTGATGATCTCTCCATTTGTTGCTCACAAATTCAGCAATCTTTACTCGCTAGAGAACTGGGGAGGTGCAACTTTCGACGTGGCCCTAAGATTCCTTCATGAGTGCCCTTGGGAACGATTGGAAGATATGCGCAAAGCCATTCCTAATATTCCATTCCAAATGCTGCTGAGAGGCGCCAACGCTGTCGGGTACACGAATTATCCTGACAACGTCGTTTTCAAATTCTGCGAATTGGCTGTGAAGACCGGCATGGATATTTTCAGGGTATTCGACTCGCTTAATTACCTGCCTAATCTTATTGTTGGTAAGTTTGAAACAATCTAACTATAATATAAATATAAATTAATTATAAATCAGTTATTGTATTGTGATTTGCGAATTATTATTGTGTCATGAACTACTTAATACCAATTCACGCAAACTACAATACAATGTTTGAAAGAAATATCTTATGAAAATGTCAACAATATAGTTATAATAAAACAATTAATAAAATAACATTTACAAGCATTTTTGACTTATTTTAATTTAAACGCATTTGCAAAGCTATCTTATATACTTTGAATACAAAAACTGGCATAAGAATTTCTCCACTGAATGTAAACTTTTCTTCAGGTATGGAGGCCGCTGGAAATGCCGGAGGTATCGTTGAAGCGGCGATTTCCTACACGGGTGACGTAAGCGACCCGTGTCGTACCAAGTACAACTTGAAGTATTACACCGATTTGGCGGACGAATTGGTCAAAGTGGGCACTCATGTCTTAGCGATCAAAGATATGGCTGGATTGCTTAAACCGAGAGCAGCGGAGATGTTGATCGACGCAATCAGACAGAAACACCCGGATGTGCCTCTTCACATACATACGCATGATACTGCTGGAGCCGGAGTAGCTTCCATGTTGGCCTGCGCGAAGAGCGGTGCCGATGTCGTGGACGTTGCCGTTGACAGCATGTCCGGCATGACTAGCCAACCCTCTATGGGTGCTGTTGTTGCTTCTCTTCAGGGTATCAGTTCAATATATTTTTTAATTTTCAGTAATCATAGATAATTGATTTTTCATATAATTTTTTATTATTTTTTTGTATCTCCACGTTATTCTTAAACAATTTTTTTTTTACAATTTCAATTTGAATAGCAATTACACTCGCTATTTTGGCATTGCGATATTTTCAGTTTATTTAAATTAAATTTATTAACAGTTAGTAGAATTTTATTAGTAGTAGAATTATATTAAATTTGGATTAATTAATGTTACAAAACAGGAACGGACCTTGACACATGTTTGGATCTCTCTGATATCTCCGAGTATTCCGCGTATTGGGAACAAACGAGAACGCTTTATGCACCTTTCGAATGTACAACAACAATGAAATCCGGAAACGCAGATGTCTATCTCAATGAAATTCCCGGTGGCCAATATACGAATCTGCAATTCCAAGCTTACTCGCTCGGTTTGGGCGAGTTTTTCGAGGATGTGAAGAAGGCCTACCGACAGGCAAATCTCTTGCTTGGCGATATCATCAAAGTCACACCGAGTTCCAAAGTTGTTGGTGACTTGGCGCAATTTATGGTTCAAAACAAACTAAGTGCCGATGATGTTGTGGAGAGAGCCGAGGAATTGTCATTCCCTAAGTCGGTGGTCGAATTTCTTCAGGGTGCTATTGGTGAACCCTATGGAGGATTCCCTGAGCCTCTTAGGTAAGATTTCAATATATAATTTTTTAATAATTCTTTTGTTAAAGCTAATTTGCATTCGTAATTTCCTCAGATCAAAGGTTCTTAAGGACATGCCACGCGTACAAGGCAGGCCAGGTGCGAGTTTGTCGCCTCTGGATTTGGCTGCTCTGAAGAAGGAGTTACAAGAATCTCACCCGCATGTCACCGAAAAGGATGTCATGTCAGCCGCGCTTTACCCTAAAGTGACGAAAGACTATTTGAGTTTCAAGGAACAGTTTGGCCCTGTAGATAAATTGGAGACTAGAATCTTCCTCACCGGACCTAAAGTAGGTGAAGTGTTTGATGTTACCATCGAAAAGGGCAAAACACTCGGTATCAAAACTCTGGCAGTTGCCGAGGATCTCACGAAAAATGGTGAACGCGAGGTATTCTTTGAGATGAATGGTCAGCTAAGATCAGTGTTCATCAAGGATAAAGAAGCTGTCAAGGTAAATACTTGCGGCTTTTCAGTATTATACCATCAGATTGATGATTTAATTAAGTAATAATTCAAATAAAACTGAAGTTAAATAATAATTAGATTAATATTACCATTAAAAATTATCATTAAAAATAAAATTGGCAGAAAATTAGAATTAATTAAAATAAGTTTGTAATTAAATTAAAATTAATTGAAAATTCAATACAAAATTTTTTATTTTCTATGCAGGAGTTGCATGTGCATCCAAAGGCAACAAAAGGTGACAGCAATCAATTGGGAGCACCAATGCCCGGCGAAGTCATCGACATTAGGGTAAAAGTGGGTGACACCGTAGAAAAAGGTGCGCCTTTGGTCGTACTATCCGCTATGAAGATGGAGATGGTTGTACAGGCGCCTAGAGCAGGAAAAATCAAGAGTCTTGAAATCAATCTGGGTATGAGATTAGAAGGAGATGATCTCGTTTTAACATTCGAATAGACTTTTATGCCGATAAGATAGATCGTCTCTGGAAATCAAACCGCGTAAAAAACAATATCAAATATTTATTACTCTTTACCTTTAATAATGTGGAAAACAAGATCTTTAATAATCCTTGTCAAATTGAAATTGAACTTTCCATTTGATATAATTTTAACATTCTATGTGATCATCTTTCATAATTATCAATTTTTATATGTTTGAGTGACCAAAAATTTATTACCCATAGATTTTTATCACACAATAATAAACTGTTTTTAATAATTTTAAAAAGTTTATTATTAGTTTATTAATAATTATTATATATAATTATTTTAATAATAATTATTATTAATTATTACTATATATATTCTATTTCTTTTTTAGATTGTATATATATATATATATAAAATCACATCTTATAAAGAATTCTATAACTATCCATCTATACATTAGACTCCATTTAAAAAAAAGAATGAAATTATATGCTCAATTAATAATTTTTCCAAAGTGGTTTTCATTTTTCTTAAAATATTCAATTTCATTTTGGAATATTAATCAAAGTCTTTTGAACATTCTGTATATATATATATATATATATATATATATATATATATAAATTATATGATGTTATATATAATGCAATTAGCCAATGTGATCAATGTGATAAAATCGAAGCTGCCTAGGAGATATCAATTAATATCAAATATACATTCATTTAAGAATTTAAAGGATTCGATAATAATACTAATGCAAAAATTATTCAATGTAAGACATTTTTCGAAATTTTTATATTAAAACAATTTATAAATGTACTCTTACGAGTAATATATTTGATAGCATAACAAATATATAGCTTTTTTAATATTTTAATCGTATTACAAGTAATGTAAATTTAAAACAAATTATAGTTAACTTAAAATCGATGCGTTTAGAAAGTATTGAGCTTTTTTACAAAATTTACTTTCAATGCATTAATATTAATATTTAAATATGTGTTTTGTATAAAACGCTTATACCGTAATTTGTTTTATTTATTCATAATGAGAAATGTACAAAAAGATGAAAAAAATCAAGCACTTTCTTCAGCTTGATCCTATATTAATTGTAGCGTGTATATATAAGCGATTACCCTGATAATTTAATTACAATATCGAGCTAAGCCTTCACAAACGATTTAGCAAGTGCGTAGAAAAAATAATTCAAGGAACAAAAACTAGAATATTTATGAAAAGCTTTTTTCAAGATCAAGATCAAATATTACATCTTTTAAGTAAAAAGAAATCAGCAGAATATTTTTATCAAATAATTATGAAAATTATTTATATGGCATAATCTTACAATATAATTTTATCTTGACACGCAGACTATAGTAGACATATATATGTCAAAGGTGTATAAAATAAATATGTACATAATTGTGCCATAAACACAAATATATTCTAATGCAAATATATTATGCATCCATACATATTGCGTTTACTAAAACATTTTTGTTATTGTATATGCAATGTTAAAAATATATTTTTAAAAAAATGATTCTTGTAAAAAATAAAAAAATATCGTTATTGTATAACATGTAACGAATGCAGAATGTAAAATTATTTTATATCTATTGTATCAATATATTTTTATCTTGATCACTTTCAGATACAATTCGATTTCTGTAACAATCCGTTTCTTTCCTCAAAAATAAATTAATTACATTTCTTAGTACGGCTCTGATCAAAAATAATTATATATATTACAATTTAAAATCTATACATTAAGTTATTTTTAATATCTTTGTCTCTTTGTCATATCTCAAATTTAAAAATATATATATCTTCGAAGAAAATATTCACTTTTCATCCTAAACTTCAATTATTTCAAATAAACATTTTCAAAATAAAATAATGTCATAAATTCCAATATTAGAAAATTTTTAGAAGTGTAGTTATATATTTTATCTATGAATATCTTTGTTCTCAGTAAATCTCATGTACATTTATAAATACATTTAATTAATTATTAGATTGATTAAAATTGAATAATTTAAATTTATATAATTTTAATTTAAATATTTCAGATAAATATAATTTTATACATAGAAAAGTATTTTATATTTTATTATTACTTTGTTTTATATATGTTATATTAATCTCCAATATTTTATAGGTTTCTATATTAATAAATATAAATTATGTATTTTATTCACAAAAATACATAATTTTAATTCTGTTGATATTAAATATATCATCTTGTCATATTGGAATTGTTTCTTTCTCACAATGGTATATATATATATATATATATATATATATATATATATATGATAAATTTTTTACATATTTTAACAATATTTTATCTTTAGCAACATCTTTAATATTTTTTCCTCACAGACGAAAAAGTTATTAAATAATTAAGGAGATAAGGACTAGGTTTTAGGTAATAATTAGAAAACTTAAGAATATTTTGTAAAATTTGAAGCTTAGACGAACGGAGTGCATCCATTTATTGTAATAACCCATCATATACTCGAAAGAAGAAGGTCGTAAAGAAGTTTCATGATTTTCTGCAAATATGCGAAAACATGGCAATAGACTTATGATCTTTAAGTCCGGGCGCGTTTATAGGTTGTAAATGACAATGGTAAGAGAATATGTCACCGAACGCTGACAAATATATATAATATATATAATACATATGTATATATATAAAACATTGTATAAGTTAACATTTCCGACTAAACTTTTATCGGTGTATCGAAATCGATACAATATAATTACAATATATCTGTATAATAAATATGAAATATCGATATATATGTATATGTGTACAATATATATATATATATATATATCATAATCGTAATAGTTTTGCTCTGATATATTTAGCAATATCTTGTCTGAACGATAAAGAGGATCTTTTTTTCGGTATTTTTGTCTTTTGATAAAGTTTCTCGTGATTACTCGCTAAGAAGATCGGTCCCGAATTTACCACGCGTTGCGCGTCCATTAAAAGAAAATCCTGTCATAGAGACTGCTGTCTCATAATTTACATTAAAGCAATTTTGTGACTAGATATTTCGAAACCGTAACTCCTCCGCTTACAAGTACGTACGCTCGTAGTAACATGATACATGCGAACTGGAGGTAAACATGTGTCAATGAGAAAGAGTGAACTAGTGAGAGACTTTGGAAGGCAAAGAGTGGACGAACTCTTAAAACTATCGATCCGACCGGCGAGTCCTTTCACAAAATGATTGGTGCATCATTTGCGGCACCAACTCGTCGAGTCGATAGTTCGATAGTAACTGCTTGTTGATAAACTTCCCCGTTGTACTCGTCCGAAAATGAGGTAACTAATGATTAAATTGAAAAAGATATTTCAATATTCTTATATAAATTATAGAATCCTTTTCACATTCATATCATTATTAAATAATAAAATACGTAGAGATCGTAAGAAGAAAGCCTGCACAAAGGCTGAACTTTCAAAGCTGAACTGCCACATCTGATAAAATGTGCATAATATAACACGCGATTTAACCCTTTGCGTTCCAAGATTACATCATACTGATCGAAGGTGGCAAGCATTTTACACTTATTTTACACTCATATCCAAGATTGGCTATTCTGGTGTATGAAGGCCACTCTATAATTGCAAACATTTAAATGTATATTATTCATTCACACTCGATTCATGAATCGCAAAGAGTTAATCGCATATCCGCACAAAAACAAGACATTAATAAATTGAATAGGTATATAATAAAATATTCAATATTTCATGTAAAGTAAAAAAATAATAATAAAATATATCTTAAGATAAGAGCACATTTTTCTTATTTATAGAACAGATAGGAAATTTAAAGCATTCGTCGTAAAACTTGTTCCTATCATCACTATAAACAACGTGCGTTTGTTGAGTCAACAGGTTCTTCGATGTTAACAATTGGTCGCGTGACAATGTCGCGTATTCATTCAATTTAATACGCCAATTAGGGAAGTCGCTCAACAAGCGAATATATATCTTTTAAGAATCGGCTGTTAGTATAAATGGTAAGTATAGCATAGGTATTCAAAGTAGAAAGTGTAAAGTATCACAAGAATTACAATAATCGTAATAATTACGTTACATCGCAAAGATTAAGTTCTTGACCTTACTACATCGATCGCACAATAATTATAAGCGCTTTTAATCGAGTCCCGCGCTTCGAGCACGCGCCGATAGACAAAGGGATCTCTATCAAGTCGGATAATTCTTTGTAAATACATCAGTCTTTGACACAATAATTATAATAACACCACTGACAGAGTAAAGCCGTGAGAAATTGCTTTATGGCATGAAGACGAAAGTACTTATATAAAATACGACTCGAGTTCAGAACGTGATCGAATACAATGTGTTGCATTTGCCGGAAGAGGAGAACATCCCTCCGGATAAATTCTGCGAAGGAAACTTTAATAAAAGAGAGAGAGAGAGAGAGAGAAGGGGGGGGGAGAGAGAAAATGGATTTCGATGGAGTTCATTAATACGATGCATAAGCACTTATCGAGAGTATTCAAAAAGCAGCTCAGCAGAATCGTTCTTCATGCGCGACAAGCCAAATCACTCGATTGAAGAATAAGACATCAATCTCATATTATGTTGCAAAAAAGTGCATGTTTTTGTTATCAATATACGTAGATTTTGATTGTGAGTAAAACATGAGATTTTAAACTTTTCTATCTAGAATCGGGATATCTCGATTAATAATAAAGATAAATAATAATACTTGTATTAATAATTTCATGTACTTATTGATTTCATAATAAAAGATAAATAATTAATACTTGTATTAATAATTTCATGTACTTATTGATTTCACGACATAGATTTATGTACGAAATATTCACAGAGATAAAAAAGACAAGAAAAATAATAAATAAATCAATAAAGTTATTTAAATTCTATATCCACATACAATGTGACAAAACGTTGACAAAAAATATCACAATGCGATAATAAATTCAATTTGGCTAAAATTACCGCGGTTCGAGCTCTCCGAGCAAATTCCGCTCAAACAGCAATACACAACGACTTTATATTTGAAATTCTGCCGTAATTAACAGCAATTAACTAACATTATTATCAAATTTCGATCAAATATTTTAGCCCACGAAGGTGCATGCACCAAACCAATTCCCTTAGGCCATACAATTGATTTTCAAGATGTTTAATCAAAGCGTACAATCATTGCACGCGTTGCAACTTGCGACTTAAGTTGCTGTAGCTTGCGGCTGAGGCGGCGTCGGCGCCTGTGTGTTTACATTTGGCCTATAAAATCGATTAACTAATTGTTTCAAACTCATTACAACGCCTAGTCCGGTTCCTGGTTCCATGTTGATGAACGAATCGAGATTATCCTTGCAGGCTGAAATGTATGAGAAATGCAACCGATAAATAAAAAGTATCAAACAGATCATTATATTACATACATACGTGCAAGATATATGGAAAACGATTACAATTAAAAGAAAAAAAGAGATAAATTAAAGTAAATAAATATTAGAAAACAAGAGGAAGAATGTGCTCATTTTAAGGATGACAGTTCCGACTATATTCGAAGGAATATGATTTTCAAAGCTTCGAGAATTATGCAGGATATCATTTGCAGATTTCATAGAAATTTGTTAGCGTCCGACATACTTGGTGTAGAAATCGGAGGATAATCTGGCGGTGTCTTGATCCAAGTGCCGTCCTTGCGCTTCATATGATGCCGATTTGATGCGAACTGTTGTAAGTACACGCTGGCGGGTACCAGACGGAATCTTCTGTGATACTCCGGTCGCAACGCTTCGTCAGATCGGAAAGTTTCAGTCGCATACTTCCAGAAATGCGTGGGAAACGGCAGGCAGCTTTCTAAATCGTACACCACCGCCCTTTCGTCGGGTGCGTAGATGAGAATGGCATGGTAGTCCTACAAAGACAGAACGATGTTGTGAAATATTACGGAAGACAGGAGCACTAAGACATTCTTTTAATTATTATTTTAATTATTATAATTATTATTTTATTACTGTACTAACCCACACGACTAATTTGTCCTCGTCTTTCCCCGATCGTTGACGCCAAAGGGGAACACTTCGTCGTGGGTTGCTTACGAAAACGACATGACAATGCTGGAGTTCAGAAGGATGCCTAGTCGCTACATCTTGGCAAAGCTTCCATACGTTTTCCTCGCTGAAATTGAGTACATATCACTCTTTACTCTCGATCAGAAACCTTCGAACGATATACCAATTCGTTTTTATGAAAAAAATATATAGTTTAATATAGTTTAATATAGTTAAATATAATATATAATGTATACGAATATTTAATTTATTATGTATATCATAGATAATAAACAAAAAATGATTATTAATACATTTAAATTAATACATATTAATTCTTAATTCATAAATTATTTTTAGAAAAAAGTCAGAAAGATTTTTACATAAAATTATTTAGTATTTATATGCAAGATTAATATCAATAAAAGATATGAATTATTGAAACAAAATAATTAATATAAAAGTTAATAAATAATAAAATATCACATTATATAGTTATTGTGTTTTATAGAATACATCGTTAAATTATGGATGTTGGATTATATTGAACATATATGAAAAATTAAAAATTAATTGCAATATTACATGATAGTATAAAAAAATAGAAAAGATACATCGTATCATAATACTGATATAAAATTGCAAATAAGAGAAGTTCGATTTCTGAAAAATCGCGAGGGAATGTTTATACAGTGCATAGCTGTTGGATGGGATAATCACGACGTATTAATAAAAAAAAAATAAGAATTACTTCCCCCCAAACCGTTTTCTGCGTGTTCTGCGCAATTACAAGAAAAATAAAATCGATCCATAATCATGTTCATGCAAGCGGTTTAACGCGACAATGGCTTCGCGTGTGCTGCCTCGTTTCGTGTACATTATCAATCGCATGCATTATTAATTGCAATAAAAGCGATCTCGTGTATTCGCGCCGTTTGAACGGTACGTGAGAGAGCCGGCAATAAACAGCATGGTACTCCAGCATGGCTGGATTGGGTACGTCGAAAGAAAAATTCGCAGGAAGCAGTCGGAGTAGAAAATGCGAATAAGCAGTCGCTCAAAGCTCCCGTCAAGTCTCCGACCTATATATTTATTGATTTCTTTAAAACAGGTTACTTTGCGTCGAAATATACACATTTATCGATAGGGAATCTATCCATTAAATTACATTTACGAATCTTCGAGGACTGTGGATCAAAACCGTTCGTAAGTGAATTCAATCCATAAGAAACAAATATATAAGCTATTATTTATCATAAATTCAGCTTGGAATTTTCTAACTAGCGTACGACTGGACTTTTGTTTTTGCTGTTGATTATCGATTAGATAAGATTTATTAAAGCTATTAAAGCTCATTAATCCTAAGAAATTTTCGTGATTAACAAAAAGTCTGGTAGTTCGGAGATGATTGGAAAGTATCGATATCATTGATTATTAATATCAATTTCTCGTTGCTCGACAAATATTTAAACAATTAAGCCTTATTAAATTCATGATTTGTTATTATATAGATACTTCATAAATAATGCATAATAATGCTGA
This sequence comes from Pogonomyrmex barbatus, assembly GCF_055798465.1. Classification (NCBI taxonomy): domain Eukaryota; kingdom Metazoa; phylum Arthropoda; class Insecta; order Hymenoptera; family Formicidae; genus Pogonomyrmex; species Pogonomyrmex barbatus. Next base: position 18,454,893 of record NW_028297116.1, read on the forward strand.
TGTCACAAAATTATAAATTGTTTTCGCAAATGTTTACATAATCATACATGTTTATACAATCAAAATACAGTTTTAAATAAAATTAAATATTGCACTATATTGCACCATATCGTAAACACATCCAAACAATACAAAGTTTAAAAATCTTTTAGATGTCTTTCGCAAAGATGTTTTTAAGACGACTGACCCGATTTTGGACTTTGTATTAGATAATACATCTGAGTATATATATATATATATATATATATATATATATATATATATATATATATCTAAGAAACATCAGGATAATAATGAATAATAAAAAAATATTATGCTCTGGAGAAATATTACACTATGAAGCCTAAATTTTTAACAGCAAACTTTCATGAGACAGTCGGTCTTTAATGGTACCTTAAATTTATTTTTTATAGCAGTACTAGCATACACTTGTACTTAAAATGAAACAGACATGTCCCAAATGAAGTAAAAATGAGAAAGAAAACTTTAGCGGAAAACTTTGCGGTAACAGTGTAACAATCAGTGTAACAACAAATCTGTTTTTTTTAGCCTAGTTGAACTTTCATTTTTTTTCTCGTTCATTTTTTTCTCTTTTTCTCTCTAATATGGAGAGACGAACCGTACAAGTTCAGCTAAAAAGAATAGATCTAATAAAAAAATAAGTTTGTGTCATCGAAAGTACAGTCTACTTGATGATATTACAAATGCTTCGAGGCATTTTTTTCGAGTGGTCAATTCATAAAGGTCTTTGTTCAATCAAACGTCGCATTTGAAACGTTAAATGAACCATAGCTCCCCAAAAATGATCCGCTCATCCGTAATTTTGAATCACGCGCCGCGCGCTCGCTACGGTGAAAGATGGCTCCGCACCGTCGCCGCAACGTATCGATCGGAGGCACGGGTGCATGCCGCAATACGGTGCGTTTGTTTGTTAGAGGATCGATCGGCAGGCCGACCGCGGTAATGCCGGGTCGCGCGCGCGGAAACACTTACCAATAGCAGCTGGTGTTGACACAGTCAGATGCCTTCGTGAAGAGCGGCACCAGGGGCTTCGCGTTCCCGGTCACGCGAGGTTCCACAGCCATCCTGCGTTTTGCGGACGTTCCTGCTGGATGCGCGGGACACGACGCGAGATAAAAAGACGAACGGAGAGCACTGGACGCACCGATCGAACGCGCGCGTTAAGCGAATCGCGCGTACTCCGCGAACTTCATAACGAAACGTCAAAAGATCGCGTCTCTCGAGCTTCCGTTTTCCTTCCTAGTCGCAACGCACACTCCCGTTCATTCGGGACATTGTTTAACTACTGCACTACGGCGCGGCTCGGTCGAGTGTCCCCAGATCGAGTGAGAAAACCCCCACCACGCAGCGCTCGCGCAACCTCTAGAAATCTGCGCAGCGCGACCGCGCATTGACAGATCGCCCCGTACTCGGGGCGATTTTCACACAATTTCGATGCTTAATAGCATTTTCGATTGCAATGGGTTTCGATTTCTACTTTGGGATATAAATAAGAGTTAATTTATAGATATTTATCGTAATGCCCGATTACATCAATAATATTTTGACTTTTTAGGAAAGACTTAAAACTTTAGATTTATTGCACCAGAGCAAAAGTAAGACATAGAATGCCTTAATTTGTATTAATCTTAAAATAAATGCAATTATAACGCAATTATAGATAATAAATGCAATTATAAATAATAACAATTGGTACAACTGAATCTTAGATATTTAATATTCAAAAAAGATAAGATAATAATATGTAAAAGTAATTCTACAAGTTTGTTGTAATATTTTCCACTTTTAGTTCAAACCGGAGTTCATAATGCATATCCAGTTTAATCAATTCAAATCCATTGCAACATACATTGCAATATAGAGAGGCAACGAAGAGCTCTTACATGAGAATCATGTAAATTCGTTCGATGAAATATATTTCAGATAATTAGAGAGCGAAATGAGAAAGGAAACGATTTAGGCCTATGTTCTAAATCCCTTTTATCAATATAAGTACCTCTAAAAGTAGCTCATAGCCAATCAGAAAGTCATTTTTAGAGATAAAAAGAGGATGAACCTTAATTTTTTGTTTTTTTTTTACAGCAGTACCACTTTTGCGATAAAATACGCACGTGACTGCGAAATAACTTTCGGTTATCGCGCATGAGTGAACCTTTTTCTCGATTTGATAACATTGCGCCGATGCATGGCGCGTATTTATGCAACGCAAAAATAAACAAGAGATGCAGTGCGTCTAAGTGCGTTATTGTTTCTACTCGGAATATCGTATCTACTAGGATTGTTGTTACGGATGATAAATTCGACTGGAATGATGAAACGATAAGATAAAAAAATAAAAATTTCATCTAGCCTCATTTATATTATTTATTATTTAAAGAACTAAGCATCAAACAAAACATCCCTCAGAGATAGAAAAAAATAGCTTCTTTTCAATAATAAAGTTATAATCATATAATATTTAATCGCGCTTGCCAACTAATATGACTTTGTATAAAGTATCTCTAGCCTTCAATCTATTTGAAACACTAATCATTTGTTGATAGTGTGATAATGAAACAAACCTTGGACTCCGGATGTCACATGACCATATCATGCATATAAAAGCAAGCCGAATACGTCACATATGCTTTTCAATAATTTCCACGAATTTTGTAAGACACAACTTTTTATACATTTGGACATCCTCTCGTGTTCATTAAAATTAAAGAGTACTTTTTATACAATATAAACAATAACATAAAGATGGCTATTAATCCTGCAAAGGCTATACTCAGGCGAGGATATACCGCGTTATTTATATGCGATGTTCAGGAAAAGTTCACAAAGGCGATATTCCAATTCGATAAGATGGTTCAAAACTCAACAAAATTGGTAAATCTCTTAGATCATATGCTTTACATTATGATTCACATTACATTACATCGGGAGAGAATTGATACATATCGAGGTTATGTTATTTTTCATAATTACATAACATCATCTATTTTTAAATTGATGTTAAATATTGTTGCACCATACTTTATTGTAAAATAAAATATTAATTTATTTTATTTTTCACAGATAAATGCTCTGAAAATTTTAAATGTACCTATGCTGGTTTCTGAACAGAATCCAAAATCTTTAGGGAAAACCATTCCTGAATTCGATATCTCTGGAGCCAAAGGACCTTTCGCAAAAACTCAATTTAGTATGTGTACTCCTGAAGTAAGTATCTATTTATCTTATATTCTATAAAATGTAGTTATAATATTAGATGATTATTACATAAATATGAATATTTTTTTAGATTAATAAGGAGCTTGCAACGCTTTGTAATGGACAGAAACCAGAATCTATTATACTCATAGGTATTGAAACACATGTTTGTGTAGAAAATACAGCTATTGATTTAAGACGATATGGCTATGAAGTTCATACAGTGGCAGACTGTTGTTCTTCACGTACTCTAGAAGACAGATTATTAGCTTTGGAGGTAATTGTGTAATTAATAAGCACATATACAGAATTATCTCTCTCATATCTCTCTCATATCTATATATTGCTCGTATCTTCTTCACAGAGAATGCGAGACATTGGATGTCACATAACTACTTCTGAAAACGTTATATTCAAGCTTATACGAGATGCAAATGACGAGCAATTTAAAAATTTATTGGCTCTCATCAAGACACCAACCGTATACACGGGATTAGTCCCTCATTCAAATATATAAACATTCCTAAAAAGTTATATATATATATATATATATTTTTATTATGTATGATTTCTATTTACCAATACACTCATATATACCAATAGTTTCCAATATACATTTATAAGCAGTTTTATAAAAGGAAAAGATTATATTCTATGAAAATATCAGTTTTATTTCTTTAAAATATCAAAAGCTTAATAATACTTAATAAGTACAATATGATTCAATGTTTTTATCTTGAAATCTTCATTTTATTTCATACCCGTTGAACCAAATCCTTCTGCACCTCTAGTTGTATCATTTAAAGATTCTACCTCTTCTATCTTAGGATATATAATCTTTTCACATATTAATTGAGCTATACGATCACCAGGTGCGATTTCAAAATCCTCATTGCTATGATTGAACAGTACTACACCAACATTACCACTGTTGCAAGACAAAAAATGAAAATAGTATAGTATATAATATATATTGGTATTCTGATATCTAAAATATTTATGGAAACCATACATACCGATAATCTGCATCTATTACACCTGCACCTACATCTAGATGACTTTTCCATGCTAAACCAGATCGTGGTGCAATTCTGCCATATGTACCAAAAGGAACTTCTATTTGTAGATCAGTCTTAATTAACTCCTTGCCATGAGCTGGTATGATATATTTGTATGCACTGTATCATACAAGAGAAATACTTAAAAATCTACACGATCTTCTTCATCAAGCTTTAATAATTATAAACTCTTAGATATTTCTATCAATGCACAATAATTTTAATCTTGATTTAATCTATTCCTTACTTTGATTTAATTCACTCTTTGTCTAAAAGTTAAGTTTTATATCAATAAAAAGATATTAGATTGATATACATTGCTATATATCAAACATGTCAATTATTGTCACAACAAAGATTGAATCGTAGCTTTACTTTTTTCAGAATTATCAGGTTATATGCTACATATTAAAGTTTCAGACAACATAATCGAGATACAAGACATCTTAGATACTTTAGAAATGTCACAGGTATCTTTAGCAAAGATTCTTAATTTTAAATATATTATCTTATGTTATTTATATGTAATATTTCAAATATCTCTAACTAATCAACAATTTACAAAACGTTACCTATCACATGTCAACCGCTAGAGGAATCAGAATAGGAAAAATTAGTATTGGGAATGATGTACCTTCGTAGATCATATCCTGCCGCATATTCCGAGCCCTTTACCGGCGCAAACGCCTTGTCCGAGAGCTTGGCAAACTTCAGCACAGTTCCTGACATGATATTAAGTTATTTTCACGAATTGATCGTAGATTAACGTTCACGTAGGCGAGAACCTCAATGCCACGCTTACCCGCGTTCATCTACCGGTTTACCGCCAAAAAAAGTGGCGGCAAACAGCTGCATACGTAAACTATCTTATCGTCACATATTTTGACGAATTGGACCGAGAGACGCTCGCACAACTAATTTAACTCGTAAAGATAAGAAAAATACGTGACATATTTTGGCAATCGTGATTGCACTGAGTATCTGGGACAACATGATAATGAATGAATGAAATCAATATCGCAGTCGTTGTTTGTGCCGCGAAATTTAAACGTATAGATTGCTCGTTTTGCTATAATGTGACACTAGAGGTCTTTTTTTTTATAACTAATGTATATTTATTATACAATTATATATTTGTACAGTACTGTATATATTTGTACTGTATACAGTTGTACATTTATTTGTACTTAAAATGAAATAGATTTATTATTCGAAGTTTGCGAAAGTTGATGAAAGTGAGAAAGAAAATTTTTTCGATTCTACGTAACGATAAAACAACTGACTCAAGAAGCGAAAATAGAATGCGATTCTTGACAGTCGGTGTTTCCAGTCATCTCGTCATTCGTCTCTCCAACGATACTTTTTACGATAAATTTATTTTTATCCGCGATACGAAAATAATTTCTCGTGCCTTTGAGATGGAATAGGAAAAAACAGATCCGACAGTGTTCGGAATATAGAACGCAATAGACGATAATATCTGTACGTGTCTATATGGAGACACGTACTCAAAGAGAACAATATCAGCTGCAAAACTGCGCATTATTATATCGCGTAGAGTGCTCGTTGATATCGGGGACTGACCTCTCACGCCATATAAAATGCGGCATGCATAGCTCGTCATCTGTGGCAATGTTATGTAGAACGGCATGAAAGTAAGAAACGCACATACACGCTCTGATGCATTTGATATTCGGAGAAAAACTGCATTTTCTCCTTCCCTTCCCCCCCCCCCCCCTCCCGCAAAACACGTGTATCGCTCGACCGGCCGCGCAGTGCGCATGCGCGTAACCACGTGAGATCAATAACTGCGTGTGCGCGCGCTTGCATGCGAACACGTGTTAATTAACACGCGTGCGATCCTGCACGATTGCCGATTATTGTTCGGCAATGTGGACAACGGAGTGCCGATAGCGATCGACAAACATATAGTTCTCGCCGGAGAAATCTCTAGCATTTGCATGATCGTGAAAACGATCGATAACATTCGTTCGTGGCGACAAAACTGTGCCGGAAACTAAACGACGACGGTTCATATCCCGTATTCCCGATTTAAATCTCAATCAATCTGCGAATGATATCGAGTCGGCGACTCGAACGAATTTTAAAAATAGAATTAGGCTTTATGAGAAGTGAAATTTTATATTCTCTGTCTTATCTTATGTATATTATAAATTAATATTAAATATACGAGAAACTTCTTGAGAATTAAGAAGATTGCGAGATATAGTTTTTTCTAAAAATATAGAATTCTATTTAAAAACTACCTTCATACAGCACCATTTATTGTAAAAATGTTGCAAGAAATATTTCTGAAATTTTTTACACGCAATAAATTTCTGAATGTTATTATATTATAAAAATGTAAAATGTAAAAATGTAAAATGATGCAACAATACATGGTTGATAATATCTTATGTCATCGACTTATGGTCTATTAGGTTTAAGATAATTTTGATCGATTTATTTAATTAACAATTAATTTATCAAGTATTATTTACGGCATTTTAATTAATATTATTATAAATAAATAATTATTATTATTAATAAATAAAAATTAATTTTTTATTTGAAATATGGAAAAAAAATAAGAGATTTTGACCGATAGATTAAAAATAAATTTCACTGTGAGCGGTTCTTATTGAATTAATCGGCGATCAAGCTAATCGCAAAATCTAATCAAAATTAACCTTAACACCGTCTTAATTTCTTTTTAAACAAAGTGTTCTCGTTCTCGCGCCCCTGAATTACCTTATTTTTAGAACGATTGAGTGCTCCCTCGTCTTGTCTTTTTATTGAAATATTTACAGTCGATATGTTACTGCCCACGATATCGGTAAATGGATTATGCGCGTATATCCTGCCGTGCGCGCTGTTAATCAAGCCGTCCATATTGTGCGTTAATTACACTTGATACGTGCTCCATTTTTGTTGTGTGTAGCGGTTACGATCCTTTTTGCCGCGTGATGCAACGTTGCGTCACTCGTTGCGGCTGTCACCGCAAAGAACATTCGATACGAGCGTCAATGTCTAATGTCACGAGGTCGAAAGCCGATTTTTTTTTACGGGGAAATGGCAGAACTATAATAAAGTTCGAAAATAACTTAAACGTACAAAGAATCATACGCTTCGGCATTGCCGACAAGGTCCGCTTGTTCTGTCATACGGAAGTCGCCGAGTGTGCACCTGACTGATTATCGCAAAAGAGCCTCAGTCGGGTCGGTGGAGACCCTCGAACTTAACCTTATGTCTTTAATAAACCGCGACGTGATGCGATAAGAAAATATGTTTATCGGCTTCTAGAACTTGCTACGCTCGGCTTTATTTGCTGCAACGCTAAAAGGTCGAGTTGATCAAATGAGATCGGTTCGCATATTAGTCTTTTCAAATTTAAACTTATACTAATAGTATTTTCGATTGCAGTGGGTTTTGATTCAGATTATGTCGTCATAATGTATTTCTTATATCTAAAACGAGATGAATATGAGATGCGAGCGAAAAAAAAACAAAAAAAGCAAATGCAAAGCGAATGCAATATAATAGTATTAATCCGGATCGAAACATTGCAATCGAAAATGCTAAGAATAAAGAGATTGAAAGCTCCTAAAGCAGTGTCAAAATTAATAGTTTTGAGCTTAAAATTGACGTGCAGATATTCACGTCTAATTTCTTAATCTTCACTATATTTTCAGCTATACTTTTTTTATGTAACGATCAGTGAGATTAGTCCATAAACATTGAAAATGATGTTTGACTTATATCTGATATCGATCATTATTTAAACTTTAAAAGCAAATAATTACTTTATATTACTAATGTAAGAGATAAAGAAACTAATCAAAAGTAGTCGATCGGGATTCGAACCTTTTATTCGACACTTTATTCAGTAAACATTAATTAACAGTAATATAATATCAATGTTAGAATTTTCCACTCAACAATGTAACTGTTACATAACACACTGTGTTATGTTGCATTTTTATTATTGAGTGGAAAATTATAACATTAACATTGTATTGTTATTTGATATTATTTGATATTGTTATTTAATATTGTATTGTTAGTTGATGTTCATTGGGTATTCAACAATATTTTCAATCACTATTCTTGATTTTTTAATATTTAATTGATTTCTTACAATTCTGTATTTTCTACATTAATATTCATTAGATTTTAATTAAAAATAATATGATATATGTATATTATCTCTCTATATTCTCTCGCAATGCAAAAGTTTTAGATGGCAGCACAAGTCACGATGGCCAACGAAGGCCCCAATGATATATTTTTTAGCATCTGATCTGTAATTGTCTCGTTTATTTTAAGATCTTGATTTTAGTGTAGTTTTAATATATTTAAGTTTTGATATATTTAAGAAAAAAAATCATATCTCAAAATTATCTTCTGAATTGTCTTCTCTACTAATCTTGTTTTCTCATGAATTCTAAATCCGTGAATTGTTTGTAAGCTTTTCAATATGTCAAGTAAACGTGGGAAAAGCTGTCAGTGGATTTATTGCTTAGATGATTAATATTTATATAATATATCTAAATAAATAATTGTGACATGTATGATTGCGTTGAGATAATAAAAATGCAGTAAACATAATTGAGTGCTCCATATTATATTCTTATGTGTTAATAATTAAGGTTAGTGTATTCAAATAAACTTTTCTAAAGTTTATTTAATTAGCTAAGTTAATGGTACTGGAACTTTTTAGTATATTTTTAGTATAAATGATTTGTGTGATTTTTTTATTATAAGTATATTGCTTTTTAATATGTAAAATTTTATTTAAATATATTATCTTATATATAACGCATGATGAATTTTTAGCTTATATTAAATTTTGTTTTAAAAATGTTCTTTCTATCAGTTTATCGCTTTTATTTTGTCAAACTATATAGTTTTTTCTTTCAATCTAGTATCTATTTTATTTAAGTATAAATTTAAGTATAAATATATATAGTTTATATAGGATTTATATATTTGATTGCTTTAGTTTATTGATTTGATAATAGTTAAACTTCTAATTCTTTTTTTTATTTTAAGTATGCATGGTTTTGTTTAGTTTTGTCAGAGTTAACATGTCCAATTCAGAGGCTGGCGTGGGATGCATTAGTGAAGTAACACTTGCAATTAGTAAAGCAAGAAGTTCTCAGACAAACACTGTGAGAGTCCTTGATAGTCCTGACTCAGATGGATCTGGTCACTCAAACTCATTTACTGTACAACGATTTAATTACACTAATGATAACAATACTAATTCAGATATTCTTCAGTCACCTCTCACTAGCGATGACTTAAGAATACCCATTGTCGGTTATGAGATTATGGAGGAAAGAGCTAGATTTACAGTTAGTTAATTATGTATCAACAATTTTCTATATCATATTAAATTTTATTGGTTCAATTTCTCATTATTATAATATAAATGTTAATATTGTACATGCAACAATGCTCTATTAATTTTTAATAATAGTTTTACAATGATGAATAATTAATATATGCAGTATTATGTAAACTTAAAATACAAATGAAAGATCTGTCTCTTTTATATACTATATTTCGAAGTATTTTAAAGATAGATTTTTTTCTTTGTCTGTGGTACACAGGTCTACAAACTTCGCGTTGAACTGAAAAATGGTGATTGCTGGTTTGTGTTTCGAAGATACACAGACTTTGTTCGACTACTAGCACAATTAAAAAGGCAAAAAGTTCCTATCGCCCATTTGACTTTACCAAGGAAAAAATGGCTCGGTGATAATTTTGCCCCAAGTTTTTTAGAAGAAAGAATATGTGGACTTCAAACATTTGTTAATGGCATTTTAACCAATCCAGTTCTCATAGGTGTTTCATGTGTAAGAGAATTCTTTTGCTTGGACGAACCTCCTGTTTTATCTGACACGGCAGAAGAATCTAGAGTAAATATAATATAAATGTTTATAAATTATAATGCAATTGCCACGTGTTATTTTGGTTAATGAAATATTTAATCCTTTTTAGGCAATATTTGAAGCATTGGAAGATACAATTTATAATTTGAGACAACAATTAAGAGAGCGTGATACAGCACTTGCATCTGAAAAGAGTCGATGCAATGAATTCCGGAAGAAGCTTCATCAGATATTAAGGTAAACAGTAAAATATAATTTCTAAATATTTTTTTTTTAAATATATTTTAAATGTTTCAGTGAAAGACAAACCTGTTCAAAATGTGGTGCAACCCAATAGTAATTTTATAAACTGGGTCATAATATTAGATGTGATATAAATGTTGTTAGATCTGTTTTTATAAACTGAGTCATGATATTATTAGATCTTAATTTGTATAAAGATTAAGTCAATGTAAAAATATGGTAAATAGTATAGAAAGAAAGCTTATTATACAAATGGAATATTTTTGGAAATAATATTTTATATACAAGATATTAATTACATCAGTAAAACTTATTATCAAGTTATATATACATATAAAATTTGTAAATTTTTAGATTTGACTGTATTTAAAATGTTATTTATTTAAATGAATTGCAAATAATATTTTACCTAGAAGTCTTATATTATCTGATATAGTATATATGTATAAATTTATATTTACAATTTATTTATTAAATGTTTTTTTTTATATCGAAGATATAAGATTGGTTAAATGAGTGTATCATTCTCAGTTTCCAAAGAAAAGATTTATGAATCTCAGATATATTTTTTAATTTATTTTTTGTAAAATTTATATGATTAAATGAAGTATTTAACAGACTGAATATCAGAATATCATAATGATTTTTTGCAATTTGCAATTTTGCAATTTTCCATTGGAAGTCAAAACTTTTGGTTCACTTGATTATGCAACCAACGTTCAGTTGATTGCATAAAAAAACTGAAGAGAATACAAAGAAATTTTTGATATATAATATCTTTAATATTTTACATGAAATTATATATTTTGTAAAATTTATATATATAAATCTTATTGTATTTTATAAAATTATTATTACTATATGAAAAGTTTTAATAATAATTTTATTGTACATTATTATTATTTTTCTTGAAAAAATATTGTAGAAAAGACATAAGTAGGATCGATTCAGATTTTATATTTTCAGAATACTATTTCAGATAGGAAAATATTGTTAGATTATATATATAACAAATATTTTACATTGTACATACAAAACGGAGTATATATATTACAATATTGATATATTATTTTGTTGTCTCGATATTTATCATTTCTAAAATGTCAGTAAAATAATTTAATGATAAAATATTTCAATATCGCACAAATATACAAATGTGTTATTTTTTTTAATCATTTACATTTTGCATATTGCATTATTCTTACACACCAATATTTTCTATATAAAATATTTTAATCATACTGTTAAACTATAAAAATCTATACAGAAATTCTTTGCGTTATATGTATAAGGCACATTGTCAATTCTCTTCATGCTTAATACAATTTTTCATTCATCTTAGCAATAAAAAAAATGTAATATAAAATAATGTTCTTCCATGAATTACGAAATGCACGTAACGTGAAGAATGAATGCATTATATGAGCAAATATTATGTGTTCACATATATATATATATATATATATATATATATATACACAATAATAATGGATTAAAAAAATTTTTGGTCAGTCTTCTTTATCTGGAGCGACAATTAAACAAAACGCCTGTATGAAGTACGTCAGTTTAGCTGAAAAAAGAATACATAAATTGAATTGATTGAATCTTGTTATGTACAGATAAAGTAAATTACGTTTTATAATATCATTGACACGTATGTAAAAAGTTTCAATATATTTTTGCACCTAGTTATACTCACCTGATAAACTGTTTCTTATCTTCTTATACACAAATATGTGATATACGACAATACCGAACAGAATAAATGCGAGTGCAAAAAGATATTTTAACGATGGTTCGTAAACTATCGGAAGCACCGCAAGAAAGATGGAGACAGCCAATACTATCCAAGGTATCACGATAGGTACGGTATACGGTCTCGGAGCGTCAGCTTTAGTCCGTCGCATAATTATGAGTGACACCATCGCCAATCCATAGAATACCCACATAAGGAAACTAGCGAACTCGATCAGTGCAGTTATGTCACCTAGCAATAGGCACGCTAGTGAGAGTATACCCTGAAAAACTACTGCTGCGGCCGGTGTCATCTTCTCGATATGCACATAGCTGAAGACTCGCGGTACGTGGCCCTCTCTGCCGGCGACGAAGCATAGCCTAGACACGCTGAATTGTATGCTAAGAGCACATCCGAAGGTTGACAACGCTACACCGAGCGGTATCGCGAAACCCATCCAAGGCGGCAAGACTCGGTCCGCCCAAAGAACCGCCACTGCCGGTGCGCTCTTCATTTCTGGTATTGTTAGCGCTGCCATATACATCAGATTCATGGATACGTACAGAACGGTGATGGTGGGTACAGCAATGAGGGTGCTCCGAAAAATATTGACTTCAGGTTTCTTGATTTCTTCGGTGACGATCGCGGCCGAGGTCCATCCGTCGTATGCCCAGAGACCACTGTAGAAGGCCAGGGCGATGTTACCAGCTGACGTGGTAGTGCCGCGAAAAGGATCACGGAGGAGTTCCACGTGGCCTGAACCCAGCCACCATATTCCACCGCCGATCACTACCATACAAGCGATCACTTTGCACATGGTGAACACGTTCTGCACTTTTACATAGAGTTTGACGCTGATGAGATTGATATATGTTATCACACCCAATGCCATGACCGCTATGAGCTTCTTCAGTATTGCCATGGAATCGACGGATATGTTACAGAAGAATCCGGAAAACGGCTGCACGCTATATTCCGCGAAAGTCAACATGATCACCGCCACCTCCGCCGGTCGCAGCAACATCACGTAGACCCAGGAACAGATGAACGCCGGTATCTGACCGGCGTAAGGATGTAATGGCCCGAAGGCCTCCATGAAGTATGCGTATTCGGCGCCGGAACGTGGTACCACGGTACTCAACTCGGCGAAGGCTAACGCGCCTAACAAGGACAGCACTCCACAGCTAATCCAAACGATCAAGCAAAATCCCACAGATCCTGATCGCTCAAGGGCGCTGGTTGGTGAAACAAAAATGCCGGAACCTGGACAATAAGACATAACAAGATTATAGTTAATTTAGTAGTATTCGGCGGAGTCAGAACGGTAGTTCACTAATTCTCTATGACGTGGATGACCGATTAATCTCGATTAACCTTTCCGATGTGTTTTAGTCGTATATAAATATTATGTTGATAGACAAAATATTTGTTGGCCATTATTGTCGGATCATTGATCCGTTGATCATTGACAGAGTATTTAAATTATTTGCAAGCTGCGTGACGAAGTTTTTTATTGCATATTAATAAAGCGCTAAAAATTTTTATCGCAAGTTTGACATTGGAACAATTGGGCTAAGTGATTCGATAAACACGATATTATTTAATTGCGCTTTAGTTGCAACGCCGTTATGTAGGATAATATAATTTGATTTTGTAGATACAATATCAGTAATTAATTCTTGTCTCTTGAACTATGAATTCTGCGATGATTTACGAGTTGATAAATGATAAGGTTTAGAAATATAAGAGATAATACGCTTAAAAAATTTGAAGGTTTTATTAAGCTTTCGAGAAATTATATCACGTGAAAATGAATATTTTAATCTAAAAAATATTTAATTGATTTGTATTTATTGCTTGTGAGTTTTTTATGCATAATTGTTGATTTATATATGCCTAAATAATTCTTTATTTTATAATATAACTTATAATGGTTTAAAAGAATATTATTATTTATCAATAGTTAGTAATTTTTTTATTATGATTTATTATTTTATTATTATTATTTGTTAATATTATTAATATTATTAATATTATTGTTAATATTATTAAGTTATTATTTTTTAAAAGAATGTTATTTCATATTTTTGATTTTCTTAACACCCGGTATTAAGACTGTGTGAAAAAGCATCCCGGACACCGTCAATCAACTGTTAAAATACAAGCGCTTCAATGTATAAAGCGGTATCTTATTTGGGGCTATACAATTATATAATTACTGTTAACTACTCTTAAATAGTCTTGCACTAGAAGCTACCACCACTGTTCCGAGAATGTCATAATTTATGATCGTTATTTATTATGCCGCGTTTTAACGACACATTGATAAATGGTTTTGCGATTATTCATTATCTATAAGTATATGTAACGTTTATGATATACATACACGCGGTACATTTCGTTGTTTTATGACTGCAAATGATGGTCAAAATAAAAACATAACAAAAACATTTTATTGACCGGAGGTTGAGAAAAAGTCGGCCAATGACTCTCTTTGTTTTTTAAAATATTCCGCTGTGCGTGATTTAAATTTGGAACTTATAACCGCGATACAAAAAAGAATTAAATCGAATTGATATTTAAAATCTGCGGAATATTGAATTCTTTCTTTATCTTCAAAATTGGAAAATTATTGTAGATCTCGCTCTATCATTTGTTTTCTCTGCTCTATTTTATTATTTAATATTCTTAATATTAAATGATAAAATAGAGCAGAGAATTTTTTTCATAGAGTGATTAGGTAAACAATCTCCTCTCAATCTTTCTCCTATAGAATGAACTAATTTTGTTAAAACAATAAGTTAAGAAAGAAAACAAAATAATTAAACAGAATGATTAAATAGAATATTTTCGAAATTTCTCGTTTATGGCGCGATTTCTTTATACCGAGGAACATCTGTACAAAGAATTTTATAATAATGCATATTTATGGGATTATTTTTATCTCTTAATTTGCTCTTTACACAGATGTTTCTCAGTTCAATGGTAAACCTTTATATTAATTCTTTTTTACATTTCTTTTCCTTATTGTTTCATTCCTTTTCCTTATTGTTGAACGAATGCGTATACATATGTTAACATATTTTGGAATTTGATTTTGAAATTAGATTGTTTATTATATCGTTAAATAATGCCAAATGAAAATAATTTTCGTGACTTGCAACAAGAGCGCGCATCGTGCCGAATCTTTTTTTAGCACGCTGCAGTGGTAAATAATCATGCATGGATTTAAACGAGATCGTCTTCTTTGTGCTGCATTACGATTTATCGCTCGTGCATGATTACGAATGTGAGTGTCAGAGATCGGGAATCCACAAATAAAAATAACAAGAATGAGTCTTCCGTCTTTATCCATCTATACGTGTTGCAACTCGTGTTACAGTTTCTACAATCTACGATCAAACGGACTCACGAAATATCACGTCCTTTTTGCATGGAGCGTTACACACGAGGGAATAAAATGAGTACGCGCGTACGCGCGATGTATAATTTATAATTTAAATAATTTATAAATTAAATCCAAACGTATAACAGAAATGCAAACTGAATTCCGATGGAGAACGGAGTCACGCGGACTCACGCAACGACAATTGTATTTACGATTCGTGTATTCACAAAAAGTTTCTAAGATTTTAGGTCAACAATAACGTCTCACCGATCATCACCGCCAGGATGATGCTGACGGCGCTGAAGAGTCCCAGCTCTCTCTTCAGCTCGATTTTTCCGGCCGGCTGTTTTTCCTTTTCTTGTGCCATTTTTTTCTTTATGCCGAGAACGGGGACGAGGAACGAGAGCGCGGAACACGTTGTACCGATTCGCCGACACTGTCAACAGTGATTCAAAATTCAATGACACATGCTTGGACTGCCACTCTCTGTTTGGCGGTGGTGGCGGAGGCGGCGGTGGTGGTCTTTATCTTCTCCTCTGGACGGCAACCGCAAACTTGCCGTCGACGCTCCACGCTCGATTGTAGCGGGCTCGACCATGTGACTGAAGCTATTGGAAGGGTTTATCGCGGACAGAGCTTCAAATCAGAACTACTAATGTACCAGCTCGTTTACTCCTTTTCTGACGAGCGCACTCGTGCAGATAAGGAGACATTCGGTCTCGTCACAGACACACAGATTCTCCATCTTTCTTGATTATCGGTCAATAGAGAAGATAAATGAAGAAATCGACATTACGGCAATTTCAATATTGAATTATGAGGACTATCTGGCACCGACGGAATTATCGCTCATATGAATAAATAGGCTACGTTAACCGGTTTATTTGTTCGAATTCTTTCGACGGCTTTGTTACGCTTGGATAAATCGACAAACGTCTAATCAACTAAGTCGTCAGGTCGTTCAATCAAGCGTCTATCGGTGTACCATTGCAACCGTGCGATAAATAGATAAGATAGCAATTTTGTCTTTCTGGTATTTTGGTATCGCAAAATAGAATCTCTGTAATTGTGCCACTCCATGACGTGGTAATTGCCTCTTTTGGCAATTGGTCTTGACGCAATTGATTGTGAAGGTTACACAGGCAATGACTCAAGCAGTTTGAAAGTACAATAGATAAAGCAAATATGCAATATACAATTTTTTATATAATATAACAATCAAAAGTCGCGATCAAATATACAAATATATAATGTTGTAAGAAAGAGTTCTGTAGAGAGGGTATCTGTTAACGGATGTATCTGCTAAAGAATTGATTAAGTTTTTAAGAAAATAAATTGGTTCCTTATCTTTCCTATTTACGTGAAAGAACTCTGTTTGTCGACTTACGGACGTGCAAACATGCGGACAGTACTCTGTGCACCTAAATATCTGCCTAACGCAGCATTTCAAATAACATATCTTTCTGTTGATTCAAGCAAAATGACAAATCATTAAGTGGTCGAATATTATTGATCAGATTATTATGATTAAAGACATTTAAACAATTCAAGCAATTTTATATTAAAAACATAGTGTTACTGTACGTGTAAGTATTCAGTATTATGAACTTGA
Source organism: Pogonomyrmex barbatus (assembly GCF_055798465.1). Lineage (NCBI taxonomy): Eukaryota > Metazoa > Arthropoda > Insecta > Hymenoptera > Formicidae > Pogonomyrmex > Pogonomyrmex barbatus. Next base: position 18,472,042 of record NW_028297116.1, read on the forward strand.
AAGGAACCATGTTCATAACGTTCATAAAAATGATTGATTTAAAATTATTATGTATATTTGAAAAAAAAGTACATTTTTATATAAAACAATAATTTAATTGGAAATTGTTGGTAACCACTGTATAGAACCGAATTATACAGAAAAAATGAGGATAATCTGAGATAATAGAGATTACTTTATATTATTAATTTAAGCTACTATTACATTTTAAGTGAATAATCGTTTTATCTCATGACGTTAGGACTGTTACGTCTTATAGTGTAGAGCTATATCTTATCTTATAACATATTTATTACTCATATTACGCAATATAGTAGAGATATTAATGTGATGAATTTTATGTTTTCAATTGAATTTGAAAACGTTATTTTCTTTCTTAACGAAATTCTTTTTCTTAACGAAATAATTTTAATTAATAAAATATTTTAGATTCAATATAATAATTTAAATATAATCAAGTGAATTTTGATATAGGAGATATTAATATTGATGATATTGACGAGCTAATTCATTTGTGCCACATTATATTTGATAATAATCATTTAATCTTGATAATTTTTGCATTTTGGATTTTACAAGAGAAAAAAAATTCCTTATATTAATTTAATTATATTGTTCTTTGTATTATTCGTTTTACACAGTGCTGATCATAAACCGAATAAATTAAAGCGAAAAATAATTATTTATAAGATTTTAATGCCAATTAGATTGAGATTAATTAATATAATAAAAACGTATTAATTTAATTAATAATCATTTTTTTGTTGCAATTTTATTAAAATGTGATTTTGGAAGTTTGTAGATAATTATAAAATTGCAAAATGTTTGTATTTAAATTTGTATTTTGACTAATAACAATTTCTAATAGCCAATGTCTAAGTAGAACGAAATCAAAAGTTTCTCATTGGCTGATCCAAGAAATGCATTGCGTTCTGTTCTATATTGTTCCATTGGACTACATTAAAATTTTTTTCTCGATTCCACTTAAGCTCAAACATCTGTTCTATTTTAAATGTAGTGTAAACCAGTTCAGCTATAAAAAATAGATATATGATCATTGTACGATTTTTGTTCTTTATATTATCTGGTATATTATCGTGATGTTTCTCTCAATTTCAGAATATAATTGAATTCAGAAACATTAGATGTATCATTTTATCCTTGTTGTTTAGCAAGTATTAAATAAAAATAAAATGATAGTGAGTGTACTCGGATATTTCTGAACTCCAGTTCGATTGGGCAACTTAAGTTAGGTTAAGTTATCATCGGCGCATGCAACGTGTGTTTGAATATGCCAAAGACTTGTAGATTTATGCAACAACGTGTCTATCTTTATTTATTATAAATTTGTCGAATAAATTAAAAAAATGAATAACGAAGAAGGAGGATGTTCGAATGAAGAAGAGAACGAATTCTACTTCGAATCCGATCATTTGGCATTAAAGGGTAATAAAGATTACAGTGCTTTCCTCAAAACAATAGTTATTCTCGAGGCTCAAAGGATTCAAGCCATAAAAGATCTGGATAAGCTTATGTCCGTGCAAGACAAGGCATTGAAAGATCCGATATCGTTCGTGGCACAGTTGCAGAACGGTGACCTTCCAGAGCTACCTGGTCCACAAAAGATCCCAGAAATTCCATACGTTGATTGGTCAAAATATAATATAGCTTTGCCAGATGCACGCATGAGACCACAAACTCGACATGGGCACATATTGCCTCAAGTGCAATTAAAAAATGAATCAGATAATGGAAAGGTATGTAACTTCTATTAGGAAAAAGATTCTGTATTTAATAGTGTCATGTTTCATGTTTAGATTTTAGTCAGAGGTCGTGCTTTCGATGAAACTAAGCCTGAGACCTTCAATCAATTATGGACAGTAGAGGAGCAAAGGCGACTTGAAGAACTTCTTATTGAATATCCACCTGAAGAAGTAGAAATGAGACGTTGGACAAAGATAGCAAATGCATTAGGTATGTTAATAACATATGTTGTCTTGTAAACAAGATATCATAATTGCTTGTTTTTGCAGGAAATCGAACGCCTAAACAAGTATGCAGTAGAGTTCAGAAGTACTTTATCAAACTTTTAAAAGCAGGTTTGCCTATTCCAGGCAGAGGACCTAAGGTAAAATTGGATGTCAGGAGAAATTTAACTCATAAGCAACGTCACAATCATTTGTTATTCAAACGTTCGACCTTTTTCCCACATCAAGATATTCCTTTTAATTCTGATGAAAGTAAAGAACAGCCTGTAGCAGAGGAGTCTGTAAGCATTATACATTACATTATATAAAATGTTAAATAAATATTTATTAAAACTTTTTTTGTTAACATTATTTTTCAGGAGGATGATATAAACGGAGGAGGTAACGATAATTCCGAATTAAGGCAGATAAATTTATTGCGTCAAGTAAAGGCTGAAAAGGAACAAGACCCTTCTTCTGCATACAAACATGTGGGATATAAAGTATGTATCACTTTTTTTATAACTATTTTGTACGTACGAAACTATTGCTAATTAATGATATTTTTTCTATAGTGTACAGTGTGTGATGAAGAACCTTTAAAAGGTACCAGATGGCATTGTACAGAATGCCACAGAGGAGTTGATCTATGTGGTGATTGTGCAGTAGCGCAATTGGAAACAGAAAATCCCACACATGATCCATCTCACAAATTAATTCCCATCAAACCACCGCCATGTGCCAGAAAGTATGACTTAGATTATTTCCCACAAAATTTTAGTAATTCTTCCTACAATTACCTTGATCCAAACTTTTTACCCGAATAGTTCAAATAAATAAATTTCTTTCAAGATACAAACGTACAAATACACGAAATATAAATAAAAAATAATTTATTAAAAATAATGTTCATATAGTGATAGTCTCTGAATTAACAGTTGCATATTTTAAGCGAATTTTTGTCTGAAGTTGATTGAATGTTCCATTTTTTATATTATCACGGATAGTACTGAAGAATTGAAGATAATGATGAGTATTATGTCTGGAATCACAATTAATTATTAATCAACATCTAAACATGTATACAAGTCATTTAAATCATAATTTATAAATACGTACATCATTAAAAGTACTAAGCAAAGCATTTCCTTTGTATGATGCAAATGATGGATATATGCTCTTGTATGATTTTCGCATGTAAGACATTTGCAATTTTTACATATAGGAGAAAAATCATCTTTATACCTGGAAAAAGTAAATCCATGTGAAAACAAACAGCATTTATACATTTATACATTTTTATATTATATACTTATTAGAAACATGAATGTTTTATTTCCCATTACCTTTTTTCTGCTATTGACATTATGTGTTGATTATTCTCACAGGCATCGTGGTCGCACATGAAAATCAAAGCTTGTGACTGTTCAGTAATTACACAAGGATAAGATGAATCAAATATATCCACTCCTAATTCGATGAGATCCAATATAGTAACTGGGTTCCAACAACCCAATGAAACTCTTATTTTATCAGTAGGCAGTAAGTTCTATAAAATATAGCATAATCATTAAAGTATTTTAAATTGTATAAATTATATGAATTTTTAAACTTAGAAACTGATATTTACGATAGTATGTTGTACTACTTGCTTAATTTGTTTTGATGAAATATTTTGTACATCTGGACCGTTATTATGCAATCCATCTATTACGAATCCTGCCAAAGGCTTATCTTTCAGATAACCTATAGATTCTTCTCTAGCTTGCAAATTATAACCACCCTCTACTGATCCTAGTATTCCCTTTGATTTTAAAACATCTGAGTGCAAATGTATATCCAAACATTGTTCTAGTAAAGTTTTACTTCGAAGTACTGCTTTCGATATTCGTTTTGTACCACTATTAATATTTGTATCTCCATCGCATAGTGCAACATAAAGATCTGGTTTATAAGCTTGAACAAGCTCCATATACTTATTAGCAGAGAGGATGATTCTTCCTGTTCTAGACCAAATGGAAATCGAATCTAATTGTTGAAATCCAGAGTTGGTGGTTTTAGCAGGATCATGTATTGATAAAAAATTTATATATTCCTAAAAACAATTATTTAACAATTTAACACAGAAAATGAAATGTTAATACATATAGATAATCAGATTAATAATTTTACTTTTACAATACCTTCATGCTAACAAAATCAGCAAAAGAAGTATCTAATTCTTTAATAACATCTGTCATTAATATAGTTGAGGAAAGTGAAACAGATAGCATTTGTTGCTCCATTGTTACAGTTTTGAATATATCCTTCGTTAAATGTGGTACACTGCCACTCTAAAAATTATATTAATATAAAACGATACGTAATGGGAAAGAAATAATTATTTATTTTGTACCTTTGTATAAATAAGGAGTAAGGGTGTTTCAAAAGAGACATTAGGTAATCTTTCAAATCCACTTAATGTACCGATTCGTGCAGCACAACGTGCTACGGAATCAGTGAAAAATTTCATCTTTTATTATAATCTTGTTTTATTTTATTATGTTTTTCTTCCTTAAATCAACTTCCTTTCCAATAATTGAAAAGTAACTAATAAAAAAATCTTTAAAAATCGGTAACTATAGCAAAATTAAGTAGCAAAGAAAAGTCGGAGAGCTGTTTCACTCGCGTGTCGCTCGCGTCCACATTTTAATTGCGATTTACCATCAGCGCCTCTATGGACATATTGAACTACGTAGCCATGTCCATATACTTCCGACGGATAATATGTTAAATACACGGCCTTTAGTTCTATTATGTCTATGGTTCTATTCCATGCTGTAAAATTAAAACAAATGCTTGTAAACATAATTTACTATATCTAGCAGATTTTAAATGTAAATATATATATATATATATATATATATATATATGTGTGTATTATAAAATTTATTTTTGCTTATAATTATTTATAATTTAATTTGTAAAAGATCTATTACTTTTAATGAATTATTTTCAATAAATTGAAAATGTACAAAGGATTAACTTAACAAGTGATTTTTTTTTATTAAAATTCTTTAAAAAAATTGTATTTTTGTTAATGTTTAAAAGAATAAGTGATAAAGTGATAAGTGATTAACATTGAAAAAAATTGAAGAAATAATAATAGGGAGAATTATGGAAAATACGGAATTGAAATTATTGTTCTTTCTTTTAAAAATAAACTCAACAATGGAACAACAAAAGGTAGGTTCAATCTGACCTAAAGAATCGTTAAAATTTAACTAAATAGTATATTAATCAAAAAGAATAAAAATATTAAGTAATTGATAAAAATTTTTATACATACGTGCAATTGCATGTAATTATGGGGGGGAAGGAATGATAAAATGCCGTCCATGTCTTTAAACATAGATTTCTAAATGTTGAATTCCTTTCCCGAATATATTTCTTTATTTAATGATCGCAGGTTTGAACCCCGTTGTAATATTTTATTTCAGTATCATTATTTTGTTAGAGGAAAAAATTTCTTTTTCTATAAACACACTGTATGTGTATCTAAATATGAGGATTAAAGATTAATACTGTTAAGAAAAATTTTCCACAAATTAACATAAAGGTCATTCTGTTTTAGTTTCTCATTAAACATCGAAGAAAGATATTCATTATCATGGAATATTTTTTTATTTCTGCTGTACAATTTCAAAAATTTCGATTACAATTTCAAATTATAATATATACAATAATAAAATAGTGCGTTTCTTTACAACTTGTGATTTTTTTTATATACAATTCGTGCTAAATATATAATTTACATCGGGACGGATCCCTCGATGAGACATTAACATCATTTATGATTTAATCGCGAGGAGGAAATTGATTGATATGCTCGCATCTCTTTCAACAAATCCTAACGATTTACATTGTATGGCAAATGGCATTTTGGTGGAGGCGTAAAAAAGTTATAAGTATATATGTATATGAGACACCGGTTCGAAATTTCTATTCCTAGGCGATTGTCGGCATGTGCCTTCCACAGCGCATAAGCAATCGGAACAGCATTTACCATTCATTCGAAGATTATGAAATAGATATAGCTCCTGTTCTCACGAAATTAAAACTCGGCTAATATAGTGTCATGAAGAAGGAAGAAATTAATTTAGTCTCCGTTATGTGTCTTCTTTTCATGATATGACATAAAATCACTTCATTTAATATTTAATATTTCATTGATATTTATTTTGTTATTTTGTTTCAAAATTTAATATTTCGTTGACAACTGTTCGAAACTATCCGATACACGAACTAATTCGATCACGTATATAATATCTATCTATCGGCAAGTTTTATCACAATATACAAAATTTCATAACATTACATCTTCTATAACTTTCATTGTGACTTATTGAGGCAAGAAATGTTATATGATTTATCGTTTACGATTTATCATTATGCATGTGAAATAATGAATGTCAATACAATATGTTTTCGCATTATTACTTTTAAATAAAATACTGAAAAAAAATTATAATTGAATTTATTCTGAAGAGTTAATTTAATTACTATATCATAATAATAATACGAAAAATACGAATAATACGAAAAATTTTATAGCGTTTAAGTTGGAAAGAAAATATTATGAAATAGTAATGTATAAAATTATATAAAAATTGACTTATTACAAAATTGAATTATTTATATAAATTTTATATTAATTATTATGTAAATTTCATACGTATCTTCAGTGTGCAGTGAGCAGTGATTATAAATAATGCTATAATAAATTCTATTTCGTGACGCATCAACTGTATGCATCAGCTGTTAATTTATGCTAGTTACAAAATGTTTTGCTTTCGCTTTAACACGTCTTTTCGGATCTTGAAATTATAAGATAAGATATAACATTTCTTAGATACTTATGACGTGTTAAAACGTTACATTGTAATACGCGGTCGGCAATTTGTACGATAATCGCAGGAACGTTTACATAGCGCACATGATAAATGTATCGGCCGATTGATATAAATCCTTTCGTAGTATATTCGTCTCAAGATAAAAATTCATATTGTTTTTGTGTTATTGTCGATGAATAAATTATGCGAAAATGAAATAATATGTCGTTTTCGCAATAGATTCTTGATTCTTCAATGATTAATCGTTTTTATGCACCAAATCTCAATGCAGCCGATACCTGTTGCGCTTTATTAATACGATCGATTAGGAATACCGTCATGTCCGGTGGGATACCTAATTTACGCGTTTACGCGTCTAATTTACAATAAATGTATGTACAATATGTAAATTTAATAAAATTTACAAGAGTTAGAAATATTTAATATTAGATACATGCACTCGTTGCGCGAGAAATCGTTGCAACTCCTCGATTGCTGACTGAATAATTAAAGTGATCAACGATTTCCTTCACGCCTCACTCACACCTGAAGTCTCGCAATTATGATATAAAACACGCAGTGACTCGCTCGATATGTTGACATTGACTGTATTCAAAGTACAACTAGATTGTGCGTAATCAGGCTTTTCTGTGACTTAAGGCACTCGCAATACGCGTGGAATGAATTGCTAGCGGTAACTAATAATTATTAGCACGGATCAATGAATCGCGGTCAAGATCGGTAATGCAATGCTCCATTACGAGTGCAATGCTCCGTCGCAATTTTTAAAATATCTCATCAAGAAGTAATTATAAAACTAGAATGATTAAATCATAGGCTGACGTCAATATAAAGACGCTCGCAATAGATATATGATCTCTATGATGAAAATTTCGATGATTAAAATTTTGTTTATTTTTTTATGCAAATATTTGCTCTATAATAAATTTTACGAACTTAGTTAATTTTTAATATATTAATTTGTAAACAAAAGAAAAGCTTAACAATTTTTTTATTTTTAATGATATTCAGAAGTTTGAGAATGCATATTATATTAATTAACAACATTAAATAAGTTTTAATTTCCTTCATTGATATTAACGATTTTCATACATATTTGTCGAACTCTGATATTAAAGGGAAAAGGATATGTCATTATTTTTTCGTTGACTGCTGTCAACCGAAGATCATCAAAGGAAGAAGAATGCGTTTTATGATATTCATTTGTATTTATAAAAACATATTAAATATGTTATAAATAAATTAAGAAATAAATGTTCAAAACATACATGTAATCATAAATAAATAATAAGATATAACAATTCAATATCTCCACATAGAATGTAGAATTAATCGTCTCCACATAGTTAATCATCACATAGATGTAGAATTAATAATTAATTATACGCGATGTGAAATATTTTCATTATTTGCATTAAAAATCATATGTTCTCATGAAAATAAGATTATGTTTTAATATTAAATTCAAAATCGTGACTATAATACTTTTAATTTAATTAATTAATTTATTTAATTAGTTAATTTAATAATAACTTAATTTTATTTTTAGATTATAAAATCTCTAAAAAGGAGACAGTGAAAAATATTAAATCATTGTATATTAACAGATTGATCAAAATAAATGCTAAAAGAAGAGTAAAATTGATTAAATTTTCTTTTCTATTATAATTAAGATTTTAATCTGAGAAGGTAGAAACTCGCAGGAAAATGCACAGAAATGTTCCAATTTGATAAGTTTTATGTTATATTCTATATAGATAAAAAAATAAAGGATAAGTCATCATTTCTTTACATGAATTTGCATATTTTTCATATGCAGTTTTAGAAGATAAAACACCTTTGAAAAAATTCGGTTATTTCTTTTCGAAATAAATATTGTAATTATAAAAAAAACTTTTAATAAAATGATTTCAAGAGTACTATAATAATGATAATTTTTTTTTAACTTTTCATTCAACTTTTATTAAAATTTTTTTTCATCTTTCATAATTTCGACGATAAAAACCAATTTTTTTCAAAGAAATGTTTTAATTTCTAGAAATGTATATGAGCACATATAAAAAAATAATTTGTATTTTTTGTTTAAAATACAATACATTAAAAATTCATCAAAATCGGAGAAGGATACTTCCTTCGGAGAAGGAACTACATTTTCTTCAGTTAAATTGCACTTAGACTTTTTTAACATGGAGAAAAACTTTTATATCATTGATTCATCTAACAGTTTATATGATGATTCTATGAGACAAGGTGGAATGTATTCTAGCTCGCAGAATTCTCGAGATCCTTCCAATTATTCTGTAATCGGAATTAACGTCGTCAATGGAACGTGCGTAGGATAAATGCAATAATTGATGATATGCAAAGAGCGATAGAGCCATTCCCCGTGTAATGCGTGAATTCTTGCTTGCATGGGCATGTGTGTGCAGACTCGAGGGTTCGAGAGACAAGAAGGGCCTATTGAAGAGAGGGAAAGGCGCGGGAATCGCCAACACATATCTCGATATCTCACAGTTCGATCTCTCAAGCCGGTCGCTCGTATATTTACATGTATAATTTATATATCCCGTGGTTCGACCGAACACGCGGTGCGTCCGGCCAAGGCGGGCCCAGGCCCGTCCTTATGATCGTTCTGGGACGTCCGTCGAATCCCGCGTGAGCCGTCGTAGCACAAGAAGACATTACAAAAGGAAGCCCGATTCGAGAGAAATAAAAATGGGAATCCAATCGCGCAAATTCCCACGATCGTTAGGCAACGTCGATCGATAATCGGAAATTTTGCATGTACGCTTTTCGGACGTTTTCTATGCGTTCCCCTCGAGAATTACACGTGACAAGCGAAATTAAACCGGTCATACAGGACAAATTATTATTTTTGTGCTTTCACTTCTTAGATGCAGTGAATAACATAATTTTCACTTACAAGCGTTTTTTAACGGAGATTTGATCATTAGATTAAACATGTGTCTATTAAACATGTGAAATGCAAGAATTATGTAATACAATCATTTGTTCAACATTTTTTCTTCTAATCATTATTTTCATATATTAAGTCACTTCGCTATTATCGATTATATTAATAATGACAAAGAAGTTCTTTCGTTGTCTCCTACAAAAATAGTAGTCGCTTCTATCGTTTTAAACTTGTAAAATTTAAACTGCATTACACAATTAAGCTAAATTTTAATACGATTTTGATATTTATAAAGCAGCGAGATCGAAATAGTAATGTAAGATAATTTAAATATTATAAGATGTTTTGACGTGATTCCGATGTGTAGATCATAAGTGTAATAGAGATTTGATGTGCTCGCATCATGCGAGATGGATTAATGCGCGCGATAGTCCGCATCTGTCTTACTGCAACGAAGGTGGTTACGAGATTTTCCGCGATAAGCGACGCGATCGAGCTAATCTACCTTTAAATGCGGATTACGAGAAATCCGAGCAAGTAACGATCTTTTAGATTGCGATTTCAAATTATCCGCGGACATGCGATATTTCGCTACGATTTTTGGCGCACGATGCGAATGTGGAAGGCGCGCGAAGGGAAACAAAACGAGCTTTAATTAAACGAATTCCATAATATACGTAACACGATTGTGATAAGGACTGCCCGTTCGCGCGCAATCGTGGGATCTTCTTTTTTTTTGGCAGTACAATGCAGGCTCTTCCTGCCGCCATTGTGACTGCGAGGGCGCAATTAATTATAGCATATTCGCACAGAGAGTGCATTGTTGCGTCTGTGTTATTCGAGCGTATGCATCATGCCTCCGCCTATGCATACGCCTCCCGGCTATGCGCTTCGATCATTTCGAAAGTTGTCTTTAAAATCGTTTTCGTCCACGAGAAAATGATATCCGACGCGTTAATTCATTAGCGATAACGCGAGTTACTAGCGCGTTTAATGGATATTTGTGGTATATCGGAGGAAAACTTTCTCTCCGAAGCAGAGAAATTGAAAAAAAGTATATCACTCACGTTAGAAATTATAAAAAACGACGAAACGATCATCTTTTCTTAACGATAAATTCCACATAGTGCCAACTGGATGCTTCTTAATAGCTGGAATTTTTTTTTCTCTATAATGCATCTCGCAAAACAATTTTCAAGAACGTTGCTTCGCTCATATTTTCCTCAGTTTAGTGCGGCAAGTAGAACCTCGAAGATTCCACAGTGGCTCTAAAGCTATTTTCATACATATATAGCGAGATGCGTTGAATGTGGGCACTCTCGTGTGTTCCGAAGAGCGTGTCGGTCGGATGTAGGTATGCGTGCGTTAGCACAGGTGAGTTAAAGGTGAACGACGTGAAACGCGCACAAGAGAATCCCGAGGCGGAGCGAGAGAAACGCGTCTTCTCGGACTCTACGACCGAGGGGAACAATCGGCTTTGCCTGAGAAAGTAATTAAGAGAACACGACGGCGATGATTAAACGATTCCCCGCCGAACCGAACGAGACGAATTAATTCCGCCGTCGATCGGGAATCGAGGATAAACGATTGAAAGTGATACGCCGCCAAGACCGAAACTTATTTAGCGCTCGAACGATAATACCTCGCGTGACATGCGAGGTATCGATACGATTCCTCGAACAAAGTACTCTATACCGCATCCAATGCTGAAATATTCTCAGAAATATTTCTCACAATTTGTTGCCGTATTACACGACGAGGGGACACGAAGACAATTTTGCTCTGAGCATTAAACTTCGTTTGCCATAATACGTCTCTTCCGTTTTTTGTTGAAAGAGAGACGCTAATTTTGCTATCCTGAACGCTTTATATTACAAAATTCGACGAATCCGACAGCGAAGTCGACGAAACGTTGTTACGCAGATTTAACATGAAATCTGCGATTCAGCCATTAATAATATCAACCGCTGATTTCGTCGCTGCATTGTGCGCCGAGCAGTTTATCCCGTGTAGAATAAATGAGAGAAAATAATATAATAAAATGCCCGACAAGATGTTTCGTGCGAATATATCGTATCCATACTTTGTTGAGTATCGTGAACCGCTGACTTCGCGCGGCACGGAATTCTGCAATTTTCCATCGAGGCACGCACGTGAAAACGAGACCTCATTTGCGCGCGGTAGGCATGCGGAGGGATGCTGGCCGAGAAAATGCCGCGTGGCGGTAGACGCTTAGAGAACGCGGACGGATGTAGCCGAGGGCGCTGACTTGGCAGCCCCGAACGTCAAATTACGGGGCACCTGCTCTTCAAAACGACTTCATTTCATTCGTATCGTGTAGGTATTTCGAATCCGCGGCCATGCGGCTTCTCGTCTCGGTAACATCTGCAATCATGCTCGAGAATATCCGATTAGATTTCGAATTATATATAATATAATTATAATGCGTCAGAAACTCGTGGGACGCGTTCAAGTCTACTTGATGTAGTGGGCTAAGATTAAGATAAGATATATGTACAAGGACACCTCTCTTTTCTGCCGCATTATACTTACTAATCAAAAACTCTTTGGCTAATTTGAAATCGGTTTCTTCTTAGCGAGAGCAAATTGTTCGTCGCAATTTTCCAATTTTCATCCTCACTTTCAATTCATTATAACTCGTGTCATTTTTATTTTTTTATATGTAGGCTGTTAAGTTTAATGCAAAGTTTCTTTTGCAATTCCATATGCAATTTTGTCCCATTAGTGTGTAGCTACAGTCGTTTGAACGAAACATTATTTTATGCATTGCCGTCGACCGCGCACGTAATATAGGTCTGAAATTTCGCTTCCCCCCTTTGAATGATATGAAATAATGGGGGGGGGGGTTCATTTTTTCGCCTAGTATACCGGTTGACTTTCGCGGGAACGTTGGGGAGGCATCAATTTATATCTCGCCGTGTTATTACTGATTGGAAACCGCAACGCGTGATTCTTCGTGCGCGGTATCATTACGTTTTTGCTTTACGTTTACCGAGTGGAGATCGAGCGTCACGCCTGAGCCGGTATCACAGTTACTCGAATCCGCGTGCCACGATGCATCTTGGATGCAAACGAACGATAAATTCATCAATATTCTAACGAGCGAAGCCATGTGTTCGCGACTATGACGGCTAGCGGGACATTTTTGTCGAGATCGCAGGTTTTGTCGATTTGGCGAGAATAACGCTTAATCGACGTGTATTAATTCCGCCGGCACGATTTTCTCTGGTCACTTACCTGCCGACCGGTTTATCTTCCGCTTGTCTTTCATTGAAAAAAAAGTATCGAGACATTGAATAGCTAGTATTTTATTAGTGCGTAAAAGTAATGAAGAACGCGCCGCGATGCCGATCGATTCGCGTCGCTTGATCCGTCGATTCGCGTGTCTCGAAAGTCGATTGTCTTAACAGGACCACAAAGTGTGGCGACAAAGGCGCAAGTAGAGCGTTGCCGAGCAAGAAATCGATTTTATCCGGAACCGGTCTCTGATACATCCGCCGGTTAAACAATGCTCTTACCAAACGTGATCTTTTCAATTCCTCTTGTACTTGGGCAAAACTTAAAACTGAGCACCGTGAAACAGCGTCTTGAAGAAACTTTCGAGTCACGACGACAGTGACGAAAAATTTCACAGTCTTTCGTCTCCTCCGATCTCGACTCCGACTTTATTTCTACTTTTTATTACAAGGACAAATTTCCTAACGTCCTCGCGTGAAACAAATTAAATTATAAATACTACACAAACACTCTCTTCGTTCACGTAGCAAGCAAAGCGATTGCGGATCGACATACACAATTGTATTCTATTTCAAACTTCTCTCGTCACTGATTTCTCATAGGGAATTATCTCTTAAATATAATCCGAAGGCACTGTGTTCTCGTTAATCGCCGCCAGCCTGTACTGCGGCGTCTCCAGATTCTGCGGATTCAGATGCAGGCTCGTCGTCGTCGTTGTCGTTGTCACTGTCGCGGACGGTATCGTCGAGGCCGACATCTGTTGATTTGTCGAGTTCGAGCTGAGATCACTGTAGTACGCGCTGCTGGGAGCACTGCTCAGCGTCGGCCCATCCGGCTCGGCGTCGCTTCCGGTGTATGCCGTGTTCTGATACGAGGGATGCTCGCTGTTCCTGCTACCGATCCTCAGTTCCTGATGATGATGATGATGATTGTGGTGATGATGATGACGATGATGATGCTGATGCTGACCCGGCGATACCGGAGTCGACGGCCCGTTCTCGTACATCTCATAGTCTGGCTCTTGTATCCTGGAAGCAGTTGATAACGAGGTTCTCGATCTAATCACTAGACGAGCATTCGAGCGGAATGTGCTATTAACATACGCAAGGCGTATCGACCGTATCGATAACTGCCGATTACGCGGCGACGCGTGTCGGATGAGCGCGTTGTTATAACGAGCAATTAGGCGCACTTAGAAGACCTTGCCAGAACAAAGCCAGCTCGTTCCCGATGAAGTCGAGGAAGTCGAGAAACGATAGACCGTTGCGTGTGATTATCGGCTGTCATAATCTGGATTTCGCGATCGTTACGAAGGTGAATAATCGATTTCGGCAGAATCAATATAAGCAATGAAACATTCTAATATTTCTTTTACCAATTTTACGATCATAAATTTTACAGCCATCACATTCCATCACAGTCTTCAATATTCTAAGTACATTATTTTTAACATGACAATTTAATTTAAGATAAATATACTCTCTTCTTCTGTTTAATAGATATTTCGTAAAATTGAAAACGTTTAACTCACCTTTTACTATGTCGAGTGCGAAGTGTATCCGTTTGTAGCGATCCGTCGCTACCACCGTAATGACGATGTAATCTGGCCGCGTCCAGTTCATGATATTCGTCGTCTTGACCACCGGAAGTCGTACCGTATGTCGAGCTTCCTCTCATTTGTAACTGTAGATCGCTCGCGTAGCTCGCGGCCTGCGAGTCCAGTTCCGCGTACAGAGCCTCGTCGGTTTGCATGTGGGTGTAGTGATTCTCGACCGGGAGATTCATCGCCCGTCGGTGTTGAGGAAGGGATAACGGCGTCGTGACGACTCCCGGTGTGCCACCGCCTCGCCGAGAGCCCAACCACGACCATACGTTGTGCCCTAAAGTTCGATTTCATCCACAACTTGAGACCCATGTTGATTAGTATATTTTCTTAACGTATCTTGGCAGAATATTAACGGTAAAAAAGCAAAGGTTGCGATTTCAAATATCAAATGTTATCTTACAAACGTTATCTTACAAAAAATAGGAAAATGAAATAATTTTGGTGAATTATTGGCAAATTATTTTGTATTGTCACTCGAATGATATTTTCTAATCGTTAAATCTTAATTTATATATCTCCTTTTTGAAAATTCCTAGTTAAGTATGACTATTAAACACGCTTAACTAAAATAGGCTTATTTTTATTTCTTTTATTTCTTTTTAACGAGTTGCTCGATGTTCTTCATATGTACGATATCTCGTTTAGCAATATCTTATCGTAAGATACAGGCTTATTTCATAACATCGTGAAAGATCTTATAAAGCTGTCGATTAGTTGAAAACGCCGTTGAGAACAAGTCGCGAGATCCGGTTCTATAATTCCCGACTTTCCTTGGCGAACGAAATGAGACGTACAACCAGTACGAGACGGTGCTACCGCGTTCGCGATCACAGCACTCGCAACGTGACGGGAACACGCGAGTAACGAGCGGCCATTTCTCAACGATCTCTCTCAATGGCGCGTACACATGTGTATGAGAAGCGTCGGACAGCAGGCGTCTCGTAATAACACTCACCGGGGCTAGGCGCTACGTCGTGATAAGGTGGTAATTTGTCTAATTCGAGAGGCGGCCGATCGGGTATGACGGCCACCCCACCGCCGGTACCACCCGCCCCCGCGGGCCCGCCGGCATCGGGCACGCTCGAGTCCTCTACACCGACGCCGCAGCAGCTCGCTGAAACAGAAAAGCGCACTGTGGTTCGCTGCTCTGGAAAAATTTGTCGACGCGAAAGTCGCTTAGCTCGAATTTCGCCTTAGCTCGCGTTTCTCAGGGTAGGTTTTCTCACCACGGACTTTCGGACGGGATTCGCTTGAATTCACGGGACGCGTTTTCTTGCGTCGAAGCACGTGAGATGCCAGGTGAGATTTGGTTCCGAATTTCGATACGTTTATGGTCCCGCGTGTATATATACACACCCTGTGCGCAAATATAAATACCGTCCCTGTATATACATATAGAATGGCGACCCGAATCACCGCATTATGACATGCGTCCGCGTATGGAGAAAAAAAAACGGCTCTTTTTTTGTATGGCCTTATTGTAAGCCTGTCATCGCACCATCATGAGCCTTCATAGAATCGCGCTGAGGGTTGAAGCGTACCAGCGGGTGAGGCGAGTGTTTGAATCGGGATAGGGGAGGGAAGAGAAAAGTGAGGGCGAGAGGCAGGGAGTAAAAGGGAAACGATCTCGAAATTTGTGGATCAGAAGTGCCGCCGCAATGATAACTAGATTCATGAGAATGCTAAGAAGATAAAAAAATAAAAAACGAAATTATAGGAATTTTATGAAAGTCTTTTTTCATTTTCTCTGTCACTCTTATTACGAAAACGCTCTTATATTCTATATACGCATTTTTACGTTCTGAAATGATGAAGTTCGAAAGGTTCAGTTCTGAAAAGTGTCACTCACCGAAAAATAGAGAGAACTGGTTCTCGTTTATTCTCGCACTAGTGATATTCTTTCAAGCGTTTAATGTAATCCGTAGTGGAAGAGAGAGATTATATCTATATTTCTTTACAGAAAAGATGCTCTGTTTGCGAGACTGTGATAACGAATGATTATAACGAACGACTGATAACGAATACTTTAATGAAATGGATGCGTTAGGAATCGTTGGCTATTCGATTCGAGCGTGCTTTCGCTGCTTTACGTTTTTATAGAAACCTGATGTAATAATTGATAACTTTAATTTCGACTCGCTCATTCTTTCGGTCTATTTGCCCTATAACTTACAGATTATTACTTTCGCTTATAAGATTTTTAGAAATTGGACATTTTCAAGCCTGTTTTCACCAATTAATCAAACTTCTCTCCCTATTTATTAACTAGCTGAAGGCATTCGGTAATCCTTGAGAAACGAAAATATTTAATTTCTCATGTATAAAAAATAAAAGATGATAAATTTACTGCTTAGTTTCCACTTAACTAGCGATTTTATAGCCATATAATTGGTTAACGATATTCAGTCGATTGTGAAATATATAATCATAGCTTCAGTTATTCTATTTTCTTAGTATCTAGCTTCGTTAAAAAGTTATTAGCTCGATCTGGTATACGCATATTTTATACCCTTTGATTATTCGTCTTGATCTGACGCGATTAAAATCATAAAGGCGAAAATCCGTTATATCTCTACAATTATGCGTGACTACTCTGCTTAATGCCGTCAGATTGCCCGGTGTCATCGATTATGCCGAAATGAAAAGTGTAATCACATTTATTTGTTAACAGTATATCAAGCACAGTATATCAAGCGCGATTACAACTTGTCCGATTGCGACTTAACATTCCGCTGCTAATCTGCTTATTGCGGAAGCGGATCAGGCACACGACGATTTATCCTCCCGTCATTTCGCAACGGTATTGAATCAGTTCTCGTTTATTTAACTAGTGCGAGAAAATTCCAACGCAATTGTACCATGACATATTTTTTTTATTGCTCCAAGCAAGTTTCTCTAATCATTTTTTTTCCTCCGTTCTCTTAATTTTGTTTAGAGATATTTAATATATTTTACACATAAAATAATATGTCCCGTGCTATTTTTTTGCACGCAAGATTCCAATAGATATCTTATTTTTACAAAATATGTGAGAACTTTCTTATATAATAAAATTATCTTTTTTTTTTAAAATATACTCGCGCGGATAAGGTATACGGCGGCTTCGAGTCGTTCATCTCCTTTGCGTGATTACGACACAGTTCCCACCTTTCGAACGAGTTTAGATAATCAAATCCATTCGTTCTTCCAGTCCGTCGCGCCATGCCACCTGTGGCATATCAATTATCAGGACAGATAGATAGCATATTAATTAAGCAACATGTGAAAAGTGTGACGTTAAAGAACATGTGACGACACAAAGGGAGAAGTTAGATAAATGTTATACTCTTTCGTCACGATCAGATTAAGCTTAAAGACGTGCACTTCCTGTTTTATATTACTGTTGTGTCATATATGAGATGTTGTACGATAAGAATTTAATATAATTTATTATTGTTAAATAAATTTAATTAATTAAAATTTATCCGGAGCTCAATCATAGTTTACAATTCTTCATCATTAAAATGAACTAAACATTATAAATTAAATATATAACTTCACAAATATTTTATTTAAAATTTCTCTCAATAAACATATATTTTGCAGTTTTCTATTATTTTTTTGTTATTAAATATTGGAAATTTTTCAATACAATTAGATTCTGATAAAACAAAATCTATTTGAAATTATGAGAATAAGGAATAGAAATAAAAATTATAAAATATATTAGATATATAATTCAACAAATTTGTTGTAATCAAACTGTTATAAAATTTCGATTTATACGAAAAAAGATTTTCCATCTAATCGTATCAAGTGTACATCAATCGTATCAATATGTGTAAGATTATACGTGTTGAGCATATTGTAAGTATCGTAGTTTCTTGACGTATTATATATCGACTGATCCAAAATATCGTTCCAGTCGACGTGCAATAAGCCGATTAACGGATTCGATTCACCTTTTCTACTCGACTCCTCGATCGTCATTGTATCCGAAGGATCGTACGGCAATCTAACGTGTATAGTATGGAGACCTCTGTTCTTTTTTGCGCGAGAGCAGCCTCTTTCAACCGTCCATTAACGTGCTGCTTGCCCGGTGGCACTTAAAGCAATTCTTATGCATGGAAAGATGTACTATTAACGAACTTTCACTAATTTATTTTTTGCCCGGTGGAATATTCAATTATCCGTAATCTTATAAAATGTCAGCGTGATAAAGTTATATTTTACGAGTTCTCACAAAACACAGATTCGCTATTGATTTAGTTTACAGATTTTTTTATAACGCAAAAATTTCAGTATTTCAATCAAAAGAGAGAGAGTAAATTTTGCTTCTTTTAAAGTAAAAAAATTTTAAAGAAACAAATGATGATTAATAGTAATTAGTAATAGTAATAGTAATAGTAATTAATTCTATTTTTTTTAAAGACATACCAATTTTATTTTTCAAGTTTAAATTTGACATTATTTTTAATTATTTTTTGATATTTAACAATTAATTTTATTCAAATATTTTTTTAGAAAATAACTTGAATAACACAGTTCAAAATTTTCTTTATATAGTACATTTCTTGAAGATTTTTTCACGCTGAACACGAGGCAGAATTTACTTAGCACGATAGGATAATTGGGACGAAAGCGGCCAGAAATATGTTTACCTGCTTTTGAAATATTTTATTCTTTCCATAAGAGAGTAATAAGTTTATATCAAAATCGCAATAATATTTCTTTAATACCAGGATTTCATTTTATCGAAATTTTCCCTTCTATATATTATTACGCGATTAACAGGCACCGTTGTTTCAAGAGGCAATAAATCATCATGTTTTAACGTGTAATTGTGTCTTGGTTGTTCGTGCTTCTCTTAGCAGTTATCCGTTCTAAGATCGGACTAAGAGAGCTCGTCCCTGAGGCGAGAATGACGAAATTACGCGTTCTTGCGGGTCGCAAATATAAATTGTTCTGTATAGACCACCTTGGGCGATTATTTTGTCACAAATAATAACATTATTATTACAAAAAGATCATATTTTGATTTATTTATGATTAATTTGTAAAATTGCCAAAATGTTTTTTCATTTTTTTAATACGAAAGAATATGATATCATTGATAATATAATAAATGAATAATATCAATAATCCTTGATAAAATTTAAACGTTTTTTTAGATGTTCTAAAATATTAATCTGAAATATACATTCTTTGAATATATTTTACATCAATTTCAAAATAAGTACGTTTTTCGTGGATTGTAATCGAGCCAGTTTCGGAATTAGGCTTCTATCGGGTTTAAACATAAAGCACGCTGCAAAGAACCGATGATGATTCAAGAGGTTCAGTGAAACGAGTGTTGGATAATTAATTCGAGTGACCTTCATCCCAGGTGGTAGCACCCTGATCACCCTCTTTTTCTCTCCTGTCTTTCCGCTCGCTCGTCTTTTTACGTCCACCAATTCGCCGCCGTCGGTCGTATGCTCGTCGATCGTATCGCGCCGCGGTTGATTTTAAATCAGAAAATTAATTAGACGCATTTCGCTGTCCTTTATATCGCCCGGTCGCGGTTATCCGTCGCGTCGCGTCGCATCGCGTTACATCGCCCAGTTATATTCTTTATGCAGCACGACACTGGAGAACGTGCTGCACACGGACGCGCGATTTACATCGCCATGAGCGGCTTGCATTATGCGAACTAATTAAACTCCAATCGATGCTGGCACCCGACGTCACGACGGCGTGGCTCTCTTTCCCCATCGCGCCGATGCCCACGCGCGTTCCTATGTATTGGGTTTGTATGGTGGTCCGCTCTTTTCGAGTCCCTTCACTGGTTGCGACGGAGATGGCGATGTAGTGATTATGCCTCTCTCCGGACATGTCTTCGAGAAGGTATCCCTTTTAGCTCTGATAAGAGACATGGCGCCTTAGGAGCGTGTCTCACGTTCTCCAAGCGTCACGTTTGTCGATTCGATTGATTGTTGCTCTATTTTTCTTTTTTTTTTTTTTTCGAAACTGTATCGTGCAGAGTCGGGTACTACTAGTCGATATGTATTTTAGAGATTGCGTTATGATAAATACAAATAAATAATTTAGTCTGTTTTTTTACAGCATCAATAATATCCGCATACATTCAATACTGTAATGCGATGTTAATACGATGTGGCGAATAGCATGTTGTATCGCAGACTTTTGAACACTGATATAATTTTTCATATCGCATATCTCTTCGGATCGTATTATTTTCTTAAGAACGGTCCTCATCCACATGTCTCGTCGTATTTTTCTACGACTTGAGGTTTATGACATGACAAAGCGAGAAGCATTCTTGAAGGTACCTTTTGTGGGCTCTCTCATAAAGCATATCCGAGACGGTATTATTGTGAATGTGAATGTCGTATATTAACGTATGATGAAGAAACGAGCGAATAGAAGGGCCCCGCGAGCTGGTAACTCAGTAGGAGGGACTCGGATAATTGGGAATCATTTCGAATCTGACCTGTCAGCGCCGCTGCGAATCCGCCGCGCCAAACATGGTATGTTAATTCGACATAATTGGGGGGCTAGCCCGCGTCTCGGCAATAAATTCAAACCTTCCTTTATTCTGACCAACCTAATCGTAACCCTACGCTAGTTTCTTTACGAATGATTTTTATAGACCGATTCACGTTTGCATGACAATCCATGCATATACAAGTTTACGATCCATTACGTTCGTTGAAAAAAATAAGTAAAAATGTATCAAATAAAACATTTCGTGGCAAAATTTTGCGAGAAATATGTATATTTTGATGAAGCTTTGCTTACCTCTGCCACCGGCACTCTTTATCCTGTAACAGACGAAACAGAAATGTCGGTGAATTTTGAGAAATATCTGTTGTCATTTATTATATAAAAATAACAATTGTGATAATAATATATTTGCTTCCTTTTTTAAAAATTAATTATTTTTAAATAATAAAAAGTGTGCAATTATTTTTAGGCATTTCACACAAATCTGTAATGATGATTTATATCGGATAATCAAGTTATTAAAAATGAATGGGCTAAACTGTTCTATATGATTATTTTTTTCACGAAAATTATAAGTGATAAAACATGCAAGTTGGCAATCAAGTTTAATAAATCATCTTTTATGGGGAGAACGGTAGAGAAAGATGAGAAGATTGCGATCACGAAAATCCTCGTTTCCTGGCTACTTAAGAATTCTAATCGAGATCTGACCACAGTCATGATTCTTTCGTAATGGTGCTCGTTCCCTTCCTCTCTTCCTGCCTTTCGACGCCCCGTTAGTCTGTCACTTGCCGGATTCGTACGGAATCGATCTAGTTAGCGACCGCTTCATCCTCGTTCTTAGCGTCGATCGGCTTGTTCGATTACGTATCGCCAGTAGGTGGTAATTTAAGAGAACCGAGCGTTGTGGTTGTAAGATGAAACTGTGATCGGTTCGCGGATCTGTCGGCGCAATGATCCGTATCATAACGTTTCACTGTTCTTCGCCAAGTGTTCGAGAGGAGCATCTCCGTCAAGATTGCACTGGGTAGCGCGCAATAAGATTTCAATTTGAACAACCATTAACTCTGATTGATTTTATCTGGCAAAAAGAAAATTTGACAAGAAAGAGACAGCTAATTTCGTGTCGCCGATGAATTTTCGAATTATTTCTCTTTTTCCACTTATGTTAACAAAAAAAAAACATGCGTATAAAAAAAAAGCAATGATACTAACCTTCGACAATGAAGAAGAGTCATCATTACTACCGCTCCGATACCAGCTGATACTAAGGACACTATTACAAGAGTCAGCACCCATCCAAGTTCTCCAGGAGCTTCTGTAAAAAAAGTGAGAAGTTGCAGCTACAAATAAATCAAAGTTTTTCTTTTTAAATTAGATAGACAAAAATCTAGCAACAAGAAATATGAAAAAAAATTAAGAACGAAAAAGATCAGTCAGAACTTCTGAGGTTTCTATACTTTGACGATAATAAGCGCGAAATGTAAATGTATAAATCTGTTCTCGGCAAAAAATTTGGCGTTCAAAGAAAGCGTCGGCTTTTCGCCTTGTTTCAGTTTTAGTCCCGTCGCATTATCGTAATTCCTTCAGGTAAGCCCGGGCCTTCGCCGAGTATATATACGGACAACACGGAGCGTCATATATAAATGGACTCTCGAGATCTTCGCGCGGTACGTGCGGGCGCCCCGTAATTGGCTCACAGCCTCATCCGGCGCGTCCCGTTTCCGCGCAGCGGGGGACACCCGCAGTTTTATTAGGCGTCCTTCGCTATTATTCCTGCCGCACACCTACCGAAAGCACTCTGCGTCCCTTACCTATCCTACTTATCCCGCTGAAATCGTTTCATCTTGAACGCGCACCGGCAGCGATCTCGCGCACCGCGGCACTTTAACGAGGCCTGAGATTATCGTCCGTGCGAACGTAATTAAGAGAATCGCACCGCGGGTTTATTGCGGAGGAAACGGCGGCCGCGAGCGAGCGTATGATGGAGACGATGGAGGTAGATTCCTCTCGGTGCGGATCGGCCGATTAGTCGGGGAATCGTTCTCTCTTCGGGCGCGACCGACGGCGCGGCACGGCCGAACGATTCGCGGTCGACCACCGCATGATTTCCCGCAGCTCCTCTACCTGAAGAGTACTTACACACTTGCCGAACGATTCCCGACCAGTTTCTCGGTTGTTTGCATAGCCGTATTCCTCGCTGAAACGCGAGCTTCGAGTAAGATAACTGCGCGCCATCGAGCGATTCCTTTCCTTCAGCTCCTCCGCGCTCATTAGTCGAGTCTTATGGTTTGTCGCGTTATCGTGAAATATCTTAAACCTGTATAATTAGTTTTCGATCGGTCTTCATTCAAGGTCTTAATCGCAACGATTCTCTCGGACCGACGCGAGTTTAAACATCGAAATGGAGATTAGCGGCGAGCGCTCGCGGAATTACGAACGAAGGAACGGGATAATTAGGTCCCGCTGATCACAGGATTATCCGCGAAAGGGACGGCGTAATGCGCGCTTCGACCGTCCCAGCCGTCGACTTCGTTCGCATCTTCGTTCGTTTTGCAGTGACATTAATCGCGCGCAGTTTTCGAATTCCGCCGAGTAGCGCTTCTATCTTAAGACCGTCCTAAGTATGCTCGTTCGGAGAGGTAGATTCATTACGCTCTTGTCACGTGGCCTTCCGTCCCGCTGGTCTACCTACGCAAACGTGGGTTTATATGTACTTCAAGTTGTCGACACTGCAATCGCTCAGAGCCTGGCGAGTTTGGAAAAGGGGCTTCCAACGGAGAGGAAGTTGTCCAAGGGAGAAGGAGCCGCTCGTGATCGAGAGCTGGCACTCGACTCTGCATACGAATGCGCCATTAATGTTGCTTCTTCACGATTGTAGCTCAGGTAGCGATAGAGAGATGCAGGCGACTGGCCGGCGACTTTTTGAAGCTAATAATTTTTGGATAGCCTCCGTAATTAAGCATGACTAAGCAAGAAGTACTTTCAGGAAAAAGATTCTTCGTTATGCGCAATTTATAATCCAAAAGGAGAAACGAACATTTCTCAGCATAAAAAAATTGCTTTACCAAGTTGTGACGAAGTAAGAGAGACGTTTTGATCTAAAAACTTAAATATTTTTCTATGCGTAACTTTGAAAAATGGATATGCATTTAGATTGATCTGTCCTAGCCCCTTAATAAGGATTCTTCTATTTTTATGTAATTTATAAAATTTATAGATATTTTTGAATAAAACTATTTTGCCTTTATAATAAACGAATGGATATCGAAGATTGATCGAGACAGAATACAAAAAGAAAGATGCGTTTAACACGTTGTCACGTATCTTTGAATTAAAGGCAACAAATCGTGTTGCGATCGGAAAGCCGAAGAAAAAGAGAGAAAGAGCGAAGAATAGGCAAAGCCCGTCTATCAGCGTCACGTTCTTGACGTGAACATAACAGTGCACGCTGCGGCTGATAACGCTTACAAGAAAGTTATCAATCATCTTACGCCGAGATTGACCACCTAGACTAATGCGTGTTAATGTCGGCCAGCGTATGCAAGTTCCCTATTACAGTTATCTTAGTAAATTGTTTTGAGCTATGAACAAGCTGAGCTAGTTAGGTAGTCTCTTCAATCTGTATATCAAAATTAATAACCTCTTATGAACTTTCTCTATCTCATCTAAGCTAAGATTTTAATGATGTAAAAAACTATGGAAACGTTTAATTGTATATGTCACGTTTTCACCTTGTGATCTAGGCGGATTACTCGCAATCATGTTGCAAAATATTCTGCCTAATGCAAATATTCTGCGTTAGAACGTTTCGTATATTCCTTTCTTAAAAGTCCTTTCTTAAAAGACTATTTTTAAAAATCATTAAAGAACGTTGATGATTAATAAAACCTGAAATCTCGAATGATTGTCTATGTCTCATGATCATAATTTTATTTAAATCAAACTACACTGTTACTCACATTAAGACGATTATCGCTTTATTAAGATAAAAAAATCGTGATTTCGCATGTCCGATCAAATTGCTATATTGATATAATGGCATTTTTTTCAGTATTACAATCATTTTGAACACGAATCATTTCCTTTCCTTTGAAGAAAGCCCGATCATCCGCCACTGTTTTCGCGATCGAGCCTATCATCATTTTAGTTGACCGCAACATCTGCTTCACCTCTCGCCGCATACTATCCACGATCGCGGTTTAATGTATAATGACGGCTTAGTGCACGCTGGCTTCATCGCTTTACCGCGTTTCAAAGGTGATCGGCTGTTAGACGTAAACGAAAATAAGAACGAAGTAACTCGCTTGGAGTCGTAACTTCTCGCATAGACGATACTATACGATCATTTAATCTCGTTTGATTCTATGTGCTCTTGCGAACCGTTGCGAATGGAGGGTTAAAGAAGTTCGCATGCTTCATACGACTTAAATTACATGAAATTCAAAAATAAAATAATAAATGTAACAAATATATAAATTAATAATAAAATAGTAATATTAGGATTATTGAGAACAAAGTTATTATTTTTGCAATTTGAAAATTTCCAATTTCCAATGACATATAAATATAATTCAATAATATTAAAAAAAATCATCACACTAAATATTCCTTTCTTTCTTTCTCATTAAATACTGTGATTTTATTACATAGTAACACAGTTGAAAAGTATATATTATTTATTGTTGACAAATTTAAAAAATTTCGCATTGTGTAATAGACAGTAAATTCGAAGCGACAATGAACATATCGCTTTTTTGTTAATCATAAAGTATTACTACGTTTGTGGAAAAAAAGAACTATAAATGTTAGTAAATTTAGTTTTACGTTATTATTATTTATGCAAACGGATTCATAATTTTATGCCAACGTTTCGTATAAAGTTGTATTTTCGAGAACTTCGCCATACGTAAATAATACTGTTATTTTTGCATAAAAATAAATAAATGATATCTGCAACAATGCGAGCATATTTTTACATGGAGCCGTGCTTCGTTTGCTACACAAAGGCGTATATTTATTCAAACGAGTTAATAACGAAACAGTCAAATGGATTCGCGTCACGATACTTTTCGAACAACAATGTACACCAACTGCTTGTATATGGAATCGAACAAACTTCGAAGATCAGTAAATTCAACGCTGCTCTGCCATTATGGGCCCCTCGACCAGTCTCCGCATACCGTTAAAGCTTCTCGTCGAGATTTCATCGATAACCGCCTCCTCCGTAGCGTACTCAATATTTCTCTAGATTTCGTCGATAGTCGATATGCTTACATTCTTTAAATCGGCCCCGGCATTCTCGATCACGTTGTATATATATATATATATATATATATATATATATATCGTATATATTTCACGCGAATTCTCTTTTTTATTGGCCTCGCAACCGCCTCGTTCCATCGAGATCGTTCCGCGATCCATTTCGACAGGTGGCCCAGAGTCCGCCTCGTATTTCAGGATTCCGGACTCCAATTACGGGTCCTGCGAATAACCGGGCGCACTCTCTTTCCCTCTCTCTCTCTCTCTCTCTCTCTCTCTCTCTCTCTCTCTCTCTCTCTTCCTCTCCCGAGAACCCTCCCGCGACTCGGTCCGGTATCTAATTTCCGATTCGTACGGATCCGTGGGGGGTCGATATGTGAACTCGTAGCACGTAAGGGGTATGAGCATGTGTCGTACCCCATGTACATCGTTTTTACATATGTTCGCTACTACCGATCACGCGACCATGACCATCGGCCATGTCGACTTGGTGTAAATTACAGCGCGATTTTTTATACAGAGTATATGTATATCGATTCGGCGAAATTGGAATAACGCTCGTATCGCAGTTACCGAGAGCCGTTTGCATAATTACGTGTGAACATACATTTTTATATGATCGTCGCTGTTAATTAGATCGCACAATTTATTCTGATTGCTTTCTAGACATTCTGTTTCGTGTATTGGTTTATTCAACGTTCGTTGTTACATACACATTTTGCGCAATTTCCGGAGTTACGGTTTATCAACATAAGATTTGCAGATGAGTATATAACTCAAAGCGAGTTCCAGTTTGGGTCTCGATAAAGGATGCGGTCCATCAAGTAAGATGGCACTTTATGTGGTCATTATGCAAATTAGCAATTATTTGCTCGTAGGTGTATGCACGAAAATTACCGGTGGCGTAGCTCGTTTAAAAGATCTCGATCGATAAATCGAGCATATTCAATGACATACGAAATATAAGATACAAGTATATCTTACTTTAATTATATTTTATATTTCCTGAGTTG
This sequence comes from Pogonomyrmex barbatus, assembly GCF_055798465.1. Classification (NCBI taxonomy): domain Eukaryota; kingdom Metazoa; phylum Arthropoda; class Insecta; order Hymenoptera; family Formicidae; genus Pogonomyrmex; species Pogonomyrmex barbatus. The sequence continues at coordinate 18,499,443 of NW_028297116.1, forward strand.
TTGTATTTCGTACGAATTTCAATCAATTGATGTGATATATAAAATTGATCAAGAAAATTCGGTTTTTTTTTAATATCAAAATGAACTCTTAACAAGATTTGAAAAATCAATATACGTTGAATTCATCTTTAAATATTTTATAATTATAGTCTTATAATATTATAAGATTATTTTTTACAAAAACTATTAATTGAGCATCTATTATGAAGTACGAGTGATCATACTTGTTAATACAATGCTAATTGTTAAGTATACAAGATAAGTATACAAGATAAAAATATAAAAACGATAGCTATATGAAACTCAAATATGTATAATTCAAAATGTAATTCACGTTTTTATTATTATTTTTTTTGAAACATAAATGATGGTTTCTGTCACAAATTCTCTTTTTGAAACAGTATCGCCGCAATTTGCATTATTTACGGGCGTGCGAACTGGGAATAAAAGCCAGTGGACAGACAACGAATATTTGACGGCCAATTTGAATGCTAAGTGAAGGTGTGCTTTCGCTCCTTCTCCGTTGTGAAATTATGCCGCGGTTCAATAAGCGTAATTACAGCAAGTTGTCATTATCCTTGCCTGAGGACTTCCTCTCCTCTTATGTATCTTGCGGCCCTAAGCCCTTCGACCATGTCAGGGTAATTAGAGATTTATCTTAATTACCTTCTTTCCGTAATAAATACCGTTCTCGGCCGTCTTGAAAATTTAAACCGGCAGTATATAATGCACCAATATTTGTTTGAAACGCTTTTTTCATCTTCCGGCGATGTTCCGTCATTTTTAATTATTACAATATATATGCTGCTTTCGATTTATTCTATAAGGGATATTAACGAGCACGAAAGGTATTCGCGTTCACAAAAGTTTGTAGTAATAATTCATGTCCATTTCCTGGTAGCTTCTTGTTTCAACTTTTGGGAAATAGTTATCTCACAAACGAGATAGAAATTAATATTGCAATTCACATATCTCAGTTAGATAGCAAAAAGATACTTAAAAAATTAAGAAAAAATAAATTTAAACAATTATTTATATCGTGACTAAGGCCATTGTCCGAGCGAAAAAATATTATTACTGTCATCTTTTGACGCATACATATATAATTCATGCCGCCTGTGATGTATTGCTACAAGTCATACATATTTTTTGTTGCAAGAACAGGTTCAACAATTGTCATTGTGAAATTGGCGAAATAATTAAGCGTTCATACAACTGCATGACGTTGGATATTGTAGCAAACGTTCCGCGCCCACGATCCGGATTTCGGTTTAGCTAATTACCGGAGGCGGAATGTATGTAAACGTAAAACGAAATTCAGGTTCATTAATCATCATTAAAGAACGATTCGGTGTTGCCAAAAGACTCGTACGAGATTTTGTGAGTTGAAAAACGGACACACGTGCGAAAGTGATGTCCTGATAGATTTTGTGTGTGTGTGTGTGTGTGTGTGTGTGTGTGTGTGTGTGTGTGTGTGTGTGTGTGTGTGTCTTCTTTCTTATATTATACGAGGAAGAAGCTCGTCAAAAACTTTTGCAATCTTCATTGAATTTTTTCAGTTTTGATTAAAAAAAAGAGCCATTTATTATGGCATTTTAATCTCTACTAATTACCATATTCGAGAATGTATCGATGTTAAGTTGTTAATGACCATTAAATTTGATCTTCCCATTAACGAAAGACTCGATATCGAATCATTTTTATATAAGAAATCTGAAACGGTGTACAAATAAATATAAATGTATTTATATATATGTATTCGATGAATTTCAATAATATTTTTCATTTTATTAATATATTTAATGAGGTTGTTTTGACAGTTCTTCTTGTCGTATAAAAATTACATAAATAATGAGATATAATCATTAACCAATTCGATGACATCGAATAAGCAAAATTGCAAAGTATTATTTATGTGTATCTATAATAGATTAAAAAAAATTTTTTAGATGTGAATCATTTTAACATAAAAATATCATAATTTTTAAATTTCAATATTTCTTCTTAATAAGATCTCTAATAGCTAAATTAAAAAAAAATTATTTAAATAATAATATTAAATAGTAACGTTATATAATATTTAAATTAATTTTTTGGACGTTTTATTATAATGCATTATAATATACTTATTATATATGCTATATTTAATATATATATATATATATATATATATATATATATATATGGGTTTGTATTATTATTAATATATTTTTAGCTGCGATTTTTTCATCAAAGAGATATATAAGTGAAAGAATCTCAGTTGACAATACAGTCATCGCATATTTATCATCTTTCGCAAAAGCGAAAACAGAAATCAAAATGGTCTGGACAGGTTGAATAAGAAGTCGGTTTACCACGAGACAGAACAGCTCAATTTCTTTTTCCTGGTATTCGCGATGCGATATTATCAATAAATATGTCATTAATAATTTATTCGCCACGTCCAGCACCGTCGGGGGTCACTCGAATATTCTGATTAGAGTATACTGAATTCTTTTAACGATAAATTAATTTTATCCAATTTTACTCTATTTTATTTCTTTTCATCTCTTTCAATTCCTATTAAGCTAGATGGCGATAAAAAAACTTCTATTTCTAATCTATAATGTCTAAAATAAATGAAGAAATGAAAGAAAGATTTTACTGAAATATCTAAAAATTTGGTTAGATATAAATCTGAAAATAATTTTTATTAGATCATTAAAGTAATTACATAGGATATGGCATCAAGTTGGTTACTGGAATATCAAAAATGTTTGCATAATCGTTAGGTTTAAATGTCCTGTATAATCAGGTCCAATAAAATTATTTTCATATTTGTATCTGGCAAATCAAATTTTTAAATAAAATTTAAAAAATTTTTAAATTTTCTATACATGTATATTCAAAGGAAATCTTTCTTTTTGGTAATTAATAAATATTATTTAACAGGATGAGAAAGTAATGTTTTAAAATTTTTTAGTTTATGTAGAATTAAAAATTTGTTGAATTTTGGCAATAAATATTTAAAAAAATTACGTAGAACAAAGAAAAATGCTTCATAAACTTGTCTCAGTTTGTCCTGGGGAAATTTTTGTGCTTTAATAGCGAGAACTATTAATCTAATCTAATATAGATAGATCTATAAAAAATGAAATCTAAATTTTTAATAGTTAATGAGTTTTCATAAAATGACATATTAGTTTTAAACATACAATAAATTTAGAATGATAGAAAATATTTGGATAAAGAATAAAGTTTAGTCAACAACAGTGTCTGCCACAATCATTTACTATACATCAATGTAAATATTTCTTCATCGTTATAGCATTCAGCTTACCAAATACAGTAATAGTAAATTTCATGTAATTATATGGGAAATTAATTGTTTAGATATCCGTAAATAAAACTTAAATGATTAGAGATTTTAAAAACATCTGGTTTGTAAAAGGTTGTTTCGCCTACCTGATGGCTCAATATACCTGCAGTTTTATAGGATAGGATTCATTATATATTCACGTTTCTTTCTACATTTACATGCTACCGACTGAAATGTATAAGGTAAACCTGATAAGATATCTCTTCATAAACGTGCGTAAATATAGCAGGCTTTTAGCCATTATAGTGGCAATTTAACAGTCATTACTATTTTCATTACTATTTCCATCGATAATCGACGAGGCGTGCATTTCACAGATAATAGAAAAAAAGACAAGATATTCTATATATGATAAAAGTGATGAAAAATTTCATAATTTGATTTCATTAGGCAACGCACGCCATGAAATTTAGTAATAACCATATAAGAGAACAAAATCAGTAATGATTGAGGTTTCAAACGCGATGAACTTAATCCAACCGCAAATTATTTTTATTTGATTTTTATGATTTTCTGAGAGGCCGCGTCCAAGTATGAAGATCTTCAAAGGTTTAAGAGAGATGCTTCATCGTGTAAGCTAATGTAAGTTGTACAGACGTTGGAGATATTTGATCCTAATGCTTAGTTCTTAAGCACGTCTGTAAACAGATCGTATTTAAAACTAACAAACGTCTCATCAAATTTTATAAATATTTTTTGTCTATGATCAAACTTCCTTCATTTTATATCCTTATTATAAATTATATATTTTATATATATATATATATATTATTAATCTGTTAATGTTGAATCATGAAAAATCTAATTGTAACATTATTATAAAGTATTTTGAAAACCATTTAATTTTCATTTAAACAATTTTCCATTTCTTATAGTTTCGACGATATTTGCTTGGAAAAAAAATAACTGATTTCTTTTTTCGAAAGAACATTTCACCTCCTAAAAGTGATATATGAGTATAACATATAAAAACATATAAAAAAATATGTAGTCTTTATCTTTTTTATTGTAGGTAATAAATAGTAAGTAAATGATCTTTAGATGGGAGGAATGTAAATAGTCATTGGCGAAGAGCTGTCACGATCATGGGAACTAACAATAAATATTACGAGTAATAAACGAAAGATCCCAAATTTCAAGACCGGCCAGTTTTGTTAATTTTTCTGTCTCCTACATTATTTAGAATATAACATATCAATTCAGCAAAATCGGAAAAGACTTCCATGTGTTTTCTTGTAAAAATTGTATATTCGCGCGTTTTATATAGTAGAATTAAGATATAGAAGAAATTTTATAGAATTAATAGCAATTTTATAGAACTAATAGTAATACTTAACAATATCTTTCATGAAACTAATATACATCAACTATTTTACTTGTCGATTTAATCTTTATCTTCTTTATTCTTATTTTTTCATAATACATCGATACTAAAACTGCCAAATTATTTATTTCTATATTTTTTATTTCTTTCTCTCTACATTAATCTTGTTTTATTTACAATCAATTTTGTTTAAAATTATATAGCTTGTGTAATTGATCTTCAACAAGAATTTTCTACTTTTTTTCATTTTTTAAAGCCATTTTTTAAACCGCTCGATAATTTTATCATCATCATAGGTTGGAACCTCCCATAGTAGTGATGAAAAATCGATTACAGCTTTGAGTAAACGCCCTGTGTGTTAGGTATATACGTCTTTCGGACACATCGTAATTCACGCCGCAAGACTTTCACCGCTAATCGTTCGTCGACTTTCGAACTCTCATATATAAAAGATACACGCCGCTTGCTGAGTTACGAATAATGGCACGTAAATCATGTCGATCGTTCTCGGAACGCGCGAGTTACAGGTGTACTCGATTCGGATATTTTTATTAATTCAATTAATGGCAGTAACGAGTTAATTCGTAGTGAAAAAAAGGAACATCGTGACGAATGACCTCACGGAAGAGAATCACGTATTCTGATGTTCTACGCCGTGCTAACTAATCGATGTTCGGCTGAACCTACATATAAAATGCCAGCGGGATGTCGAACGTTTCAAAAATGCTGTCCAAATCTGCGCCATGCGGTCAAGAAGATTCGCGCGTGGTCGTGTGATGACATTTCGAATTAAGAGACTGCTGAATTATTCATCCAGTCGTGGTCTGACGATGTGCGAAATACGATCCCGGTTGCGAGTCTGCGTTACGTCACTCTAATCCATGGTCAATGTTTATCAGGTCGATGAAAGAGAGGAGAGAGAAGGGGAGGGGGGAGAGAGAGAGAGAGAGAGAGAGAGAGAAAGAGAGAGAGAGAAGTATACTATTATTACATCGCCTATATGTCTGACCGAATACGATGAACGGTAGAGTTCGATAGAATTTGATATTGCCGAGTCTTTCACGCTGCTTGGCCTCTCATTATCTGCGACCTAAAATCAAGATAAAGCTGATACAAGTTCGGATCGTAGATTGAAAATGCGTGTAAGGTGTACGTAGCATGTCCCGGATCGGTGTTCCGATGGTCGGCGAGGGGAGGGTACGGGAGCGAGGGCGAATGCCGGGAATAAAGAATAGTCGAGAACAGATCCATCACCAGGTGAACGATCGACCGAAAGGAGTTATCCGTCATCCCATCTCTAGGTTCACCAGCCGACGATACTCCTCCACGTCCGTCTCTCCTCTCGTCCGTTCTCTCCTCTGTCCGCGAAGGTGTGGCCGGCGAGACAGACGGACTGACAGTCAGACAGTCGGTTGTCTTTCCATGTATATCCGCGCGCTTCATCTCGAATCCTCTCTTTCTCTCTCGCTTGACGTGTACGATAAAAAGATCGCGCGGCCGCCGCAGCGGCTTCCTGAAAGCATTTAATTGCCGGCCTGGCACGCGATCAAATATCAATTATCAACACTTTACAGAGCGTTCTTAAGTTCATCCTCGTCATCGGGCTGCGTGGAATAAATCGTTCTTGTTTAAGCGAAACGACCGAACTCATCGATCTGATTGATCGAATCATTCTCTCATCTCAGAATTATTAATTGTGCAACTTTTTTCATTTCGCGGTGGGTAAATATATATGCGCTATACTAAATAATAATTATAAATTTAATTTCAGAAGAAATATTAAATACAAGTTTTCCATATTAAGATACAAGTTTATAAATTTTTATTTTAAATATCCGTTCACTTCAGAATCTTTTATTTTATTGAAAAATTATATCTGTAGGAGAAAAATAAATGTTATTTAACCTATATATATATATTTTAAATATTTAAAATTTAAAACGTTTTGATACGCAAAATTATCTGTGTACATTCAAAAGATAATTTGTTAATTGCGATAGGAATGCTTGGGAAGGGAGAAAGTAATGATACAAATAGATAGATAGATCGATGGATAGATAGATAAATGGATAGATATGCGGAAGGGATGTATTCAACTACACCAGGTTTTGCAAAGCTCAGTAATGATGCGCTTATCCGAACAATCTCGCCGACTGGATATTGTCCTTCGTACTTAGTGAACGTCGCGTTTAGCCGCGGGGTTATCGAATGCCGCATTCAGATTGCGTCGATTGATCTCAGATCTAAAATCTGCCCTTCGAGGAGAGCAACGCGATCGCACCTTGATTGGCAGCTTTCCGAAGACGTCAGCGCCGCGCCGCAATGGACGAGGCGAGTTCCCCAGAGGCGTAAAACGGTATCAATATACCGCACGATGCAATCCATACCAACAATGGTCACGATGATTATATAACATTAGAAACAACGATGGTAATCGCGATAGCAGAAATACCGTCAATGATTACATAATTACGTAAGATATCTCAATAGAATCAAAATGGAATATCTTACTTTTGCAAATGCGAAGTACATTTCATTTGTTATGTTGTTCATGTAGTTACATGTAAATATATGTATTTTTTCTATTTATAGATTGTTTTGATAAGATTTCATACAAAAATGGTCACAAAAAATAATTTCATTAATTTTAGAAGTTTTCATGAAAACAAATATCTTTGATGCTTTTTTTAACTTTTATAATGCAGTATTTTTTATTTTGATAATAATCTTTTATTTAGATAAAAATATGATCAACAGAAGTTTGGGTAATAGAAGTATATTTAATATATAAGGCATATGTATATTGTAAAAATCAGAAGACCTTTAATCGTCGGAAACGCCACACATTTGTTCAATGTTTATTCAATATTGATATATTAATATGTAAATGTATAAATTATATAACTGATAGCCTGTTATGATGTATGATGTAACGTAATTTCTTGAACGGAACTTTTGGCATATTAATGGCATCCGCGTGCATTAATAAGCAAGAAATTTCCTTTGGAGAACCAGTCGGCTATTCCCAGTGGCTGTTCGTGAGAAATACTCTATGCTTATACAAACGGAGCTTAGTTAACGGAATCGTTCGCTCGTACACTCCACATCAACCCTGAACTCGAGAAACCCGCTCGAAGGCACTTGGTACACGTCAACGTCAAGTTCGTACCTACGTCGGGTAAAAGTGTAAGAATACAATCGAGTGGATAGGTTCTTCTGTGGCTCGGTTCTGCGCACGTCGGGCCAAGAAGAAGTGAAATAGAAAGGGAGAGAGAGCAAGAAAGACGGAAGAGTACTTCTTCACGAGTCTTATGGTCGGCGTGTGTCTTTAAAAACTTTCAAGAGGCACGCGCGTTATCGTTAATAGTGTACGAAGAAGAGGCTCATGAAGAAAACAAAGGCAGCATTGTCGCGTTTACGGAACTTGACGTTAAAGTCGGTCCGCGGTATAATCGATGAGTCGTAATTTGATGATGATTCTATTTCTCAATAGTCCGAGCCGTAAGCGTCATCCGAAAGATTCTTTTTGTCTATGTGGTTGCTCTTATAAACACGTATATTTGATACGATGGAAGATTTCGTCAATATAAATTGAGATATAAAATACGTTTTGTAATATCTGCAAAATGTAGCGTAATTGTATCCGTTTTCATGAATCTTTCATCGTTAACAAGATATCTTAATGATATGTCCGAAAAGAAATTATAGCAACGCTCGTCGAATAGAGTTTGAGTAAAATTGGAATATAAGGGCTTAATTATCACGGATGAGAAGCCTGGAGAGTTGCCTGAGACTTCGACGTCCGTACTTCTGGGTGGCTCGTATAAAATTCTTTGAAGAACAACCGCATCGCGCAGGAGGTCGACAGCTTTCGCCGCGATCGGGGTGGGAAAAGTTGATCTCTGCGAGTTGCCGCCGGATTTGTCGAATCTCCCGACTCACGACGATCGCCGTGGATACGCAGAGATATTTCTATGGCGTCTAGTGTAGAGATACGTGACGGCAGTTAACATCTTCTTTCGCGTTCTCCTTCCAACCGCACTCCTACGTGAGGCAAGGGGAGATGAGGAAAAGGACGATAAATAACAACCCGCTTCTGCCGGACCTCGAGCGTGCCTTTACAAGCATTCCTAAACGAGTACGGTGTCATCGGCAGGTGGAACGCGGATGTTTCCGGTCGCATCTCATGTCGTCGAGATAAAGCGACTGTGCTCGGCATAGCTCGGTAAGTGCCGCAGATAAGGAAGTCTCGCCGGAATGGCTTCGGTGCGTCACACCGTTTTCACGTAATCATCTCAGCTTGTAATCACGCCGAAACGCCGTTAGAAACTAGCTTGAACGCATCAATAGTCGAGCTCGCGACTTAGTCTGGAGAAAGATCTTCGAGAGAAATTTAGACATAAGATATGCGCTTATATCGCATAGAAGCATTAGAACGAAAGAGGGTTGCTTGGCAACTCTCGGAGAGTGAGATTACAAGTATTTTTCTACGTTTCTCCTCTCTTATCTTAAATTTCAAAACTTTAGACTGATTCCAATTCTCTTTGCGATTCATATTGAAGATTAATAAACGCATGTTATCTTTTTATGTTATAATCAATTACTTTCCAACGTAAGTAAACGACGTTTACTGAATACAGCGCTACAAATTGTTAAATGGAACGACAGATATGGGGCGTGTGAGTGTTTCAATCTGCTGCAACAATCGATTTTATTTTATTCTCACCATGACATAGATTTTATCAGCTATCCGCGAGGCGTCGAAAAGAGGTTGCGACAACAGACTTGGTAACGCGAATCGTGTAATCACGAGGCGTAATCAAGCGGCCCGTGAGATATCACAAGCTAAATGAAATGTCATAAACTTTGCTCGTGACTTTAATGAAAACGTTGGCGCGCCATGTACCGTGAGACTTACTAATTACTGCGTTCTGGCGATCGCCGGGATTAAGCCGCGGCGTTACGTATATTATGACGGCTTCCTAGTTGTGATTAATACGCGCTATTATAAAGTAAACTTCGGCGCGTAATCCACGGGGCAATTTGTACGGGGAGGCTGCCAAAGAGAGATAACACGCAGGGGACACGATAATTAACTCCGTACCAATCATCGTTAGCGGCTCGATTGCTGTCCGTTGCGGCGAAATCGTGCGATACACGCCACGAGCGCGCGCACGTAGACATCGATGTGCAATGCACTTGCACTATCTCCGTAATAAACGTACCATTATCCAATTTACCGTTTTCTATAATTCACGTGTGCGCCGACGAGCATAGCAATATGCCGTCCGCTTCTCGCAAGATTGATGATTTGCCTATCTGCGTCGGCGATCTTTATTTACATATAATTAACTCGTGGCTCTTTGAAGTTGAATTAATTATCCACTAAAATGCACGATTAATACGCTCACCAGTCTTAGGCTCTCTTCCTGTGTAATTTCTCCGCGTTCATGACAGCTATCTGATGGCATTAGCGAGCCCGCGATAATTCATACGTACCTCTCTTCGCGAGATCGCGAATCATTTTTCATATCCGTCATCGGCCGAATGAAGTCTACTTGTACATTCATATTCACCGGCGACACAATCGAAGAACATTATGGACGTTTTAAATCTGCTTATATTAGTTATGAAAACATCGTTAGCTCATCCTCTCAAAGGAATTAGATATTATATCATTTCGCTCTTTTCGTAAATCTCTCGTTTTCTTATATATCTTCCTTCTATTAATCTTTGTAAATAAATATATGAGTCTTCATCCTTGCTTATAAAAAAATCGTATAAAATTAATATTCATGAATTAATTAAACAAAACAATATATATAAATTTTGAAAAAGGGATCATACATATGATACATATAACTTTTTAAAAAAGTTATTATTTTTTATACTTTATATAATATGTTAATTTATATAATATTAATAATATATATATAATTATCATTATATTAATTACGCATATAAACTCTGAAAATACTATTCATTCACGTTCTGTTACGAATAATAATATTTTAAAAATGATGACGCCTAAAACACAAATCTTTATATCGATCAGTCTGTTCACGATGATATGATGTTTCTATCGAGCTACATTTCGGGTTTTTTTTTATATCAAAAAATATTGTATTGTTCGCGAAGCAACAAATGTTAAATTCGTACGCATGCAATCACGCATTCGCAATCGAAGGAAATCGTGCAGTTCGAGTGGTAGCCCACGCACCATTCGAATACGTCGCTTCGTCGGCCCTGCCAATAAATCTACGTGGGCGAGATCGGCTTTTAGATTAAAAGTGCGCGGCTCGGAGGCACATAAAGAGGCGGGAAGGTGGGACTCTCTCGAGCGTTACCCATGAAATTTTCGCTCGCGCGCACGGGACTCCCTCGCTACTCGTTCTCGTTTGCATTCGTCGGCATCGCGCGCGATATACAGGCGCGAAGGTACTTACTTTCGTCGCAACGAAATGCCCGACACCATGCCCGACTCGTCGAAAAAGGAAAGCGTCGAGAGAAGCGACGGGGAACGACAACGTGAACACCGAAGACGAAAAAGAAGAAGAGGAAGAGGAGGAGACGAAGGAGACGGAGGAGGTGGTTACCGTTGGACTAAGAGAGGCCTCGTTACGTTCTCTTGGTCCAGACGTATACGCAACGAGATAACATCGATTCACTACGGATATTCGCGATATGGCTACCTGCTGGTTAGCGTACCGTGGAAATAGTAGAAAACGCGTTTGCAGGTGAATATAGCGTGAGTTAGATGTGCGTATTATTTATAGGAAGATTTTACTTCGCATTATATCGCATAAGTTTAATTCTGACTCCTTGCGTCGGAGCACAGAGCAATGAAATAATCTATTTATTTCTATCTATTTATTAAATAGCACGACTATTCCTTGTTGCAATTAATGTAATTATTAACGCTTTAACGTACAGACCGCAAGCATTTGAACTCGATAAAGTCGAGAGATTTGCGTGTCGCAATTTTGTGCGCTTTATTTCTTATTTCCTTGAGAATAAGGCTTGGTCCCTTTGTACAGCGTACTTCACTTTGCTTAATGTCACGGTGCAATTAATGTCCGGCGATTTATATGCGCGCCGTTATGCATCGCGCATTATTAAATCGATTCATATTCCGACGCAAAGCGTTGAAATTAACCGTCGTGGAGCACGAGATTTCTAGCGCAATGAAAGGCAGATGTTAAAGTCAGATAAAAGTATTCGCCAATTCTCATAATAGAAGTTTATTTATTCTGTATGATTATTTACATAGATACAAATTAAATTATATTACAAATGCATTATATTGCATGCAAATTAAAATTATATTTATGAATGCATAAATATAATTAAAAACTCGAGCAAATCTATTTATTCCTTAATTAACCTATTGATTTTATTATAAATTTATTAAAAATTAATAAAATTTAAGATATCTATATATAATATTTAAATTATGTTATGAATTTAATGACAAAAATAGTACATTTCTTCGTTGAAATACGTAAAGATATTTGAAAATATTTAAGTCCGTATACTTTTATCTTTTCATAAACCTTGAATTTTAACTTCACTCTTGTGTACTTGAAAATTTAATAAATACTCGAACTACTTTCCGCTGTTAATTTGACACGCTTTCCTGAAATATTCTTTAAGGGCACACTCTTAAGAACATAATTAATCGCCCTTTGTTCTTGCGTTTGGGAATCTTCTTATTGGCTCTCACGTGTAAAACATTTTTACTCGTCGTTCGTAATAAATGCCACCCTCGTCGAACGTTAACGAACCCTCGCGCAAATCTCCGAGTGCGAAATGTACGAGTTATTGCTCGCTGTTGAAGTCACGCCGAATCGTGCGGTCTACGTCGACACGAGGCAAAAGACCGAAAGATACTCGCAAGCTTGCATTAAGTTCGCTCTCTCCTCTGTTTTTCTTTGGTCTCCCCGCCTTCCTCGTTGTCTCTCCTCGTCGACAAGCACGGGCCTGCATCACGTCGAGAGTAAGAGGCGCGATCTCGTAATTATTACGTCGTGAAGGATGGGAAGTGACGCGATGATTACCGCCGTTGCCAGCCTCCTTGAAACCCCTGATGCACCGTTCTCTCGCTCCGGTTCTATTTTCTTTATTTATCGCCGAGTTCCACTCGTGCGCCATACTTCGCGATTTGGCGACAAGGGCGATGCGTTGCACATCGAAGCGCACAGAGCCGTGTTTGTTGTAAATCGTGTAATATGTGACGCGTTTATTTATAAGGAAAATAAAATGAAGGAATGTTTTCTCAAATGTAAAATAAGTTCAAATCGACGATAGTAATTAAGGTTTAATTACTTGGACGATGACGTGATGACTATTCATTTTCATTCGAAATTTATAAACGGTTGTGTCTTGTCTTTTTTACGCATGGAGAACATCTGTGGTATTCTGATTGAATCTGCAAGAGATAATTTTATCACCGTCGGAAACAAAAGCTTGAATAATCAAGAAAGGGAGATTACATTCGAAATATAAAACTTTCGCTTTCACCGCGACCGGAAATACGCTACAACTAGCTCTATCCGATACATAATGTAAAATACGAGGAGAGATCGACTCGGCGAATCACGCAGTGGTGTAAAAGTGCTGTCATAGTTCTGACAGGGTCAATTATCCCCACCAGTCGATCGCCGCCATTCTCGACGTTAATTGTCGAGCGGTATAACGTAGCACGACATGCCGGCAGCACAGGCGCCACAATAAAAAGAGGAGCAGACAAGGAGTGCGTCCTCCTCGCACGATAGGATGCACCCAGCCGCCATTTTGGTGGCGGTGCAACAGAGGCGTAATAACTGCGGGAATTCATGGTAATGGCGATAATGCGTGCCCGGACTACAGGGTCCGCGGGGCGGAAGAGGATATAGGGGCGAGGCTCGTGAAGAGGCCCAACGGGGAGTGGGGAAGCACCGCGTGTCATGATGCAGAAACTTGCGTACATTTCGTGCGTACGTGCGAACATCGATCCCGAAGGGGAGAACCATGGGAGCGGGAACGGCGTGTTTCTGATTGGTCGGGGCACATCAACCGGATGTGGAGGTCGGCCTACGTTGGGGGAAAGCACTCGAGAATTATCCCTTGCAGTTTACATGTTACGTTAGGAAACACGGGGAGGTCTGTCGAATTAATATGTCTGATTACCGATGACTAATTTGTTCTATTTCGCGAAATCAAATTTAATAAAAGAGTATGTAATTGTTCCTTGCAGAATTAATATATTTGACAATAATTTGCTTTATTGCGAAATAGAATATTTAATAAAAAATATTTAATTTATAGTCTAATTGTATAGAAGTAGAACGTGTGCACCTTTTATGTCTCTGTCAAGAAATAGGAAGAAAATTGTAGCAAAGCATGTTTACAAAGTGCGAGAATTTGTTTAGTCAATCCTCGTATTATTTGCCTAATTGATTCATCATAGATCAACATAGATAAATGATGAAAGATGAATAAGAAGAAACGAGAGAGACGAGAAAACATAAAACTTTTAATGATTATTGCGTGGCGAGCTTAATTGTATGCGGCTTCAATTATTATACTATTCTTCAATTTATCTTTGTTTTTATGTAACATCATTATCAATTTCCATTCAAAAACATTAAATTACGAGTGAGAAAGTAATATTACCATATATAAAACTTTGCATAAATACATTTTGTGCTCTCACAAATGCTCTCACAAGACGTGGCAAAAATCACAAATGACAGAGATGGCAAAAAAGCCATCGAGCACAACACGTTTGCATTACTTGTCATTACGTTTAATGAACGTGCTTAAGACGATCATCTCGTACGTTCTTAATAACGATCTCTCTCGTAATCGCATCGACGTCCCGTGTCCAACCGTTGATTTGGAGCAATTCGGAATAATGAAAACCCTCGCGTAGCATTTCCTGTGCGCGACAAGCAGAGTGTGAAATAAAGATCTTTGAAATAATTACATGCCAAGTGATAGCAGGTATAGATATTTTTATTCATTTTATCACAAGCTATCGACAAGCTAATCACAACATTTTAATGAAGAAAACTTTTATTATTCAATTTTTTATTCTTTTATTGATAAAATTATATTAGACTATATAAAATAATAGTTTATTGTATACATTAGCATAACGACAATAATTAAAAGAGGAGATCTAGATGCGTTTAATGTGTTCGTAAAGATTTCTACAACGGAGTAGGAATTTCACAGCATCGTTACAATGAACCTTCGTTGACGTTTATTCGAGAGGTATCTGCCTAAATCCTGAAGCACGTACTAGACTGGAAAAGCTGTTTGACGAATAAACACGTTGCAAACATGGTCGAGTGTATATACGAGGAATAACCCTCGGTCCTGATGTGGACAGATGCATGGCTCGAAAGACCACTCGTCATCTTTCGAGATACTACTAGCTGAAGTGATGACAAGAAAAACTGACAGAGCGTAGCAAATGACGAAAGTCACATTACTTGATGAAGCAAACATATTTCGATAGCACTTTTACTCGTGCCCGAAATTCCTTGAATTGCGTTTCGAGAGACTTGATATGGATCAATTAAGACGTTTTAATAAAATCAGGATGCTCGAGAGCTAACGAAACATGCCGACAGCAAAATTAAACATATTTACTTTTTCTTCTAACATTGAGAACTTATTTAAATATTAGTTTGTGTTTAAATTTTATTTTGTCTATGAAAGAGTTTAGCTTCTTTATAGTTTTTATAGATTTTTAAATCTCGATTAGATAATAATGCACTACAGTTATTTCCGAAGATATTTTATTTTATATCCTTTTGTATATTTATATCACAATTTTTATAATGAAACATTAGATTCTTTGTTTTTAATTATGCTTGCATGCTATATGGTTAAATTAAAAAGAAAACTGGTGTATTTTCTCTGAACGTGCAAAAGCGATAACTGATAATAGATAAATTCTACGAGCAATATAAGACTTACCAAGGGTGCCGTCCAGAGAAAAAGAATGCCTATCGTTTCTCCATGCCCAGGAACATAAATCGCAGGTGGTGAGTCCATCGGTGGCGATGCTCTCTTCGGGTAGATAAGGTGGTCTAGGTGGCGGCGGTACAAAACTCCCAATAACAGCCCACAGAGAGTCGACGTCGTTACCGACGCCGGTGTAATACAATAATTCTTCCTCGGCAACACCGGCGAACCAATCCATATCGTTCACACTAGGATGGACTGTATTTGTACTCGTTGTAGTTGAACCGGTCACCGTGACCTAAAAACGAAACACTTGGTTAATGTTAATTTATATAGTACATTTAAAGAAGCGTGAAATAAAAATGAAATCGAAAAATTTTTGAAGAAAAAATAAAAATTTCTTAAGAATTTTTATCAAGAATTATCTTTAATCACAAAAATCTTATTAAACATACAATATTTTCATAATATTACATTTTTACATATATTTTCATATATACTATGGATAACATTTGTTACATTTATTAAACAATACTTTTAGTCACTAGATTGAGAAATTATTTTTACATATTATAATTTTAATTTTTCAATTTTATTAAGTTAATGTTTTATATTTATATCTAATTAAGTTCATAAAAATTTGAATCGCTGAGCGTAATCTGCTGTTAGATATACTGTAGTTTACATTTTGCTAGTCTGTTTGCTTCCAATGCTCTGACAGTCCTGAGTAAACACAACTAATGGAACTCACATCGTATTCCTCCAGCATGAGGTTGTAGAAAAAAATCGAATGCATCCAGCCTGTCACCATTGGTACATGTTTCAGGAAATGATGGAGCAAACAGACGTTAAAATCAAAAGAGTGAGGAACAAAGTCGGTGCATCTCTGAGCATTTTTCTTGCTTAAAACAACGACGAACACCGGATACAGCGGGACTTCGCAAAGATACGTTCAGTGTCTTAACTCTTAAGACAAACATTGAAAACTGTATGGGCGGTAGCAAACAAACGCATCTTCTTTCTTTCTTGCTCTGATAGATTGCTTCCTGCATATTGTGCACAAATTTAATGAACAAGAGATTCGATGAACAGTAACTGAATCTATACGTTGATTAACGAAGTGAATCATCTAAATCTCTTAAACTTAAGTGTTTAGAAATATTCGTTATATAGGAAATAAAATTTTTTATTTCAATAAATAAATTAATACATATGTTATTAATACTTGATAAGAATTTATTCCAATAATGTCCAATTTTGTACAATAATTTATACCGTTTAATTTATTTATGTATATTTTATATTTGATTTAAAAATGTGCAATGAATGTGTAAATATTTCATGTAGTAAACAAACAAGCACCCAAGATCACGCATGATTAGCATGAATTAAGCAAGAAAATCAAGAAACATTGGATATTCCGAGTGAATAGTTTGAAGAGATATGTATAATCTTCAGGTTCGTGCACCTCGTCAAATAGTCATTACTTTGATAGACGATTCTGAAAAGTGAAATTTCGAGGTGTAAGGGGATTTAGTGATGAATTCGCGAGTCGGATAAACGGATTATTAGTCGTAAACGGATTCTTTCAGCGTTTATAGTTTCGGTTGTGTAGTAGCTAATTAATTGTTAAAACATAAAAATATTACAGAGATATGAGAGAGAGAGTGTATTGTTTTTTTTTTCCTATTGATTGATTGATACGATAATTGCAGTGGTTTTGGTTGTGTGAAAATATAGGTTTCTTCGAACATAGATTGCATGCAACATGTAACTAATGATTTTATTCATCCGTTGCCATGAGGCATTCCGACGTGTTTCATGTGAACTGCATATCAATCTCAGATGCGCAATCAGATATTCAAGCGAAATGATACATTGATGATTTTAATATTAGAGATAAATGTAGTTCGGAATGGTAAAACGAAAATATCACGGCGTCTAATAATATGCTTTTACAAATTACTGCAGATAACCAATTTTCTTAATAAATCGTACAAAACTTCTCACATGTAATATTAAAATTGAAGCTAATATTTCAATCGACAACAGATACGAAGCAAGCTACACGTAATATCATTAAATGAATTTATTGAATGTTATATTCAATATACAAGACAATATCGAATCTCATCTATAAATGTAACAGCTGCTGTTAAGTAGGATGCGTCGAAAGTGCCGAATGATATTCGTGTTTGGCCATCGCATTTTAAAAGATTTAAAAGATTGAGGGGCATAGAAACAATGGCGCGCGAAGCGTTCCTCTCCATTGAATTCCATCAGCTTCGGATCTGGTCGAACGATCGAACGAAATAATCTCCCCGTAAGGGATCCATTCTCGAGCGCCCGCGGTGGTTCTTCGCGTTTGAAGGTTCGCGTCTTCGGTAGAAGGCTTGACGGTTTGCGTATCATCGGCGGGATCGGGAGAGTCACTGTGTTTATTCTCCTCCCCGTTCTTTGTCGTGACTTTTCCACGGCGGCAAGGTGGTTGCGGTGAAGATTCGACTACAGGCACGATGGCGTCCTTGTATTCTTACAGAGGGTGGGGTGCTTTTGTGGCGTTGCGGAGGAGGCTCGTGGTCGGGATTGTGGATAGGACCCGGGAGAGACGCTGGGTCCCGCCGCTTGGCGTACAATGGCATGCATTGATCGGCTTAATTACCGTGATATCGGCGTAATTAAAGCCCCGTTGTGTTGGGGTCCTTTCTACGAAGGCGTCGAAGTAACCCGTGACTCGACTCCCGGCGTCAGGATTCTCGCATTCTCTCCGTCTCTCCTCTCGATTCCACCGTACGATTCTCGTCAAGGTCCCCTCTGTCACTTCCCCCGCGTTCCACGGCAACGCTTTGTTAATAAGCCATTATCTGGCCGGCGACGCACCTTCGGCGGATCGGCGAGGCGCGCGTTCAATCGCGCGGAGTTTTTAAAGAAGCACGGCTCGCCGAGTCCAGCCATGAAGAAATTACGAAGGCAATCTCATCCGGCGTGTGCGGGTCCATCCAGGTGGAGTCAATTTTTCAAGTGAGCACATCCGCTATATTGCGATTTGATACCGAGAAAAGGGACGGTGGATTATACCCACGTAATGACGAACGATATTGGAAAAAACTTCGCTTCGTGTTTTCCTTTTGCTTGCTTCGCTTGTTTCTTTCTTTTTAATTTCTCTCTTAATAATTATTAATTATAATTATTATTCAATTTTAAAACCATATCTTATCATGTTATCCCTTTTCTTATAAAATATTTGTAAATAATTTTTAAATTATGATATGTATATATTGCTTTCATTTCTTTCTTATGGCAAAAGAACTTCTAATTAAACTTCTAATTAAACTTTAATTACTGAAGACTATTACTAAATATGATCTCATATTCTTTATGAACATCCTATATGTTAAATAATAATATTTCAAGACAATCGAAAATCAACAAACTGTCACACACGGTTAATTCTTCCGATTTTTAACGCTATCGTGATGGTATAAATTTTTTGTGTCATACCGCATCATCGGTGTATTCGCATTGTTTGGATTTGAGGTCAAAATCAGTGTATTGTGTGTTACTTTTTCAAGATAGACTGTAAGAAGAAACATCTCATAATCAAAAAGATAATTTTGGAGTGTGAGTGACTGTTTAAAATCTCAGGTTAGTGAGAGAAAAAATAATTTACGTTTTTATTCGCGAGATACAACAATATTTATTCTTTCAACTGATTATTCTCTTATCGTAATATTCTATATGATATGATTGTGCGATTTTATAATAAATATTATTCATGTCCGCGTTATATAAGTAAACATATAAAAACATATCAAAATCATTTGATTGATTTGTGGTACGTCAATATCAACTTAACAAGAACCAATTCAAATGCTAGTACCTTGAACCATTATTTTCTGATTTCATCAGCTATGCTCGTTATATTCGAAGGAAACATCTCGTTATAATTACGAGGCGTTGGCGTTTACGAGCGAAAGGGATGAAGTCTTATACTTGTTAACTCTAACATCCTGTTCAACTGCTCTGTCGTTTCTGGACAAGCTCGACTCAATCGTTAAAAGATTCGTTAACACAAGCTTCGTATTTTAATCATATATATGTGCGTTATAATTTAGAGAGATTTTAAACTTCTTTTATTGATTAATTATCCTCTTATGATAAAATTATTCTTTTTCATCTAAAATATTACACACATACACAGAAAGAGAGAAACTTTCAAAATGAATTATTTGAAAATTTTGGTAAAAAATAATTATATCATTAAAGATATAATCTATATAATAGATATTATGTAATTCTAGGTATTTGCGTGAAAAAAATGATAAATATATAATATTGCTCATGATAGATTGAAACATAACTTTTTCGCGCAATAGGAATATAAGAAACTTTGGGTTCAAAGAGCCGACATCCGGTATGCGAATAAAATTATAGGGAGTTCTCTCAAATTTCCATGTTAAAGTGGGTCTGAAATTCTTTCGACAGTTTGCTTGCGATTCACACTATTGTCCCTGCGGTTTAACATCGTTTCTTCGTCTGTCTCTCCATCGACCGTCTTCAAATATATCTTAGAGGTCGCATCGCGGAATTCGCGCCCCGTTTCTATCGAGCCGCCGTGTCGCCTCTCGACGTGTTTCGTCGGACCGCACGCATTTGCAATTCTGACACATTTGGCGGTGAGGTATAACTGTGCTCACTATTCGCGAACGGATCTTCTCTTCTCGAGACAGAGAGAGAGAGAGAGAGGGGGGGAGAGAGAGAGAGAGAGAGAGAGAGAGAGAGAGAGGGAGAGAGAAAGAGAGACAAAGGGATGAGAGCTCCCCAGAAGCTACGTGGCGGGAACGTTGGAATATCAAATAATTCCCGGAAAGATCTCTCTGGTCCATCTCACATCGTCTTTTCGATCTTCTTCGATCTTCCATCCTCTTCGTCGTCGCTGACATCTCGCAATCTTCGTGGTCCCCGTGAATTTTTGGCGCTTCTTGGCGCAAGACGGAGAGGGAAAGAGGGGGGGTATGTCCCATTATTCTCCTTCTACTTTCTTTCTTTCCTCTCCCGCTAAGTTTGAGGGGTCGTTAAGGATGGGTTCGAGGGCCATAGCCGTATATAACGGATAATTGACAGTCGTGCCGGACCCGCCGTTTGCTTTGCATGGACATTGAATTCGTACGGATGGATGTACAGCCGAAAGAAGACGAGAGGCGGCGCGACGTGAGGCTAAGAAATTCGACCGACTGGCCGAATGGAATCGCGAGAGAGCATGAGACGTGACGTTCCAAAAGGAAGTGAAGAGTAAATGCTCGCTCTCATTCGACAGACTCGTAAATTCTTCAATTTCAACGTTCAGAGTGGCACAAACACGATCACGCTACTATCTACCGTGCGAGGGTCAATCCCATTTTGACTTAATTGCAATCCGATGCAGTGATATGTATCTATGCGTATCTACTTTTTATCGAAAAAGAGATAAAGATATGAAATTTAAAATGTGCGAATATAAAACTGTAAAAAATGAGGTCTTTTCTCAAGAAATATAGAAATTTTAAATTTGCGCAACGCGAACAGTAATTGACATAATTAAAAATATGTTTCTTTCACTTTTTAATCTTTTCCGTTACAAATAGCAAAGCAATTGCAGCTGTAGAGTGTACGAAACATATTAATTAAATAATTATAGTGACTACATATGATTCAATTATGTAATCGTGATATCTATCTCAAATGTCATGTAGCATTTGCGTATCATTTCAGTAAATGGTTAAAGCTTTAGTAATGATAACAGCTAACGGAGACATAAAGTTACTGGTTTAATCAAGTTCTTTCTAAGTCGTGTGCGTAACTGATAAAGATACGGAGTAATTAATGGACACTTGCGAAAGCGACGTCTTGCCATCGTTCGCAATATACAATTTTACGAAGAGTAATATGCTTCCATTCGCGCGCATTGTTATTATCTATGATTTAGCGAACATGCCTATGAAAGACCCGATAATTGAGAGAACAATTTAACCGGATTGACAAATGCGACGAGATTATAAAGATCCGTTGCGTATGTGCAGTTTTGTCTGTGCGAGAGTCGCAATGCGAGAGCACGCAGCTACGCTACGAATCACAAGTGGAGCGTTCGTAATATCCGTGAAAGTATATGAAGTCTCCTTTAAATTACGGCGCAAATTACCTGTGCGCCGCCATCCCACACGTGCCACGCAATAGCACGCAACACCCTCGCGCATTAAGAGAGCTAATGAACTTCTCAGAGTATATTTCAGCCGGCTGTACATTTTTTCTCGATGCGTTCCGCGTCGTTACGAGGACAACGGGGATGATGATTTTCACACACGAGTGACTTTTTACCGAATCGCGGGTCGACATGTAGGAGTACTTGCACGCATATACGCGCGCACGTGCGTAGGAATATTAACGCTCGTGATCACGCCGCGAGACGACGGATCTTTAATGCTTGTCCTACTCTCGCGATTTGCGAAGGCTCTTTAATCAAACGACTTTATTATATTGTTCGTGTCACCATCTTTAACGTTCAGACTAATAGGAGACATGTGTTATTACTCGGGAATTTAATGTATTACTCGGTGCGTGATAAATTATTTAAATATCTTATACTTGCAATTGAAATTATCTAATTGCTGAAAATAGAATAGAGATTTTTTTTTTATTATTAATTTCGTAAATAGTTAAGCATTTATAAATGGTATATGATATAATAATTATAATGTCGCATGTTTATATCAACTAAAAATAATTATTTTATTTTATATCTCTTACATGATTGTTACGATGAGTTGTTCTTTCATAATTTTGTAAAAATCTTTATATTAATACATTATGCTTTTTTTGATTTCGATACATCAATATATTCTCAACTCACTCAAACAGACTTTTTGTGACAGTATCTTTTATTACAATTTTATTAGCTCGATTAGATTTTGATTATTGATTTTCGAAGTAAATTTCTGATTTTATCACAAGATCAACGTCGAAATCTATTTCGTTCGCTTCTTCTCTTCGAAGGTTGAAATGAACGGATAAAAATGACTTGTCAAAAGATACTTTAGTCCTCCCGAAGAATCGGGTGATCGATCTAAAACGGCGAACAGGATCTACAGGTTCTGTTAACTTCTTGCAGGGACGTACCTGCGGTTTTCCGAACCTGTTTCTTCTCATTTGTGTTTCTCACCCTTCCTTTTCCTGTCGCAGCGGCTCGCGTTAAAATCTTGTTCTCATTTGGTTTGTATTGGTGAACGAGATAAAATCCGGTGGCGGATTAGCCCTGGTAATGGTATCGATACAAAACCAGTCAGTGGACCGGCCCGATGTCATAATATTATGGTACGTGCTGATGTTAGTGGCATCGTGTGACGCGAACACTTCCCTTTCATCGAGTGAACAATGTTAGTATAGTTGGAAACCAACGTAACGGTAGCGAATCAGCGATGTCGAATCACCGTTACCTGAGATAGAAAGAGATAATTTTCAAAAATAGAAGTTATTGAAGAAGAGTTATTTGTTTCTTCACATATAAAATATTGTTTCTATTGACAAGATGACCATTATTTCATCGTTATTTCATGGGAAGAGCAGAAATCGGTAACAGATATTGATATAGGAACAATTGCTCCGTATGCAAAGGGGAGAGAGAAACGATGCATGCGCATGCGAATCCGGAAGAGCATTGTCCCATAATTAATTTTCTGGGAGAGCGAACACAGGATTTGCCGATAATGAGTTGACGTGGGATCGGGGATCTCGTTTATCTTCGTCTTTCACTTCAAACTCTCTCGCGTGCACCCGCGATCGAACATGATGAACGTTCTATGACTTATCCTTGTCCATCTGACGAGGTCGATCGTAGGAAGAGAAATAGCGAGAGGAGAGGAAACGGCAAACGCTGAACTGAACGAGAGCAGGACGAAGAGAGGATACCGATGCGGCATAGTAGACACCGCGACTACTTTATCCGTCTGTACGCGTTGAATCATCCGGTCGGTTTCCTTTCACGAGTCGATGGCAGCCGTTCCCGCATCAAGGCCTGTGGTCTCCTCGAGCAAGCATAATGACTCAATCCACGATCCACCTTGCCCCCACCCTCCTGCTGACCACGAGGGGATCTTTCTCTCTCCTCTCTTTCTCTCTCTCTCTCTCTCTCTCTCTCTCTCTCTCTCTCCCGACTTCTTCTCCTACCGTGCCTTCTTTTCTCTCTTTATCTCGAGAAGATTATACGTCCGTTCGTCTCTGGCGACCCCGAAGACAAGAGATCTGTGGTTTTTCTCGTGACCGCCTGCTTTGCACAGTTTCCTTTGCCGCTGTATTCTTTAAACTCTCCTTTCCAACTACTCTTTATCTCCTGTCCTCTTATTCTTCTTCTTCCTTGTCTTCTTTGTGATCGACTCTCGTGAAGTCGACTTCAACGGCGTTAACTCGTGCGCTCGCGTGACGCTGTGCTGTTTATAATGTTGGACGATCCCTCTTATGATTATACCTTGCGATCCTGAAGTCCGCTATGACGACGAGCTAGGACGACGGGGCGCGGACATCCTCGAATAACTAGGGCCGAGTGAAATAAACGCGTAAGATCGGTGGCTGATTGGCCGTCGGCTATATTATCTGCGACAGGCAAAGTGGAACGTTAAAAATTACCAGTTGCTTGAATTAAGACGTGAAACTGAAACACGTTTAGCGGCGGAATATCTCGCAATTATTAGCACTTGCCTCGTCGAGGTATTACCGGATTGAAGAACGCACCGGTCGGAGAGCCCATCGAAGAATTATGCATCAGGCATGAATAAATGTACTCTAAGCTATTCTACGATTTCGCTGAAAACGATAGAATTCCGCGGTGTCCCGTGACAAATTGATTTACGTACAGACGCTTTTACGGAATGTAAGGATATATCGTATTCACTGGAGCCGCGTAATTTTAATTTCCTTTACGGTATCCACTCGATTGGGGAGAGATAGGATACAATATACACGTGCATGCGTACTGAGAGACGCGGTGTATATCATGCGGAGGTTAAGGTCAGCAATATATCCTTAGCTAGAGAGAGGAGCGGCGATCCAACGATCTGCGTTGAGGCATTTGAGTAACGATTACCATAGGGTCGCAATTGTACCCGAGATGCACGCGAGATCGCTACCGAGTTGCGAATAATTGCAGCTCGGAATAGAAGTCGCAGGATATTTGCAACAGCGATAATTCGGTAACATTCACACGTGAGATTTATTATCATCGAGATGGTAGAAAAATTGATGAAATGCTCATAGTATCGAAGTGGCGAGAAGCGATTTGCTTCGAATGGAAAGCTGAGAGATGCATTGATATACGTCATTTTTATGTATGTAATCGATGCCGGTACAAGGATGTTTAGAATTACCATTGATATACATGATCGAGCACATTGTATTTTTTTTTGAAAATGTACGTGTATGTATACAGCGCGCGCGTGTATGTGGTGTGTGTGTGTGTGTGTGTGTGTGTGTGTGTGTGTGTGTGTGTGTGTGTGTGCGCGCGCGCGCGCGCGTGCGCGTGCGTGCGTGCGCATGAACGCGTGTATGTGTGTATGTCCAATCTTTTAGAAGCCTCTTACTCTTCAGATAATTTAATATTTGTCGCATAAGAATGCATTCAAATGGCACAATGGCCGCTTAATTGACCGTAGGATATTGAAGTACCGCGGACAAACACCATCTCGTGCAGGTGGTTGGTTCTCTATCATCGTCAGAAATTGTGGTGTTTCGACGTTGACAGTGAACCGTTCCGGATGACTCTGCACTCTTGCATCAAAGAATGCGGTCCAGAACCGAGTCAAGCGCCAGGCTTTAGGGTTGCGAGAACAGCGATATTCCGCACCAGGTGTTCTATTGGAATTTAATAATAGAATTATTCTTTGTTTTTTATTCAGATTTGTTACGTAATGTCATCTATCATTTTTATTTTCCCCAACAAATACAACAATTAGTCTGCTATATATACGGGGAATTCGAATTATTCGTTATTATGTAGTTTATTTATAATCAGTATTGCATGTAATGAGAAATTTAGATGGTAATTCTAAATTTTATTCCAATATCTTGAAGTTCAACCACATGTATCTCAAAACAAATCCAAATATTTTTTATTCTCGCCCATTCGTTCTGCGTCGCTTCATAGCCACGTGCACGCACGTGGAACGATATAACGATTCGCGTTTCCGAGTAGTGCCGGCTGCAGAACGAACCGGCACAGAAGAATGCTTAAAGACATCTTTATCCCATTCGGTGCGCGATAAGAATGGTCCGGCCTATTATTATGATTTCAATGCCGCGCGGACCGCCGATGCAAATCGAGATCGTGCAAGTCGCTCTCCAGCCTATCGGCACCACCGATCGGCACGGTGATTGATTCTTCGGTATTCATGCGGATCGACGTGGCGCGCGATATCATCGTCGTCATCGTGAAACCGTCATTCTAGTAAGAGAGACACAGGAAGAGAAAGAAAGAATAATGACACACGTACATATTTGAGGTATGTGTTCTTGTCCATATGTACGGCGTCGCGACGTTCAGTCATTTCAGTTTCCGGTGAGCTGCAATCGGCGGCCACAACCGGTTCAAAGCTACCGACTGTACCGATGTACTACCGATCACAGTTGGCCGGATAGTTTTGAGTCTGCCCCTCGACGGCAAAGTTAGCCGAGCGAAACGTCATTTTTCAAGCGGCCGGGTTTCTCTTGAGGATCGCCGGCGTGGTAGCGGCCGGTCGGTTCTGTTCGCATCGTGCCAGTTAAACAGAGAAATTGATTCATGAAATATGAGATCAATGCGCGTGGAACATTTAGCACCGTGTTTGCGGTCTTAATCAAGAGTTGCGCAACTCTTGCAGGTTTCCGAACGATAAATAATAACGTTGGTCGTGACTGCCATTACTTTCGCCATCTCCAATTGATTTTTAACGCATATTCTTTTAAAGCCTCTCGTCAGGAAATATGACAGATTTTTAATTCATGTCGTAATTCCGTTAAGCGACAAGGATAATTTCATAAATTTCCATAGATACTTCGCATATGGGAAAAGTTTTTTTTATCAAGAACACAATATTTTATATCGATAATATAGAAACTATTTCATGACAGATAATGTTTATCTCACGTTATGGAAAAGGCAATCATTTAAAAACAGAATAGGAAAATTGGATAGACTGACTTTTATAAGTTAATCCAAAGGTTAAGGATTGTAATTAAGAGTTCATCAAGCTGAATCTAAGCCGTTCGGAAAGCCGTTCCATTTCATCACGAGGGCTGCCCAGCAGACGCCATTCGTTATGAACTTCCAAGCGAACTTTTATAAACTCACTCGCACTGGCCATATCTCCACGCGATCGTCGTTAGAGTCCCCTCGAGCGCCGCGCGCGCTTACATGTGCATGCGAGATCCGGTTCCCCGGCGCTTGCTCCGGCTCGAACCGTCTTCTTGCCGCAGCCTGTTTCGTGCGACAACGTCGGTGCCGGCTTAATAATGTCCCCGACGCGAAACCGTAACTTTGTACGACGGACACCGGATAAGAGCCGAGGCATCGAGGATCCACGGTGTACGCGGGCGCGCCGGGCGAGGAGCGGGGAAGGAGCGGGGAAGGAGCAGGGAAGATCTCGGACCGCGAACGAGGGAAAGAGGAACCTGTTATTTCGGCGGGCACGAAGCCGAGGCGAGATTACACGCTGTCACACACCGTTCGTCGCGCGGCTCTTTTCGGACCCGCGGATCCTCTTCGACCGCGGCTCCGGCCTGGGCTTTCTCTCCTCCGGCCTCGAGGGGCTCCCCCTCGTTTAAGGAACGCGTGAACTCGCCTGCGTAGCCGAACATCCAGACGTCTTATTCGCGCGATTATCATTGTCCGTTGATTTGTGTTTCCGTGCTCCTCGCGCTCGGCTTGTTGCCGATGGTTAAATTGTCTGAACTTCCGCGTCGAAAGTTGACGAGTGATATTTCGCACTGACTGAATGCCACAGGTTTCAACAGATTACGAGGTAGTTCAGATTTTTTACAATGTTTTAAATTATTTAGTCTTGTTGGAATGAGAGAGAGAGAGAGATTGTCTGGTCAGAATACGTTCTTTGTGTGCGATGAGAAAACAAAATGCATCTACTTTTCCTATATCTGTTAATTTATTAAAGAATTAGTTTAAAAGCTTGTGTTATGAAAGATTTTATTTATTTACTTATTTATTATACTGCATATTTAACGTCTATTTGATATTTTGTGAAGATCGTCTTCTCTCAGATAATTGTTATTTAATTGACACATAAAGTTGCTAAGCAAATACTAGTTTTCTGGTCTTGAGATTTCATTAATTATACATAACCGGCAGTTTAAAAATCTGATCGCCATGTCTTATTAATTTAATTATATAACTATTAATCACGTCAGACGGGAGATAATTGTTTCGCATTATTATCTTCTTCGATGCGTCTTGAGAAAGATTCAAACGCGAACACCTGGCGCCTTATCCGCTACGTTTAATCCGCGTGATTATCATCGCCGGCTGGTTGGCATCCGATGATCGCGCATCATATGAGCGTATCTTTGCTGGCTGGCAATTCATATCCTGAAACCTGATAGACAGGCAGTATCCAAAGAATCGAACGCGGAAGACAGCAAGGAGAGTTCGCGACTTAGATGACCGTCGATAGATCCGTTGATCGATTAACACGAAGTGAAAATCATGTGAAATCATAAAGACTTTTCTATGCGGAAATTATATAAAAATAATTAGTATTTATATAAAAACATTTTCATATATTTATAAATATATCTACATTTATATAAAATAATTATATAAAATATTATATAAAATAATTGAGAATATTAATTCTATCGATAAAACTTGGGGGTACTTTTTATATAACATTTTCGAAGTAGAATAGTGATTCATTAAATATTATAAACGCAAGATAGTTAAAAATCCATTAAAGAGAAATGATCGTGAGAAGTTTTCATATTTATTAAATGATGGAATTACAGTAAATGGAAAGTTAGTAAAGTTGCGAAAAAATATTACGTATAATATGTGTACGAATATGTCAGATAAAATGCATATTTTCCTTTCTTTTTCATACTTTCTTTCTTTTGCCGAAGTAAAATCGCACCTTTCCTGTTTCGCTTTATTGAGGATACAGCTACAACATTCCGTCATTCACTTACTTCAAATCTTATGATCAGTAATAACGACTTGGGTTATTCATAATCGGTATATGGTTGGAAAATCCAATGAATAAAAAGAGAAGAGAAGTGTTAAATGTCGATTTGCGTAACGCTACAATACTTGCATTGTTATTATGGAAATCGTAATTATCCATTGTGTCCCTACGAAAATCTTCAGTTTCTTTGAACGGTACTTTTTAATTATATGATTATTCTTCAATGATTTAATGCTCTTCCGTCATATTTTTCCGCTTTAAATAATGGAATATCATTTTACACGTTACGATATCATGAAGATTGTGTCATTGTCGTCTGTCCGGAATATTACAATGATCATTATTTTCATGAACGTATTGGCGGCTACTGCGGTATTTCATACGACCAGATGAATAGATACGACTGAATAGACAAACCAAACTTATCTGGTTTCAAATGTCTCATATGTATTATTTTCTTCTCCGTATAGGCACTATCGTGTTTGATCAAGATTAGAACGGTCATCAAGCCCCCGCACTCCATGGAATATTTTTTCCTTCGCTTAATAAGGCCGTCTTTCTATAAACCTCTATAAACCTGTCTGAAAAATGATCACATTAACAAAGACACAGCTCGTTTTCCAAATTTCACTTCCTGAATACACTGTCGTCGAATCTGGTTTTATAAACAGTCACTTGTGTGCTATTAAAATCTTTTAAATTCTATGTCTTTATGAGTCATTTAAATAATATTAAATTTCAAGTATAAATAAAATTCTCGATTGCTGTAATAATTAGGAGAAGTATATTTTTTTTTACGTGCGTTTTTTATGTACGTATATTTTTTTTACGAATGCTATTCATTCAAGAGACATTTTATGTCAAGTTTGACTTTACGACACGAGAGTTTAAGAGAATGCAATGTTAAGCGTAATCGTTCTGTGCATATGTTTGCATCAGCACAATTTTTTCTAAACGTCGCAAGGAAAAAAAAAATTCAGACGGATATGTCTTGCGTCTCTCGATTGTAAAATCTGGTTGTTCCTGGCGGGGGGGCACGGAGTTCGAGAGAAGTGTGGGCGAGCAGAAAAGGGGAGAGAGAAAGAGCGAGACCGGAGGGAAGAAATGCCAGCTCATAAATAGATGAGCTGTCGGAACGCCGGGATTACGTATGACGGGACATGAGATCGGCGGCGGCGAGATGATATCTGGTGCGGGTAGAGGCCTACGGTGATAAATTTGTGGGCCCTCTGTCAGGTGGAGGCGCAGGAGTCCGAATATGCCGAACTCGAGGCCGTCTCGGAGCTTCCAGCCGTGCGCGACCACTTTTGTCTCGTCGTTGCCGGAGATAAAGGGAATCGATCAAACCGTTACGAATTTCGCCACCGTGAAAACGCGTCGCGGACGTGCGTCTTCACGCGAGGCGGTCGTCCCGGAACGTTCCCCGATAGTAATCGACAGATTGATCGATCGATAATCGATCGATGGCATGCCGATCAGTCCGTATAGATACGCGCTAGATGCGAGCGTTACGACAGTGTAATTTTTACATTTTCAAACATAGATTTTATGCCGATTAAGATGTTACACTTATTTTGCAAAAGAAAGCAACGATAAGATTTGTGCCCTATAGAATATTAGATAACTTAAAAAGAAAAGCGATTTAAAATTTTATAAAAAAATATATTTTTGCAATTGCATTGCATACTTCAAATACTTTCTTCAAATATACCTTCTCTGCTTCTTGTTACGTTCATATTATTCCATTTTTTAGCAGGCTTCGTCTTTCCGTCGGTACCTTTCTTCCCTCCCGGCTATTTGTCACTTTGTGTTTCGAAAACGCTTTGCGATCATTTGCTTTTGAGCTCGCTTTCTCGTTGACAAGCTTAGGGGATGTTCTCTTTTCGTTTCTTCTCTTTTTGTGGCGGTATCCTATACGGCGAAAGCCGGGAAGTGTCTTCGACGTCTGATCCAAAGGGATTGGACGTTTGTCGGGAAGGGAACGGGACAATATAAGAAGCCCCGGCTATAACATCAGAATTCTCATAATCCCCCAAAGAGAAGGCCGGCGCTGCGCCAGGAGAGACGCGATGTTTTAATCCGTAAACACGTCGTTTGGCCGACGACAACGAGAACGACGACAACGACGACGGTCGAGCCTCGTCGGCATTTTAACTAACAGTAATCCCCCGCCTTCGTCCTCACGCACACGCTGGCCAGTAGCAACCCCGTGAATGCTACGCATATTCCGTAACGCGGCAGGGTGATCTCATTCGTCGCGGCCGCCATCGAAATTCCGAAACGGAGATTTAACCTGGATTCACCGGATCCGAGAGAGAAAGAGAAAGAGAGAGGGAGAACGGGTGTTGGACGGGCTCCCGAAATTAATGGAAGGATTAAGAGGCGCGGCTTGCGCGATAGTATCCATACTCGGCGAAAAAAAGCGATTCCCACGTGTTTGCCGTGATAAATTCGTTTTAATTAATCGCAAATTAAACCCGGTAACAATTATCGTCGGATAAAGCGTGAACAATTATTCGAACGCGTTCCTGCGCGAGCCCAGCAATAGCTGCGGCAAAGTGAACGCACGACCGATCGGTTGCTTCATAACACGCGTTTCTCCGTCTGTATCATATTTCGTCGAGATTCAGTAATATTCGATATTCGGTAAGATCGAAGTGGATTAAAAAAAAAATCTAAATGGTGTCGGCAGGTGTCCGAACAGCAATTACCAGACGATCTCTTCCTCGTCAAAAAGCGATGTGCAAAAGTGTTGGGAAAAGTGTTGCATAATACGATTCACGATCCTTATCCGTTTGCGCGAGACGGCATCTAGATATTTAATTGGTACTCACATACAGCATGCGGTTGACTGCACTGACATCCGTCTACCTTTCAAGTCTTTTCGTCTGATCTTGTATCGAGATAATACGACCAGTTTATACGAGCGTTAAGAGACTCCTGCGATAACGAGAAATTTACGCGATTCGTTTGGAACAGCACCGCTGTATAAATCTACGTATTCGGCGAAAGATCGTGCGTGAATAATTATCCGAAATTATCCACGTGGAATTATCCACGTTCACCGCGCTAGTTACCCTTTACGTAGAACAAATAAAAGCGCGCACCCTCTTCCGTTCTGTTAAGTCCGATTTCAGATAAAATCCGCATAAAAGAAAACGACTCGCGCACACCCACCGTCGATTCTATCAGCGGGTCGGCTCGTGTGTGCCTGATCATGGTAAAGCAAACACACGTATCGTCTACCAAGGTGTACCGATGCATCGCAGGAAGAAAGGAAGAAGATTGGTGGTACACGCAGCCTGGCAGGGTATAAAGGTTAATGAGCGCGCAGGCGCAACCTATTATTTCAGCCCGTCGGGTTTCTACGTCTCTCTCGCTCGCGCTCTGGCAATCCCTCCCGTTACCCCCTCCTGACACCGAACCCTCGCCTGGTCCTTGTCCTTCCTCCCGACCGGCCACGTTGCCGGTCTCTCTCTCTCGCCAAAATCGGACCGCCGGCGGCACGAGGAAAGAAGACGAGAAGAAAGTAGAGGAGGTCGCACGAAGAGGACGGAAGAAGAAGAACAAAGTGCGGGGAGTGCGAGGAAGATACCGCGCGAGGGAGGCAGCAGGGGGAACGTAAAGGTTCTCAAGAGAAGGGAGAAGTGGCAGACCTTGAGCTGCCACGAAGCTCTGGACGTCTTCATCCTGCCTCAAGCTGTGCTCGAAGAGAGAAGTCTGCGGTACGCTGTTCACCTCGACCGCGTGCACACGCGCGCACGGCGGCCGGGGCTTTCGCGAAATCCTTTAAATTCGTACGTAACGCGGGCCGCCGTGCTCGAAGGACGCCGGCTTCGATTGGCGGCAGGCTCGCCGGTTGCCGGCGGCATCGCCAAGAAATTCGAGAAATCGAACTCCCTCCACCATGCTCGCACGATCTCGAGGTTCTCACGTAAATCCCAACCGCGAACATTCTCTTCTGAGAAATATTTTCAACGAATATACGAATATACTGCCGTTTATCAGACTCCGGAGAGCTTTAAAGTAAAATAAAATTGCAGTTCTCCGAGCAGCATGATAAATATTTTTGTTACTTTGTAATTAAAAATTCAAATTATTTTGTTATATTATGAAAATAAAAAAAATTATGCAAAATGTGTACTCTATTTTAAAAAGTGTTGCGGTAGTGTAATTCTCTTTTTATGGTACGGGCATGATTATCGCTCATTGCTGATTTTATCAACGTGTTTATGTTAACAAATATTTATACATTAAATAGTCTATTGAATAGAAAAATCAAGTTATTTAATGTTAATTTTAATAATGTGAATCTTTAAATGACCGTTCATTTGTTCTATCGTTTTACGTTTTACATACATTTTCATCAGTTATTAGTCAATCGGCACTATTGCACTCTCGGCGATGTAGTTTTTCATGATACTGATTACTTGCATGTAATTTTCTAATAATCTATGACACGCACAGTTTATTAACAAGAAACTAGTATTAGATATGTTAAAATGTTTCGATCAAGATTTTTTAAAAATACAAACTTGCGGTAATTGCTGCTATTTGTAGAGAATATATAAAACTCTCAGAAGACCTTTAGCAAGAACTTTTCATATAGATAAAATTACATATAAATTTTGAAATCTTTCCGTATTAAGTTAAATTTAAAATGTAAATTTTTTACACGTAAGAAAAATTATCGCAATATTATTAGTATTGATTATGAAGTGATAAAATTCATGACTTTCGTGAAAAAAATTTGTACAATCATTCCGGCGTGGAAACTCACATTTTTACATCCGACACGGGCTACGCACCCAAAATTAAGCGATGACGGTCGCTATTATGCGTCGTCACGATTTCGCCACATTCTTGATGCAGTTTTTCGCTTCTCTTCCGTTGTTGACTTTTCCCGATGCCTCTACATTCGTCACACCAGCGACCCTCTGCCTCCTGTTTGTCATCGCTATAATACCGGATCGTTTTCTTCCTGTTTGTCACCAAGTACATGTGCGACGCTCGATGCGATCGTCGCCAATCCCAGAAGAGGCGTGCACCTTCTTCCAGCGAGAATGTGGAATGTCCCTTAAAAACGATCGATTCCAATAGTCGTTTTCGCGCAAAACAATCTCGGTACTAGTAATTATAAACCGTGCGCGACTTATTACAATCATAAAAAAGTAATTTGCTTCGTAAGCATGGACGTCAGAAGAGAATGCACTTGAATTTCTAGGTTTTAAAGAAGAAGAAACTTCGATAAAAAGCATTTTATATCAAACTAATATAATAACTTGATGACATCTTTTATATGTGCTTTTAAACGTGCATTACATAAAATGTCAAAAGGCAATATTTTATTTTTTCTCTTATATTATTTGTGGAGAATCGGGCGATCAGAAAACAGACAGACGTGTTTAACATCTTCGAAATGCGTGCGTATTGTCGTCCTGTGTGCCATTATGTTGCTCACGCACCAAGGCATCGGCGACGAGCGTGGATCGCGACGGCTCATTGACGTTACAAAAGATTGGACCGGGGTGGGTCAACCGCGAGAGCGGATTCTCGTCTTTCACCCCGCGTGCGCACACGCGCACACACGACGCACGTAGCGCAAGCCGTGCGCAGGACAGACTCTTTTTTTTTCTCCTCTCTCTCCATTCCGTAGGTCGCAGATCAGGTCGGAGTCCTTTGTGAGCCTGATATACGTCACACGACGAGCGGCCCGTCGAGAGAGACGGTGGTGTCGGAAGAGGGTGAGATTTAATGCCGTTCTTCTTTCCCCTGCTTGTAACACATATTCTCCCCCTATCGCTGTCCTCTCCTTTTGCTCGCTTTGCGCATCTCTCCGTGCTCGCTACACGTATCGTGCTGCTCTCTCTCTCTCTCTCTCTCTCTCTCGCTCCGATCCGCTTTTGTGGCAACCGTTAAATTGGCTCTTTGGAGTATGCATCTGTCGCTAATACCCGAGGCGACCATGGACCACGTAGGCGCTTCCATGTCCTGTGATTCCATGCGGAGACAATTTTCGACGATGTAGAAAGTCGACGATATATAGTCCACTCTAGATCAAATTATGGATAAAATTCAAGTATTGTATATATCTATGCGTCTATGTATTAATTAATATTACAATATTAATTAATAGCGATTACATGAAAATCGCATTGTAATATAATTTTTTTCGATTTATATTTAGATTTCTCATTGTTTGCTTAAATATCAATTCACCGAGATTTATGATTGAACGTATAGTGTATTCAAATTTTTAGATTATAATTTTCATGTAACATATGTTATCTCATAGTTTTTATCCGCATGCAAAACTTCATGTTTCGTGTAATCACCGTTAATTAATATATTCCGCTTTGCTTGTCAACGACTCGTATATCAGTTGCGTGCGAGTTCTTACACTTCGCGCCACTCGAAAACGTCGGTACGTCGGACGAAAGAAAGGAAGGACTAATTAGTCGTTCGAAGTACGGCAGCCGAGATTTAATTACAGACGCGCAGACCGCAAAGCAGTCGAAGCCAGTGGTCCGTGGCGACGCATCCGGTGCTCGCTCGCACCCCGAGCGGATTCGAGCGTATGTAAATCATCGTGCGCGCGCGCGCGCGGAATCTCGCGGACGGTCCTTCGTCTTATCGCGACACTTTCGAGAAGTTCCACATTGTGCATTGCAACGGGACGGAACTGACGGCGGTGGTGGCATCGAAACGCGCTCTTCTCCGCGAGTAACCCTCGCGATTCTGCTATTTAATTAACCGACCGAGTATCAATGGGAGGCATCTTAATTCTTCGGTACGTACGAGTCACGCGGGCCGAAACGTGGAGTTGAAAGTCAGTAGCTTGTAGCGCCAACCACAGGTGCTATCACGATCGAGTTCCTTCTTCTTTTTTTCCAGAGTCCATCTCCCTGACTTACCCCGGTGATTCCCCACGTATTCACGATCGTATAGCAATCATCGTTATCTCAATCTCGTTTCCATGCATGGAAACGTTTCTCTATTAAGTCCGCATTGCGAGGGAGCAGTGCGGCCACGGTAGGCAAAATCATCGGATAAATTACGCTCATCGCTATTCGCGGCGGTGCGTGAGCACCGAGATCTTTCGTAGGACACGTGCGTTTTCGCTTTTCCCGATTTCACAGAGATTACGATCTTCCTCCTCGTCATGTCCATCGCGATCAAACTTCGATGCCGAATCATCGAGCGGATCATCGATAGAGCTTCGGTCTCATTAGGCTTTAGTAATTATAGTCTGCTCGGGAACGCTTCGGCTCTTACGTAACGAGATACCCGCTAGATCGTGGTGATATATCACCGTTTTAATCATTCTCCCTTGTCTCGATATCACCGGGAGATAAGCATATATATAGGAATCATCTGGTTATCCTAGATGATTCTGAGTTGCCTCGAGATTACTTCTTTACTTTTTTTACTGCGGCTCCGGTATCTATTTCTGTGCAGATCAGATAGGTCTTCGGGTAATTTACTACGCTTCTCATTACAGTGTAGAACGAATTGACCACTGAATCTCTACTTGAATTTATCAGGAAGATTCGAGAGTGATTTTTTTTTTATTTTAAATCTGGCATCAGTATTTATTTTTCTTAGGAGTACTTTGGAATACATAAAAATAAATCAAGTTACAAAAAAAGATTTAGTTTCCGTCATATACACGCGTACGTGAAAAAATTTATAATATTACATCTATACAGATATAAATTAACTGTTAGATTTAAGATTAAAATTATTTATATCTTTATAGGTGTATTATTGAAATAAATCATCCTTGCAGCAACTCCTAAATTAATTTTAAGGTACGCTTTTATTCCATAATAGACTTTAAGGAGCCTCTCCACTCTATTTCTAGTATTTCCAAACCTTTTCACGCACTGGCGACGAGAGGTCCAAAGTCTTTTGCAGAGCCTCGCGATTCGAGATCGAATATGCGATCGAGTGTGTAAGTGCGAGAGCAGGCCACCAGCAGAGCTTGGACCACCTCGACCGCCGGTGCAGTCGAGGTATAACCGTTTTCTCTCTTTCTCCTTCTCTCTTTCTTAGCCTCTTCTTCTCGCTGAGCATTCTCTTTTCCTCATACTGAATCTCCCGCCTCGGACCGACACCACGATCAAAAAGAGAAGCTGAGACCGGGGCCTGGACCGCCGCGGAAAGAATGCGTGGGCTGGACATAATGATTTGGACTTTGTCGGCCGGTGGCACGACGACGAGCGTTCGTGAAACTAGATTAGGACGCGATTATAAATATTCAACGCCCCGAGATTACACGTCTATATATCCGTTGTATAACTTAATAACAATACGATCTTTTATCGAGTGAAATAACATTAATTGAGCGACATTTTGGTTGCCCGTTTTTATTTTATAATTAGCAATTAACAAGAGATAAGTCCGAATCATTAGCGGATAATTGGGAATGTAAATGTATACAGCTTGTAAATATAGTAGTTAAACATATTGTTTTTTTCTTGCCCACGTAATCTCAAGAAATCCGGGATAATTTAATTACTCAATTAAATAATTTTCTCTTTTAAATAATGTTGAATTCACGATATCACGGCATCGATAATTTACGCTCGTTGAAATGGCTTCATACGATCTAAGACGCGAGAAAATCGAGTTCTTAAGAACGCTCTTTGCTTCCTGAGTAATTGCACGTAGTTCTCCCGAGGCGAAAAACATTTGTGGCCTGTGATCAAGCGGCAATCGCCAAGATTTCCTGCGATTTACAATTGAAACGATTGTTAATCAGACCACCAGTGCCAAGCTCGATCGGAAGGGGAGCCGCGAATTAAAGTCGCAGTCGGGGATACGACTTTACGAGCGTCGAACGTTCCCTGGAACGCGAGTCGACCGCGCAGCGAGGCGATATTAGCCTAATCGTTTGAAGTTTGGCCCACCAAAATAAATTGGCTTATTTGCATGGGAATTAGGAATCCTCCGTGGGCCTCAGTGGGGTCCCATGTACGTCGCCCGGCCGTCGTCGAATGTCGCCGATAACGGGATTCTTCGTAAACCTGATGCAACCCTGCTATCCTTTTCTCTTCGCCGCGATTTCTTTTTTTTTTTTTTTTTTTTCGGGGTACTGTTGCGCGTCGCAGCGGCAGACTCTGCGAGCACGATCGGTATCTTATGTACTTACGAAACTTTAAGGTCACTGTTTAAATTAGAGTCTTCTTATCCGACCACGAAATCTCCTTTTCGTTACGCGGGGGATCCAGACGCGATTATGAAAATATCTTTATTATCCCACGGCGTCGGCAAATTGCCGAATGTTGTTTACGTCAATTTTCGCCCGCGAGAAATTCGCGGCAGGATAATCCGATGAAATACGATGGAGAAGGTGCGTTAAGTGTTGAGTCAACTTCAATGTACAGTACAGGCTCTGTATAGCTACAATCTTTAAAGAGCGTTTAAAGATTGCGGCGATCAGTTAACTGGTATTAAATAGCGCCGTACAGAATCGCAATATTATTAATAGTGCAGATTCCACGCAGTGGTTTTTACGTTGAAGCTTGTTATAGGAGAAAGCTTGTATAGCTTATATTGTATAGATCGATCTAAAGAAAGATTCTTCCACTAACGCGCCAAACGAGTCACAAGTATGGAAATTAGCAGATTGCTATTATCTTATTATTGTGTCAAAATTATTCGCAATCAGAGGCATTCGAAAACAAGAAGTCGAAGATTCTAATTAAGCTTCCGATATCGTTAGAATTTCCAATTCTGCCGAGTGGCAGATGTTATAGCTCGCACACGCGGTGAAGAAACACACACGCACACATACATACACACGTACACAAACGTATATACTCATCCAACAGCGGTCGGAACCATACACGGGCAATTAACATAATATTACTTATAACGCAGCGTTTCTAATGGGATATTTATTGCGGGCTGGCTGCTGCGCGAGACTTCTCGCAGATCGTGCGAACAGATCCCCCGCTTTGCCCGCTCCTTCGGAACTCTCTTCTCACCGTGATCATCGTCGATTTTTATCCTCCACCTTCGTACGTACACGCATCCCATGGCGCGGCTGGGATAAGAGAGGGGAGGAAGATGCATCTGTGCGTCGCGTTGCGGAGCGCGCCTGCCGTTGCATTCTGGCACGAGCTCACCGTTATCCTCGTAACTAAATGACCGCGTAGTCCCGCAACTGATCGCTTCCGGCTGATGCCGCGAGGAAAGTTCGTAAGTTCCTCCGATACCGTTTGCAAGAATAATAATAATTTCTCGTGTTTATGATGCCCTCGGTGTCTATAAGAAGGCGGTGATCGCGAACGTCGGTATTTTTACTGCCGTTTTATGGCGACCATTATCGCGCACGGCGGATTCCCGAAACTAGAAACGAAAACGAGCGTGTTACACGGCGAAAGGAAAGGAATCTCGTTAGAATCAAGGATCACGAGAGGAGGAGGAGGAGAAGAAGAGCGGTGCAGAAAGGAAGAGTTGATTGCATGTTCTGTGTTCCACTTAGAGGAACGTTTGGGACACTCGAGGGAGCCACGTTGCCCTCGATGTCTGGTTTTTTAAGTGGAAAGGAAGCTCTCTCCATCGTTGATAATGCTAACTAGACACTAGGAGATATCCTGCGTGCCTTTCGGGCTGATTAAATTTACGAATGCACTTCCAGATTAAAAATTATTTTTACGGTAGCATGATGCATATTATTTTAAGGAACCGATATCGTATATTCCTATTAGGTGCATATCTTGATGATTGAAAATATTTTTATATTTATTTGAGAGATTCAATAATTACAGAATATCTGTAGAAAATATAAAATTGACACAGTAATAAGTTAGATCTTTTTATGAGCGGTCGGTGGACGTGATGGACATTGCTTATGTTACGGCAGCTGTCTTCGATATTTTAACTGGCCTTCTTCGCACATGTTTTTAGGTGACGTGTACTGGCTAAAAAAGGATTCGTGTTGGTGTAAATGTAAACATCGAAATGATGATCGAAATGATTTTATCACGATAAAAATTTGAAGGCATCCTACATACAATACATATGTCGTCGTATGAATGTTATTATTTTAGACATTTTCACATTATATTCTATAAATAATTTATTTTATTATTACAAAATATTTTGAAATAAACGTAGAAATATTTAAATTCAAATGTAATTTTATGAGGAGGAATTTTAAATAAACATTAAATCATTTCTTCATGATATTACATTAAATACAAATATAAAAATAATATAAAAATAAAAAATTCTTATTAATAAATATCAGCTTTAATATAATACATGCGAATAATTTTATAATATCGGTTTAATGTTATAGATTTAATTTTTTTAATTTTATAAGAAATCAACTAGGTATGAGATTTGATTCAGTCAGCGATTGATGAATTTTGTCAATCACTGAAATAACATATAAAAAAATTAAGTGAATGATATTAACATTTTATATTGAATCGAATTGAAAATTTTTCGATACTTTTTAGCAATAGCTCTTGACCTCATTTATAGCCAAGAACATTATGTATAAGGAACATATTCATTGTTTCTCGAAGAGAAAGGCGGAAGTAGCGTCTTTGATTGTAGGATTTTGATCGATAAAAGCGAACATATACCACATACAGCAGCATGCAAGTAGAAAGTGCGTGTGGATTGAACAAAGAATCCGCAAAGTGAGAGAGCGAAGAAGATTCAAGATTCGTGTAAAATATTTCGTCTGTCAACAGATCGTTAAGAAAGTTGGAAGCGGTAATATAAAGGCACGATACTCTATTAACGAGATAGAACGCGTTTCAAGGAATATCCAACGATATTTTTCGTGTTCGTTTATTCCGACCCTTTTGCCGTGTAGAATGAGCTGTTGGTCTGCTTTAATGATGTTCGATAAATCGTAAAAAGATCTCTCTGCACCTTTTCTGGATCGATTATCGGGCCGGACTCAAGTAGTCTTCTCTCAAGAGAAGAGAAATAAAGAGAGAGAAAGAGTGTGTTTGTTCACGCGAGCGGGAATTCGCTTGAGAGTGAGAGAGACGTCGGTAGAGAGCCTAAATACAGGTTCGAAAAGGAGAAACGAATTACCTACGAATCAGTCCCTTCTCCCTATCGCTCTTCTGCGAGCGGCCCCTTTTATCCTCTTCTTCCACTTCGCTTGGGAAAACGATCATGGTCTTCTCGCCTGAAGGGACTACCTTGTATTCCCTCTTCTTTTCCCTCCCCTTTCTTGTGTCCTCTTTGCCCCCTGTCCACCTGCTTCCCCTCTTTACCTCTCTTCGATCCCCTTTGCCTCTGGAACGTCTCCATTAGAAGTCTTCGTCGCGCCTTCGGGGTCTGCGCGGTCTCCTAATTTGCCTACCGATCTGCACGATTTCGCTCCAGGTATCATGGTTCCTGCCTCGAAGATCGAGCATGCGAGACACGAAGCACCAAGCAATTTATTTTCAGCCTTTGGTACTCGTGGATTGCAGGCGCTTTGTTGGCCGTCCCTCCCTCTGCTTTCGTGGTCCTCCTGGTCCCTTCCTCCCTCTCCTCCCCATCCATCCTCGCCCTTGCACACCTTCCACCATCTTCACCGACCGCAATCTTCTCGCCCGAGGTGAACCTGGTATTCATTCTCGTTAGTCGTCGAACATCTTCATCGGGAGCCAATGGATACCGCGACGTCTTAATAACGCGCCTGCCGATCGCCGGGCTTTCCTTCCCCTTAATCATTCCGATTCTCACGACTTGCACGTCGCGGAACGGTATTTTATTTCGCTCGCATCCCCCTCTCGTTGCACATCCTAACTTTTGGTTGGGACACGATAAACCGTTATGCAACTTTCCACAGTATATTCTACAAATTCATCATATTATTGATCATTAATATTTTCTTATTTACTTTTTTAAATTTTTGTTTGTTATAAAATCTATAGTAAAACATACATGTTATTTCATATTTCTATGTATTTTCATATTTCTTCATTTTGCTGACATTCATAAGTGTTTTGTGAATCTTCATAAGTGTTTCATATGATGCATTTATATTTTATGATTATATTTATATTAATTATTTTGACAGTTTCTGTGTCATGCTTTCGTTATGATTGTGAGATATAATAATAATCTTCAAAATATTCTCTGAGAAGAATTATTTATATCTTTCATTTATGAGCAAAATACTATGCTTGACAATGCACGAAAAAAAAACGCAAAAGTTAACAAGTAACCTATCGATAATGTGTGAAGTGAGGTAACAATAATTTCTATAAGTTTCTAATGATACTATTATGTATTGAATTCTGGTTTCAATCGATTGGATCATAGGCAAATTTCAAAATGCTGTGTTTTTCTTTATTATTATCAATTTTTAGTGTGACCTATGCGGCTTTTCTGAAAGTAAAACTTTTTTCGCTGTATCTTCCGGCAAATACGAAAAGATATGCATTTATCAGACATTACATCGAATTTCACAATATTCTCGCGAGTACAATATTTGTTTCAAGCTATAGAGCGCGTATCGCCGGTCGGCGAATATATGATTTCATCTTTCCTCGGCGATATTCGCAGGTAAACGCGCGTGAAAATCGGTAATCACAGCTCGCGTATCGTGGCGCGCGCTCTCTCGCTTTCGTCCCGCGCGTTTCGCCGTTTCTTCCGTACAATTTGATAAATATTCCGCGCCCGTTAATCCCACAGACCGGTCGATCCCCGGAACAACGTGCTCTAGTAATTTACAACAAATAATGATATTAACGTCGTCCATCACCTGTACGAGCATGGTCGTGCGACTACGCGCGTTACCAGGCTTAAGTCAGATTACATCTTAAGTTATCCTCCGGCGTGAAGGATGAAAGAAAGAAGAGGAGAAAGAGTGAGAGAGTCCCCGTGGCATAAATCATACCCGGACGTGCGCGTTATGCGCGCACAACGCGTGCAATAGAGAATGGATGTAATTAGAGCGCGCGTGTCATCTACGCTAAAACGCGGTTCGAGGCTCATTACCGAAGTGCACGCTAAAAAAGCGGCCGATCATCAATCTTTGTGAGTCTTCCGCGCGAAGATAATGCCCTACTTATCAAGCTGCCAGCTCGACGATAAACTCATCCCGTTCTTGCGCGATTTACGCCGCCGCCGCCGCCGCCGCCAAAAACTCTGTAATCATCCGCCGTAATTACTGAATAATCGTTAGCGTTGCTTGATAATATATCGCGAGAATCGATCCACGCCATCCGTATCAGCGCATCGTGCATAATGTCTGTGAAAACAATCCCTCGATATATAATATTCGCCTGATGCCTGAATTATCATTTTGATGAACCAAATTACTTATCGGAGATATCTATGAGATAAATGAGTTTGATCATGTTTCTTAATTAATAAACAATTTCTGCACACTGTTCAGGCTCGATATAAATTCATTCATGTTCATCATGTACAAACTAAATTATATTTCAACTGTGTACGCACATGTGTAAATTGAAATTGTTTCTACAGTGCGTAAACATTTCGCTTAGAATTTATTAAAAGTTTTCCGCTTGAACCGTTTACATCCGCTGTAACGACGTAACGACGCGCCGTAAAATCGATCGTTGCCTCGCGTCCGCGTTTTATATACTCGATCTTTTATATACTCGACGTATATCGATCTTCAATAATAAATCCGACTCTTGCCGGCTCGGTCCAATCTTTCTTTTTTAAAGTCGCACTTGACACAGCCTTGACTTCGCTGGCCATTACGCACGTGGGCGTCCCGCCCGGAGCGCTCGCGCGAGCCGCGATTCAGCCGGCAATTGCACTAACGAGTTTCGCAACACGGCAACGAGGGCCGAGGTAGAAACGCATCGAACTGTAATGAGGGGAAAATTAGCGGCAGCGCCCCGGCACACTGAAGAAACGGCACGGTGATGGCGGCGGCGGCGCGGCTTGCACCGGCCGCTTCATTTCTTCGTGTAAGCGATTAGCGTAGCAGCCAACACGCCGCACCGACGGCCGCTCGGCACCGTCGAGAGACTTCCTTATGTCAGGGGCGAGGCGCAACCAAACGCGCCTGCCTGCACTTATGCGAGCCGGCTCGTACTTAAATCGAGTTAGGCGTTAGTTAAGCTGGGCCAACGGCTACCCCGAGCGAGGGAAACACCGGCCACCCTGCGGCCGCCCTGCAGCCGCCCTGCAGCCCGGCGCTGCGGCTTCGCGATACGGCCGTATGGAATGCCGGGCCGTTTTCCTCTTTCTTTCCTGATTGATGCCGCGAGCTAGGTAGCTCTCCCGTATACGACGTAGTTACGGCGGAGGAAAACGCGACTCCGTGGGCAACGGCTCGAAAGCGCTCTCGGTATACCGGTTAGGATATCCCTGTATCAACGCGATCGTAAAATGCGCAGGCACCGGTATGTCGACGATTTCAGACGCGTGAAGGATGCGTTTTTGTACACTATCGATAATCTTCCGACAGTGTCTGTTATATTTGCGTGTTTGAAATATTTTAATCGGTGATAATTTCTCACGCGTATGATCAATGATTTTTTTAAGCAGTTAGCAATAAGTCGAAATTGATTGTAAAAGTATTTGTAATTAATTTTTCGTTGTGATTTCGACGGTATTAACTCATTGAAGTATTAACTCATTGAAATATTTTTCTCGTTGACGATATTATTATCGTTGCCGTTTCATGTTGCGTCTTACTTGATCGCCTCAGCCAATACTTATGCCAGA
Organism: Pogonomyrmex barbatus; assembly: GCF_055798465.1. Classification (NCBI taxonomy): domain Eukaryota; kingdom Metazoa; phylum Arthropoda; class Insecta; order Hymenoptera; family Formicidae; genus Pogonomyrmex; species Pogonomyrmex barbatus. The sequence goes on from NW_028297116.1 coordinate 18,543,949, forward strand.
GGTTAACGAAGTAAAGGGCAGGGTCTTCGCCAGAGCATTTATCGTCACGATGGTGAGTCAAGGGTTGAATCACGAAGTTCACGTATCAACAAGCATGTATGGAAGGGAAGGGCATAGACATGATCTAGACCGAATGTTGAAGAGTGGAGGTTGACGTCTACGTAGAAAAAGATAAACTCTGTTTTGTGCCTTCGCGTTCTCTCTCGTTCGCATATGCGTATAAATCGTAAGTGGGGATAGAGGCGTATATTTTGTACACATACGTGAATGAAAGAGAGAGAGAGAAGGCACAAAACAGAGTATATCCTTTTCTACGTACACATCTACCCCCACTCCTCGAATAAAGGCAAACGCTCGGTTTACTATGTCTGAGTGGGAAGGGTGGTAAGCAGATCGAGATGGAGGGGCGAGAAGTTACTTCTTATTTATAATGGGTGCTTACTGTGACCTCAGGATTTATCGACTTCGGTAAGCACATATCAACTGTAAGAAGAGAGAAGAGAGAAAGAGAGTTCATGTATATAACGACTCTAATATAGAGTTATGTATGTATCGAGAATTATGGCAAAGAGAAAGAGCGAGAGAAAGGAAAAGAAAGAGAATGGGCTCAGTCTACGTCTTAATTTCATACTCGATAAAGCTAATAATTTCGCGTTGTTTTCATGCCGATCGCATATCGCTTGCAACGGTCAATTAACGTTTAACCTTGACGAGTATCGCCTTGCATGTGCACTCAATCTAGTGCGTGCACCTCCAGACACGCTATAGACTTGATTGAGTGATGCGGGATTGTCGATAGAAAATTGGATACGCGATAAAGCTATGATTCGCAACAGATTGCTAATTAATCGTCATTTTAATCTGAACTTTATCAACACTTTTATCAACATCAGAAATATTCATCAGAATAATTATATTATTCTTATAAATTAAAAAATTTATCAAATTAAAAATATAAGTAATCAATTCTTAAGCTTATGCTTGTAACTTATAATTTTCTAAGGATCTATCATTTTTATAACATGAGACAATGAAAAATATTATTTTTATAAAAATATTATATATTTTTGTTTTTCACTTATTATTTTATTTATTTTTACGTTTGTTATTTATAGGTTTATAAATGTTATATCTATAAATATATATAGCGTGAAGATACATGATTGCGTTGCAAAAACGCTCCGTGAAAATAATATGTTATATTAAGTAGTTCATCTCGTTTCGTGTTTTCGTGCCGTCGCACTTTCTAGATACGTAGTGCATCCGCAAATGCATTTATACATGTGCGTTTCCATATGTGTATTCTTGTCGGAGATACAATGAAACATCACCATGTGAGAAACCTCAGGTGCGCAGTGAGTATTCACGGATGTTACCCAATGCGTGAGAAATTATGATCTGTAAGCTGAATAGGTTGAAGTAGGCTTCGCCCGCAGTGAAACAATAACAATGGAGTCCTATTTCGCAATTTTTCCCGAATCTTCCGTGAATTTATCGCCATTTGTGTTCACGATAATAATTCGCGCTCACCATAAGCAGTAACTATCAATGATACGTCAAAGCTATTTCGTGGGATGACAATATGCGCTACAACAGAATTCAATACGTCCATTTATAATAAAGAATGCTGTAAGAAGAATCGCCATTGAAAAACACGAACAGTTAAACGACTGAATTCCATGGCATGCATTTCTTTATTTTTATTGCATACGTAGCCGTCGAATGAGCAAATTTCCATAAATGGATCGTTACTGAAGATTGAAGTATAAATGACGTATTGATTACGAGAACTTTTCGTGCGGATACAGTGAATGGCTATACTTTTCTGACGAAAAAGAAACGAGCGAACATACTTTCTCTATTTTTTTTAGACTGGTAACACGCAATACATATTGCGAAATTATTCAACCTTCTTTTATTTGTCCAATTTGGAGTTAATATTTCTTTGGCGCCATGATATATTATGATCTTACCTTGCGTGACGGTACATACAAATTAATGTAAACACTACTTTTTAAAATACATGCGGTACATGACGTATATATCTTGCATATTATACTGTAATTAATATAATAGCTTATTTATTCACAATAATAACATATACTCGAAATTGCTGACCTAATTTGAACATATTAACATGAACAATCTTGTTAGATCAGTTTTAGTTATACAGAAAATATTTGAGTTTTTTGTTCAATAAGTCATATTCAGTATCATTGAATATTTCATTATAAGTATTATGTACGTTATCTTTTTTACTATTAATTTTATCTAGAAATTATATAAGTTTTAATTAATAAATTCTACTAATAAATAATTATAAGTCAGTTTATTAAACTAAAATTATTCTAAGATAACTTTCTCCAATATAATATAGACAACTATATCGATTACTTCTAAAAATGTATATAACATTTTCGAATCGTTTTGAATCGTTTCCCGTGAAACAGAGCAACGATGTTATTCCAATTAGAAAGCTAATACCAAATGTAACACTCCTTACATGCATAATATCACAGCGAGAGTTATAAATGTAACGTCGAGTTTAGCGCTTCTGCGATTCCCTTGTTCGCGCGCTCTCAACGATCGAGACGATTAACAATTATAATTATTCGGCTGGGATATGGCGCGAAACGCGACGAGCGCGGCGAGCCGGCCGACGATTTCACGACGACGGCTTGTATATTCCGCGTCGGCGAGGCATTCGCGTTTCCTGCTTCGACGCAGCGATTGCAGCCAATTTGCGTAGCTCTATAAATACAGGTACCGGCGCTGCACGCGGCGCGTTACCTGCGTCGAGGAAATGTACCTAGGTATTCGGTGTACGTCCGTACTATACATAATGCATGAGTCGCCTCGCATCTTCGCCTTCCGAGAGGAGAGAGAACGGGAGAGGAGGGGGGGAGGAAGGGGGATCCCGTTCTGCTGGATCCCATCCTTCTGCCGACTCTTCCTTTCCCTGGCAACGCACGGAAACCGCGGTGGATCCCGCTAATTAAGGTACGAGAGGTATCTAATGTCGAATTCCCGAGAGGACTGCGATAAATGGCACGTTTCCAGTCGGCGAAATACAGTAAACTCAGCCGCGATTGCCGTTGCCAGAAGGTGCGGTGCGGCGCGGCTGTTTTTCCGTCGATGATTAAGTACCGATAATGACGCGAGTAAGCATTCGCGTAATACGCCGGACGGCCCGGACATCCGCGTCGACCGCGCTGTCTCGTACGAGGAAGATAAATTTCGAGAAGAAGGTAATGAGACTTCTTGCCTCCGGATTCGTTTTATAGGGATATTCTTCTTGCGATGATCAGCAGTCGTGTAGCGCCATCAACCGCATACGGCAAAGAATTCTGAACGATAGTGATGGATATGAATATGCAGCGCGTTTGCAAAATTTATTGCTCGCGTCTAATGTTTACGATCCTGTCAGTTTTGCGAATCCTGATAAGTGATTGGTTATGGGCAATTCGATTAACGATATTAACGTTGAAATGAACGAAATGACGATGGCATGGGCGATACTTTCGTCTATTCTTTGCAAAGGGTAATCTGGATAAATTTGACTTCTTTTTACTCCAAAACGAAGTAATATATTTCTGTTACCATTATAAGCTGGCTGTTGGAAGTAATTTCAGGAGCGGCATGCCTTCGTTATGTCGTCTACGTGCGTTTCCGTCTACGTTGCACGGTGTTACGGCCTCAAACGAAGGATAATTTTCATCCTCGAGGCAAGACCTAAAGCGTGCGCGATCATTTACGCAACGAATGGGGTGTAAACTGTAAATACTCCGCCGTTCTTACTCCCCGTCGAACAGAGTCCCGCTGTTAAGAACCCAGAACAAGGTCTCTCGCGCCGTGCTTCGCCTTTCTCGTCGTTACTAACCCAGGGTCGCGGGGGCATCCTATCGCGTAAATCCGCGCACCAAGAATTTCCAGGGAAGCTACGTCGCGATGCATACATATGCATGCGCGCCTACTGCGTATAACGCCAACGCCAGTAGACATCGGATAGAAAGTAACTGCCAATTAGCTGGAGTCCCCGAGAGAGGAAACTTGAGTATCCCTCGGCCGAGTATCCCTCGGCCGAGTATCCCTCGCACATTTTACCGATGACTCACTTTTCATCAGCCTTTTCCCTCCCACGCGAAATCGATAGTTCCCAAACTAGACTCTGCTCCGCCTTGCTAACAGGAAAACATAACAGCTGACAAAGTAAAAGCGTCTTGCCAGTCTGACGCGCGAATGAAATATGTCTATGTGGTTCGCAGGCTTCCGTTCGAGATAGACACGCGTGGTGTTCGATATTCGCAGGAAAACAGCAGATGTGTGAAAAGTGTCGAATGAGAATGGCTTCGTACGGTTTCAAGAAGGTCAAATAGAAAAAAATATAATATATAATATGCACCTGCCCTATTATTTATTTAAAAATTCACAGAGCACGATTTTTGTTTTTTAAATCGCCGAATTGGCGATATCTCTTTTTCCGAACCGCCGAATTCATAGAAGGATCACCTTGATCTAACGCGCAGAAACAATTTTGCAATTTACGAGGCCGCGACGCGCCTAATGAGATGCGATACGCGTGTTCGAGAACGAACATGTATTCGCCTTGATGGCAATTAGATAAGCAGGTGATTCGTGTACTCGTCCCGCGATAGGTTACGGGAAGTACGCGCTTGGGTTTCCGACTCGTTGATTCTCATGTGTCAACTCGACGCAAAAATCATCCTGTCGGCATATATATTTCTCGACGATCATGCAGAAATCCGGTTCTTACGGTAATCGAATCGGATGACAGGAGTAGGTAAATCGCGCAACGAGTTTTGCACATGCAGGTGCATCGATTACGCGTGTGCGTCTCTGGAAATAAATTATTTATGAAAGTTACTCCCAATGAAAACGAGTTATGTGACATGTGTTCTATATTACTCGTGTTTCTACTTTCGCTGCTGCAACCTGTATGTGTCAATGGAATAATTATTTTTCGTATACGATGATAATATCTGACGATTGAGTTACAATATCGAGCGTTTTTTCTAATACGCGCAATATTATCTTGGCCTCTTTCATATACGTAACGAGTAAAGCTTGTATTTGATGCAATGTCGAAATATATTTTTACAAATCGAAATACGATATCCAGTAAATATTGATCACTGGATTTATCTTTGTGAAATATTATCTCTTTCCCCAATAATCAACGAAATGAGCTCAAATTATAAACGTCAACATGAATCATCAACATCCATTCCGCCGTTAAAAACAAAGCTCCGGTTAAGGTGATATCAGTAACAGCTGGTCCATACGATGCCTATCCCGATCGTTAAGTCGACGTACCCTCGGAAATCTCCATCGCGATGGACGATAGCCCGCTCCTGTACAACCGGACACGCACATGCGAGGCCCGCAGGTGCGCGCGCGCGTACACACACGCAGATAACGATGTTCTTGAACGCAGATCGCGACGTAGATTTATCTGGCGCGAAGACCGCTGACGCTGTTCCCTCGCGCCACCGGCTCCTCCCCTTTGATAATCCTGAGAGGACCCCTCTTTCTCTCTCTTTCTTTCTCTCTCTCTCTCTCTCTCTCTCTCTCTCTCTCACTCTCTCACTCACTCACTCACTCACTGTCTGAATTCCGAATGTGGCGAGACACGGAGATGAAGAGAAAGAAGAGACAAAAAAGTTGCAGCATGATCATGGAGGAGAAAGAATGACGGGTACCAAAAATGTTCGAATTAGAATCTGGATAACATTGTACTAGTACATATGGAAAAAAATAATTTGGTTGGTTGTATCAAAATTCTATTTCAAAATGAAATTCCGATTGAAACTATCAAATTTCTGTTTAATCAGAGCTCTGTCGAAATTAATAAAAAACAATTACATAAAGGCACAAAATATTAATTTCAAAAGAATTAAATTCTTTCATAAGGGTGTAAAGATCCGTATCGTTTTTTAGATTTTCCATTTTTTTTATTGCGATTCTTAATATTAATTTATTCGTCAACTCAGGAAAAAGATTTAGAAGCCGGGAAGTTTCCCGAACAAAAAAGTTTCCGGAATTATCGAATTTACATTATCTGCACAACGATGCTGAGAATTTATATATTTGCATCAGATCGTGCATAGACTGTTCTTCTTCGGGCATCGTCCTAAGGGTTCATGTATGTACATTCCAGGTGTTTGTACAGGCAGCAGGTAATCGAAGCCATACGATACGCCACAATTTTCTTTGGAAAAAACGAGAAGATTACGTAGTGTATAGAGTTGAGTAACCGGTTGTGGCAGAATCGTCTAACTGTTTAAAACATCGCGTTGATAGATCTGGTCAAATGTTTCTGAGAATTCATCTGCCATTTAACGATGTATTAATAGCCACATTCGTTCAATTAGAAATTTAATATCAGTAAAAATTTATTAGAAAATATTTGTCGTAAATTATGCGATTTTCAAGAAAAAGTTGTAGCACTGATCTTTTATATTATTATTTTTCACTAAAGAATGTATAATTATGTTCACGTTATTGCTATTTATATCGCGTCAGAGTTTTTGACATTAAAATAATTTATAATCGGCGTGTATTATTTGCCGTTTATGTCACATTCTTAATTGAACGTGCTACAAACTTGCGTAATCGTAAACTTTAATGAGGGAATTACGATCACATATTCGTTCCTTAGAATGGGACGTATTTTCTAATAAAGCTGCAAGCTTCTCCTCTCTCTCTCCTTTTCTCGAATCGAACCAAACTAATGATATAAATTAAACGTATTAAAATCGCGCCTTTCAATCATATTGAAAGATATCGGGCCTTTGTTTGCACGTCGACGTGATTTCGATCCGCGATCGAATCGCGGAGATCGCATCGACGCTTCACCGTGCTATTATCCGCACGAAGAATTAATGTTCGCACGGGGAATAAATTCCCCTTTACATGGCAAAATAATTCTCGTAAAACGCGCACGCCGCTATATTCATAATTTAATGGCCGTAATTTATACCGATAGCCGTATATCCCGAGCGGTGCTCGTGCCTAGGCAAAATATTACGTACGCTCGTACTTCTTGGCCGCTGTAGCGATATAAATGCTCTGCGAATGGGCGGTCTCGATCGCGGCACGTATAAGCAGGTAGGTCAGTTAGTCGGTGAAAATTGCTTCAACGCGAACCGAAGGTAGTTATCACAGCCCGTCTCTCTTTTGCGCACGCATAGACAATTCCGAAAGCGGTATGCCGCCATTACCATACACAGAATGCCACGCGATATAAGTGTATCTCGCAAATAATGTCTTAATCTCGGGAGCATTATTCGCCGCGAAGAGATATGGAGAGATAGGGAGGGCTATTGTCTTGATTGGAAACGTGGTTGTGCTTCATTAATATGAACATTACGCCGGATATAACACATTATACCATGATATAGCGTGCAGAATGAATATGGACGTTTGCTAATATTAAACTATTAAAGCTATTAAATACTATCTAATTTGGCTAGGGTTTATCTATTTTTTATAAAGTAAATCATTAATGAAATTCTTGCTTATTTGATATTCAATTATATTCAACGTGTTGAAATTTATGTAGATTAGATAGATTAAATTGATAATTATGCATTATGCATTACTTTTTAAATCTATTAGAACTATTAGAATATAATTTGTTTAGCAATGTAAAAATGATGAAGTTCTTAATGGGAAAAAGTATTATAAATCTAAACTTCAAAAAAATTTACTTTATATTGTATAATGCACGCCATTATATTTCTGTATGTTTTATATCATCAAATTTTAAACAGGTAATAAAATAAAATCTCGTTTGTAGATAAAAAAATTGTATGCAAGTTGATCAAAATTCATCATCATGTGTTTCAAACTTGCACATACGTCACGGAGGCAAGTTGCAAAAGAACCAACGATAGAAATAAATGTCAAGTAGTGCTTAGCAATTCAGTCATTCGTCCAGCCAAAAGCGATAATCAGCGTAGCTCCGACCGGGCTCCGACCGTTAGAATGACGTTGTTTCACGCGGGTAACGATCCTCGAGATCTCATTTACGGTACAAATTAGTCGTAGACCGGTCCTCCGGCCTTAATGGCCGGCCGGCACGCAAAGAAGTTAAGTTTAATGAAGACCGCGCGTTATCCGTGACGAACCGTGCGCGTTCGCGTTCGCAGCCGGTGTGCGAATGTGCGCGCGCCCATGCTCTCAGCATACGCGCCGGCTGAATGCGACTTAAACGAAGATTTATGCCGCGACGCGTAAATATAAACAACAATGTGCAATCCCCGGGCGCATTGTCCCGCGTGGTAGACGTGCGAGAGTCAGCCAATGCGAACTAATAAGCTCGCCGTCCAACGCGCGAGGAGAACGCTCACGCGCGCACGCTCGGCGTCGTTTCTCCTTTCGCGTGCACGCGGAGCCACGCGTGTATGCACGCGGGTCTTTCTGACGATGGCGATTCAACACCGGCTACCGCGTCTGCCGAGACTAATCGACTGGAGTGCAACGAGCGACCAAATCCATCCTCGTCTCCGCAAGAAGGCCGTTTTTTGCGCTTTGCCGGCGGAAATTTGTCTGTCGCTGCTTTAATACACCGGCTGTCAGCCGCGTCGGCGGCGATCCATCTCAGGATACTTTTGGCGAAGTAGACGAACTCGTTTCTCATGCTTCAATTCGTTATTTTGCTATTTTTACAACGGCGTCTTCGGCACGGGAGAGACAATCGATAGCTCGACATTAAAATTCGATTAAATATCGTGCATAATTTCTTTCCTAAGTTGCTCTCACATATGGAGATCAGGTAAAATTAAATAAAATTTAATTCACGTTAATTAAAATTTATATGGAAATAAAGAAGAATTTTTTAGAAACTCTAATGACTCAAAAAGACAACACGATAACAAAAAATAAAGTAAAATATTCACGCTATTTAAAAATATTTGAATTATATTTTTGAGCGGAAGTGGAGCGGATGCTCGATGAGTTACTCATTTCTGTGAATTGCGCAAATTTAATACGTTGAATTCCGGGTAAGATACTACACTTGCGCTCATCATGTATCACAGAACATTATGGTGATCATGAATCATACCCAAAGGAATTGTGCAATTAATTTTCGCGACGGATGGGAGTGGCGGGAGAAACCTGGAAATCCCGTTTCCGCTTTTACAAACGGACGGATGCAAGGTGTAATACTCACGCTTATGTCCTCCATGCTGCAATTTCCGGCATGCATTAATCCGTGAGTGGCACAAATTTCCATGGACGTCATGCGCAAACGTAGACGAGAGGGTAATGCACACTAAACGCGTACTGTCACTCGTAGGAAACGCGCTGCGCGCTCGCAAGATTTACGCGATATTTTTTCTCGGGTAAATCACACGCCGATCGATTCGACAACACCGAGATTTCCCTCTTCCGCGATCATCACTCGAAGAAACCGGCCAATTTCGCCGCGAAGACCACGTCGACTGCGCTTCGTTGTGACCACGTCGTTCTACGTCTCTGGAGCCTCATTGACTCACCAATGACACTCGCCCAGCGTCACACCACGTCGCTTCGCTACGTTGCTCTACGTTGGTATACAGCACAACAAGGGAACACGCACACGCGACGCTCACCGCAAAATCGCCGGCAGGGTCGTCGCCACCGCGACACGGCGACGGCCGCGGCAGCCGGGGTGGTCCACGGAGCGTGACATCCTCCGTATCGGTCGTCGAAGTCTCCACACACGTCTTCGGCGGCAGCCGCAGGTAAATGACAATACGGCCACTGTATCGGGGGTCGGAATCACGAGTGTAACTCGTTCTCGAAAGTCGAATTGCGTTTTAAAAAATCAGCTTCAACCACTCGACTTCGTAGTTACCGTCTGCGAACCGTGAAACTAGAGTCACTTCGCTCGGAGCGATTTTACAAATAAGTCGTTTCACAGATTGTCGCCCGAGCAACAGCCGTAGATGACTGGCGTCATTCTGATTATCGAGCCGCACGAAAGCCACTGACTAAGAAAAAAAGGCCGGGACCACACACAGCCACCAAGAAGTGTTCCGAGATCGCTACGGACGTTCTTGGGGAATAAGCGATACGGGCGAGCGCACTGTGAGAGAGAGAGAGCCGAGCGCTCGCCAACTCGGGCTGAAACTCACTGAGTCGACCCTTCTGGTACTCGGCAGGTCTGGTACCCGGCGACGCGTCGTGGTGGGGGATCGTGTGGCAGACGGAGAGGGAGGAAAATAGAGAAGGGAGAGAAAGAGAAAGAGATAAAGCGAGAACGATGTGGTAGAGCGAGAAGCGAGGGCGAAGAAGGGTTGTGGGGCCCTAACCAATGTATACCCCCTCCAACTGAGCCCTCTGGGTGCCCAGGGCTCCGACCATTATCTCTTCTTGGACAGCTTCTCTGCCTTGTGCGAGAGGCTACGTGGAGCAAGAGCACGGGGAGAGGTTGGAGGGCTTTATTATATTTACGAGGCGTTATCGAAGCAATCCAACAATATTGATTCCGCGCCGCGGAGCGATCGACCATCTCAAAGAACGCCCAGCCACGGACCCTTCTATGTTCGCTACCGGAGGGCTCACGGCGCCCTTATTCTTTTCACTCGTGCGCTCTCGACTCCGAGACTTTTTATTTCGCTCGCCTTTCGCCTTTAATGCTTGCCGAATGCGATCGAATCGCCGCACGTTTTCCCCCGCGTGAATTACGCGGTGACCGTGAGCCCTCCATTGCTGCTGTTGCTTCTGTTATTCCGCTGCTGGAGGAATTAAGGTGGGTGGGGTGCTTCATAAATTCGACTAGTGATCTCGATCGGGATTGGGCCGGTTTAGGGACGGGCAAGGGTAATACATTAATTTCATTATGATTGTCATTTATAGTTAGTTCGCGTGCAAGGTTGCAAAAGGAATGAAAAAGGGATAAGAATCGAGAGAGAGAGAGAGAGAGAGAGAGAGAGAAAAAGTAATTTATTATTTTTTCAAATTTTACACAGTTTATTTCGCGCATCTGTAGTAACAAATTACATATGCTTTTATAAATTTAAAACATTTCTTTTATAATGAAGATATTTAAAAAAATTCTATTTTTATTACTATTACAAGGCATGCTATTGATTTTTTAATACGATTATTAATAAAAAACAAATCCTTTTGTTTAAAGAATTTGTCATTAACATTTAATATGATTGAAATTTGACTGATCGATATTTTCTTATCTAAAGATACAATCTTCCTTTAGAGCCTATTATACTTTAATGACTCTGAAAGTTAAATATAGATGTTATATTTTATATTTTAAAAAATGTTATGTTCGCGCAAGAAATAGGTCGCGGATATTGGTATCTATAATTTTATTTCTACTGTCGTTACAAGACTTAATATTTTTATGATAATCTTATGTCTCGAATTCTATCCCGACATCATACAGTCTCGCGCATATAAATTATCTCATTAAAAACAAGAATAGAAGAACCCATATTTTTCAATTCGCACCAACTGCTTCGTGTCATCGTAAACATTACGAAACAGTGCTGTTCATGTTTTCGTACTGTTACAACCGAAAGGTGTTACATCTTATTTTTACGATAACCATAAAAGATCGTTTCTCAGATATTTATCACATTACGTATTCTGTTGTGCATACAATCGCGCAATTTTCACATGCAACTTTTTCTTGTGAAGCATTACAAAATATTCTTTTGCATTTAACTTTGTTATTTAAAATAGTCAGTTTTCGATATGAATTTTCTTAATATTATATTAAGACATCTTAAAAATAAAAGTTATTGCATTCACGTGTCATAATTTAATATAAAAATATAATTTAATATAAAATGACATGAATAAAAGTACCAAGAGGGAAGAAGATACATTACGAAGGTACACGCGATCATTTCTGCCTTAACTCGTCGGTTTATGATCCTAATGTAATCTTCACGCATTAGTCTTCTTCCAAGTCACTTGTAAAATTACATTTTGTGCCTCGGTGACAACAAGGACAAATGATATCATCAGTATTACCGCCGCAGCTGGAATAGCGTATCAAGATCGTAAGAAGCGTAACGGTCGTCGGCGCTACCTTTCAAAGCAGAACTGTCCTGATTACCGCTTACACGCCCATTTGCGTGGCTGCGGTTGGATCACTTTAGAGACAGAATCTTGTCGCGCGCATAGATGTGTGAGTGGGTGGATCGCGTAACAGCTGATCGTCCTCGCTGATCGGAACGCCAGCAACGACGGTGCAGGAAGCCGTGGACGTCCCTGATGTCGTCCATTTGTACGGCTCTCGGAATTTCATCCGTGTTCGATTTAGGCACGGAGATAACGACGCACATCTTATCTCTTTTTCTCTCTTTCTCTCTTTTTCTCCTATCATTCTTTTGCCTCAACGTACATTTATGCTGCAAAGTTCTAAGTGTATTCAAGCTGTTAAACGCATGCACACGCATGCGGCAATGCTACTGATATAGCACGTGAGACTGCTGATAGAGAACTAAACACAAGAATATACATCAAGGAACAGCGTAATCAGAGAACAGGCTTTTCTGCGAAGATCTCGGGACATGTTTTAAAAGGACACGGCCCATAAATTTCGCTTTTACCGCGTGAGAGTGAAAGTAGCTGTTGTTAATCATACGTAATTTATCTTTATATTTATCAACATGGTTTTTCCAAAAGAAATGCGTTCCATAGCATTGAAAAATTGTATTATAATAATGCATTTTAAAAACTATTTTTTCCAAAAGAAATACTCTCGCTAAGTACTGTCCATATTTATTCAAATTCGAATAAGTTTGTGATATTTAAATAAAGGGCAATTTATTATATAAATTTTTTTATATTCTTCTTCATATATGCATTTCCATTTGTTTAATACATTATGTAAGCCTTGGAGCAATTCTCCTCTGAGAGGAAGAGTATCAGAATAACGTAAAGCCGTTGGATCTCTTGAGTTGAACTCAAACATACAGTTATAACGTTCAGTGCGCGCATGAATGGAGTATAATGCACTTAAAGTATGTCCTCCTTGTAACGGAGTTGCAGCATCTCTTTCGCTTAGTTTTGCGAGGCGCAATTTACGGTCGTCGCGCTAAGAGAGAGACTCGAAATCGTGCACCCTTCGCTTAAGCGATAGACGTAGGAAGTGCAGACAGAAGTAAGAGGGCGATACTCGTGTCCTCCTAATCCCCGCGAAAGCGCATGATATGGAAGGCCGGGTGGATGAGGGGTGAGGGAGGGAGAAGACTTGATGAACTTGCCTCGTGAATCACCTCGCCTATAAAAATCGGCGCCCGATGCGCGAGAGAGATAACGCCGGGGAGGAGCAGTAACAACAGGTTTGCTTATGTACGCACGTACGAGATCCTGGGCGACCGCGAGGGAAGGGGGGGACTGGGGGGAGGGACGGTGGTAAGCGCGACGGAGAAAGCGTCCGAGCGGACGCGACTGCAACACGTGCATCGCGAGAGAATGTTGCGCGGAGGTTGCATGCGGCGGTGTCCGGAACGCATCGTGCGTGTGCGTGCGCGTGTGCGTGCGGTGCGTTCTCCGGTATGTGCGCGCGAAACGGTATATACAACGATGTATGGAACGCGACGCGTTGCACACGCACACGCAAACGCGGCGCAATGCGGCGCACATGCGGCGCATCACGACCGCATTGCTCGGTAATGTTCGAGTTCCACGTAGGTTGCGTCGGCGTGGCACGAGGGTGGCGTTCCATCTACGTCGTGTTACGTTTATTGTTGCATATGCCGTGTACGCACGATGCAATCGCTGTGCGTTACGCGGCGCGCGATGGGCGCGAGAAAAAAATAAGATCGACGTGGAGAGAGAAAAAGAGAGAAAGAAAGAGAGAGGAGGGTGTGCTTACAACGCGTGTACGCTTACACCGCCGTCTCGCTGTTCGAAAATATGATGGGGGGGGGTTTCGCGATGACTCATGAGAAAAACCAACCATCGCTTGCGCTCGGTGTTCGTATCTTCCCCGCAGATATTACCGCGTGCAGGTGCAACGGTCCCGCAAGCAACATGAGACTAATGCGTTATGTTGTTCTGTGAACAAGACTGCGGTATTATTATGATAGAAATTGATTGACCAAGAAAATTTATTTAACACGAACATGCACTTAAATTTTACACTTGCAAATATTAACTAAAAGTTGTAATTTATATTGCAATTATAGCTCACGGAATGTGAATTTACGATTTATACTATCGTCATACAAGATCGATAGTGTACCGTTCATGTGTCATTAATGAATATTTCACGTATTTGAAAATGTAAATTTAGCTTAATTATTGATTAAATTTGCATCTCTTTTAAACTTTTATTTGAATTTAATATAGTATAATAATCAGATTGCTTTAATTAATAAATAGATTATAATGAAACGACTTTTACATAATTGTTATCTTTAATAGTTGCTTAGAATTTTATTTTTTTTATTCTAATGTTAACTGAATTAGTTCACTATTTTATTTAAAATTATCCTTTACATTACATTATGAATTTCTCAATGTATAAAAGCGAATGCGAGATTCGATTGCATGATTCATGTTCTTGCACGCATTAACTCACTGAGCGTATAAACTAACATTGAAATTATCAATTAGGATTGTCATTAATTAATATACGAATCCCACATGTTGCGTTTCATTGCATTCGCATTCGATTAGCTGATCGGCGTTTAAGTCACGATAGCCTGATACTAATGCGACAGACTGCAATTGATTATGCGATTACAATCGTGAAACATGCTTATTGTTCGACATTTCCCAATGCTCTCATTTCTGTGTAATATTTTTTTTCTTTTGCTGCTGTAGAAATAATGTTTCTCCTTGGATGTAAAGTATTTAGAGCAACGTGATTCTCTCTTATTGCGAAAGGCGAGTTGCAACATTTTGTGTGAATCTGTGTGAATCTGTGAGACATCTGCTTAGATTCGATGAAAGGAAGATACACGATGGCAGATATCAATTGTTGGCTAATTTTATTTTAAATATTTTTGCAAATTATCAGCTCAATTTATCATTATTTAGCTAGGTATTAAAAATAGTTTTAGATGAATTTATGTGAGATAATAAAATTAAAAAATTAAAAGTATTCCAAGATTTAAAGATTCAGTTTTTCATGTAATTAAAAATTAAATTTTATTTAAGTAAAATATTTTTTATTCGATATTATATTCTGAGTTGCGTTCCGGTAATTTATTAGCATTTAATAATAATAAGGAAGTAATTCTGATTTTATCAAGTTATCTTTTATGGGATCAATGATTAAACGCGATACTTTTGAATATAGCTCGGAAGAATTATAGTGTATACCGCGAGTGAGCGCATCCTTTCATGAGTAAATCTAAATTATCGAATCGCTTCCTAGGTAGGCGAGCGAAACTTTTACTAGCACTTTTCTCACGTAATTTCAGCGGTTAAATATAAAAAAAAAAGAAAAAGAAAAAACAGGATGCGGAAGGGAATGGTCTCTAGTTGGCTGTATCGGTGTTCCTCTAACACCGGTTCTATAAAATATATATCCTAAGGCATTGCTCGCACCATCTCGTTGCCACGTAATGGGCGTGCCTGCGGTGCGAAACCGCCGGACGTGTTTAATAACCGTGAAAAACATTATATCTTTGTTGTCACAACGAATCGTTAGTACGCGCCACGAAAACCAAACGTCATGCGTCAAGTGACGCCTAACGCGGCACCGTCATTAAACGCCTACGAAACAATACCCGTGGTAGTCGCTGATGATGAGGTCTACTTCCGGATGTCGCATCGTCTTGCGTTTTCAAGACACGAAATTGATCTCCGGCTGCGTGGAGTAAAACGGAGAGTAAAACAAAGAAGGTGGCTCGAAGATACGGATCTAATTACGTGTTCGTCATATATACGTCACTTGTCGATGTCCCTCGTCAAATTCGATAATGCGCACGTAAATTCAAATTGTAGAATCCGAAGATACGAACGGGTATCGATACGAAGCGATAATCTTTATCGACATTTTTTGTTGTACACGCACGCGTCGCAAGGTGTGTGTTAGTGACGACGATATCCTTGCGCCTCGTGCTACTCCATCCATTCCGCGCTTTCATGGTAGCTCGGGAGGCTGGGTGCCATTCTATCGCATCCGGCATCGGAGGGTCAAGGACCAAATAAGCGCCGGCAGTAGATACATTTGTAGATACATTTAAGCGCGATATACTCTTCTTATACGTGATGATAATTTTAATGGTCGCGCAACCAGCGGCGAGAGCCGCATTCTTCCTTTTTACATCGCAAGATGAAACGGACTGTGACATATTTGTCACGATAATTATAAGCGGGCTCTAAGCTCTTATCGAACGGTCAGTTGACTTCGCGATACGCGTGCCATTATGCGGATCGGAATGTCGGAGGTGTCGATCGGCCGAGTGAGCGAAATATGAATGTAATTATTATCGTGCGTATCGACGGGCGGCGAACGAAGCTGGATATTAACGCGTGGTCTGGCCGATATCGCGATGCCTATCGCAACGTTTATTTATGCCGACATTGGCACGACTCTCGCTATCGGCCGTTCCTCAGACTTTTCTCGGCTTGATCTTGTACTCGCGAATGCAGAATTAGAGTCAAGATTAGAGTCTCAATTAGCGTCGTATCCGGCAATTGAGACCGTCGCGCTTAAATTATAAACGAGAAAAGCAACGGACAATCGTAATCGATGGGTCGGTCGGATCTTACAAATCAATCCGTGGAAATCCGAATGCTCGCTCGAGTCATGTAAATTCATGAAGAAATGTACGCGCGGCCGGGCGACGCCGCAACAAAGTGCCAGCGAGCGAGTTGATCCTCCCGCGATGATTAATCGCGCTCGCGACGATAATTATAACATATGTGCGAATGATTACTACCTTAAGTAACCATACGTTACTTCTTATCCCGCAATAAGTCATTGCTGCTCGGTAATGGTCGCAATACTTTATCGTCGACGCTATTCCCTCCCCGGAGAAGACGTGTGGTCGAAGGTCCTGACTTCGGGTTCGATACCGCGGCCACTGGCTTTAATTAGTCTGTCGTGATTGCGCGAACGTAAAAGAAGAAGAGAGAAACGAGGAAGAGAAGAAGGGGGCCCATTCGGAGAGGCATCCCGAGAGCAACCCGTCTCTCGACCTGAGAGGATTTTATTTGCGCATCCAAGAAAAAGCACACGCGTTAGTATGCCGGTTCTCTGGTTATGTTAACATCGCGCATATTTATCCGGGGGACATTTATGTCTACGAAGTGTTTAATTATCGCGATATATCGCGACTACGAATGCGAGAATAATCAACGAGGAATCACGACGTTGTCATTAAATCACTATCGCCTATGAGCAGATTGAAGTTTTTATACGATCGAGGAAAGGCACGGATGAGAACGACGAAGAAAGGGGGAAAATAGGACAGAGAAGCGGGCAAGAAGAAGCGTGTCGAGCGACTTTAGTTAGTTCCCTTAGATGTGTATTAGGTTACTGGGTTAGTTTTTAGTATGCTTCCTTGAATTTTGTTTCTTGCTACGGCCGATTAAATTTGCGAGCACCTGCCGCTGAAGATAATTTAAACCGCGTCTATGCGATTTGATTTTTCATCAAAGTTTTGGCTCAAATATTTTGCTCGAGAAAATAATATCGATTTTATTATTGCGTTGAGCTATCTACTTTCAAACAAATTAACATGTATCATTTTAAAGCATGATGTAGGAGGCTTAACGTTATGTTTATGATCTTCTCGAGCAGTCGGGTGATATATTTATTTATAAATAGAATAGTGTAATGATACCAAGTACGGGCGTATGCTGACCTTACAGTTGATTGCAACATGCTACCTAGTTTCTAATTATTATTTCATAGTTGCGAGTAATCGCAGCGGAATTATGTGCTGGTAATGTAACGACGGAGGCATCGCGCATTCCAATTGTAAGATGATACGTTTGCTGCACGCACTGTTCGGAGAAGAACGAGAGTCACGGGCAATAACACACGCACGTTTCTTTTCTCTGATTATAGTTTGATAACGTCGTAGATTTTGTGGCGCGTACCAGCACGTCTGGTAAGATTAAGCGTATTGATTTACAGACCAAACAAACGACTCGCTCTAATATCAGCAATATGATGTTACTTCGCGATAATGGAGGTGTTAATGAGACAACGATTAGCGACCAAATGCGATAAATTGCCCGGGACGATCCGTTACGTTAATCGATCCTTATTAATCGCGGTCCCCGCCGTATTTCATCTCACTTTCGCCGTCGATAACTCTGAGAAGTTCCTCACGAAGTAGACGCCATATCTGTAAGAACGTCAAAGCGGCGGAACGCGTTATTTCCACTGATGGTTTACTCCAGATCTAGGAAACCTACCGCGAAGAAACGTACTGTAAGACAGTGCCGTATATACTGTAATAAAATTTTGAGAACAGATATTTTAGAATACTCTTAAACGAGATGGATTTACATTGCATTATAGTTACTATTAAATCTAATAATGTTAGGTTTAACATGTATTAGCTTTAATGTATTAAAGCTTATAAATTATAAATTATAATTAAAAAATTATAAAATACGGATAGGAATTTATGTTTTGATTTTTTTTATCTTTAATTTTTCTTTGTGAAACTGAAAATTGTGTTTATAATATTAATTATGAATTTTGAGATCAAACAATTTATCAAAATAAGTTTAAATAAAGTAAATCTGGCTATTAAAATTTGTAGGAATTGCTATCATTACATTTACAATTGATGGAGTATCTGTTTTTTATTAGAAAACAGTTTTATTTTATTGTTGCATTTAATGGCTGAAATTGAAGGTATATCCAAAATTTAGCTTAAATAAAATATGTTTGTTATTCTGAATTGGCTTACAAAAGCTTCCTGATGTACGGTACTGGACGGAATACATCGAAAAACTTTGGAATGATAAAGAGGAAAGGAGAAGAAAACTTCCGACAAGTATGAAAGTCACGCGACTGTGGCGCCGAGGCTTCTTTTTGCCGATTCCGGCGACGACGGGTACATGAACACCACGAAGACGTTTACCCGATTGTACCGTACATAGGGTGAAGAGTCAGGTGGTAAGAGGAGGCCACGAGAAAAAGGCGAAGGGCGGAATAAGACTCGAAACATGAGATTTACACGTGTATTTGCTAGTGGCGCACTAACGTGCATGCACGACGCGGCCGAGCCGCGGAGTGTTTATGGTAATCCTCGCGAGCAGGGTGGCCTCCCTTCCTTTCTTATTCTATTTCTTACTGTTCTCGGTTACGGGGCTACATCGTCTTTTTACGCTTCCCGTACGGTGCCCGTCCCTCCTTCTTCTTTCCACGTTCTTCGCCACGACGTTCTCATATTCTCCCTTTCTGCACTTTTGCGATATCGGCGATAGCGCGGCACGCCGGCAGCCGTTACGACGTCACAAGGCGTCCCCCGGTGGTTTCAAATGATCCCTTTATCAGAGACGAGATCGGGGAGAATGCCGAGACGCGCGACGTGGGAGACGCTGACTCCAGTTTCAAGTGCGATTTTCATTACGGTAATAGCGGAGTATAGCATGGGATTAACATCTCGGTTATTCTCTTTCTACATTTGGAAGTTAATCTCAAAAGGATGGAGTAACTTTCTTGCATAACACGTGGAGTGTGTTAAAAACGATTCGTCGGTCGATCGGAATACTTTTTACGAGTCATCTTCAAGAAATTAACCGGAAACTGAAGAGTACTCTTGTTTATTTAATTAAATCGAAGTATAATGATCGGTAATCATCACAGCCGTAATTAATACATACAGATTACGCGATTTGTTTTATTTCCCCGCTGTTATATTCCTGTATGCATAACATCACAGTGTTCGCTACACTGTCCCCCATTCTGTATAATACGACATAATCATACGCAGAAGAAGACATTGATTTTCCCTGATAACAAAAAAAGGCTTTATCGCGCGCTCGTCTTACACGGTAGCAAACTCCTTGCAATTTGATCGTGTCGTTAATAATAACTCCTGTCGTATCTTCGCGAGTAAAAGCGCGCTAATTATCGGATGCAAGTATTGCAGCGCGTAATTGTGATGGTTGGATACGGCCTTGCGGAATAATTGCGGGCATATCGAATGCGCGTGTCGTCCAGCCTTCGACGGAGTGACTCGTGTCTGTCCTTCCTCTCGTAACCGCGTGGCGCATAAAATACCGACGGCGTTATTCGTGGCTCTCGATATGCGTTATCGATCGCGTATCTTCCCTTATGTTTTGCACGCACGGCTGGCTAATGTGTAGCGTAGCGCGGACCGGTTCTACACGTGCAAAAAGTTCCGGCTTCTAGCATAATTATTACCAGGGCGGCCTGGCGTGGTCGCGCTGGATGGAAAAGAAGAGCGGCCGGCAGCGCCGTGTAATGAGACCAGCATGCCGTATCGCGCTGCAACAGCCCAATTCAGTTAACGTCATTACACGCTCTAATAAAACACTCTCTAACGGCGCACCGAGACTATGTGGACTCTTCCTTAGAGAGCTGTCTTGACCATTTTCCTGATTTGTTCGGTTTTGTTTACTCGATATCATACGTAGCAGAATGTGCAGAGAGATATAACAAGAAGTGCGTAATATAAATGATATATAAATAATATAAAAATAACGATAAATCACGTTAATCAAGGGTCTTTCTGAAAGCAAGAGTCATGATGTTTTTTAAGGCTTTTAAGTATTTTCAAAAACATAACATCAACTGTTTGCGAATAAATTAATTTAAAAAGACGATATATGAATAGAATTGTTAATTAACGCACTGTGTTATTTATTTATGTTTAAATTTATCTTAAAAAACGTAAATTTCTTCCGAATTAAGCCACATTATATATAAATCACGTTATAAATAATATAAGCACGTATGTTAAGATTCTGAAATTTTCTACATAAAAAAATCTTCTGATTTTATGCATTTTAATACAGGAATAAGATAATTTTGAAAGCCGCCTTTGTGCGAGGCGGCGAATGCGTAACGCCGCCGGATTCATTTGCAAGTTGCGTATGCGAGGTATTACAGGAGAATCGATGCAATTAATCGTATGTTTATACGTCCGGAGAATGTGAGAATTTTTACGTGAGCGTGCGATCGTCGACATCCGGCAATCTCAGGCCACCGTGAACAAACTCATCGCGATCGGCACCACTATCATCGTCCTTAGAAATTTTACACAGGCGAAAAGATTACTCGGCTCCTCGTTAATCCCCATAAAGATGTGTACGCACATTGAATTTTTGCTTTATCCGACTTGGCAAGACAGGTATGCGCAAGTTGATCTCAGGAGAAATAGAAAGCTTTGATACGCCACGGCGTACTTGTTCATACTTATAGCTGACATACTCAACTTAGTCAACTGACAGTGACATAATTTTATGATAATTACAGTTGTAAAATTAGAAATTTTTAATTTTATAATATAGAAAATATATAAACTTATAATATTTAATTTCGAAGATATATAGAATTAATTCTCAATTATTTTCATTTTCATAAGAAATGATTTATATAGCTCAATGAAATTTTCAAGTAAACTTTTTTTATATCTGTGTGTGTGTGTGTGTGTGTGTGTGTGTGTGTGTGTGTGTGTGTGTGTGTGTGTGTGTGTGTGTGTGTGTGTGTGTGTGTGTGTGTGTGTGTGTGTGTGTGTGTGTGTGTGTGTGTGTGTGTGTGTGTGTGTGTGTGTGTGTGTGTGTGTGTGTGTGTGTGTGTGTGTGTGTGTGTGTGTGTGTGTGTGTGTGTGTGTGTGTGTGTGTGTGTGTGTGTGTGTGTGTGTGTGTGTGTGTGTGTGTGTGTGTGTGTGTGTGTGTGTGTGTGTGTGTGTGGACAACTTTAATAAACTTCTATAAATATGATAATTAAATCTATTTTTACATATGTTAAATTATCCTTTTATTTTAATGCATGGCATATTAGTTTTGTCATGATAAAAAGGCTAAAATTACTTTGAAAAAGATGCAGACAGTTTTCCGCTCATCAGCATCTTATTGTTTTTCATACGTGTCGCTATAAGCTTGAAACGAGTGCCTCGCCTGCGGTGACTACGAGCGTCTCTCATAATGACTCTATTCCAATTACTCTCGCCTGTCGCCGTAGTGTGACCTTTTCGTTGCGACGAGACGGCTCGTGACTTGTTACATTAACGTGAGATCATTACACTACCTTGCATCAGGTTGCCGTGTATAAAGGCAATCTCGTCAACTACAGGAATTTGCAATATAATTATAGCTGCAATGTATTAACTATATGAATACACGAGGAGCAATATGAATATTGTAAAAATTACTTCACAAACAATCATCGCCGTATAATGATGCCGATTATTAGCATAACGAATACAGGATGATTATAGTAAGACTATTATTCATACTAACTAATGCAAATAATTGAATCATGAGTCAAACAAATAAATTTCCTAATTTCAATATGTTTTTGTATTCACAGATTTTATTTCAAAAGAAAAAACTTTTATACTTTAATTATACATTTGATATAGTACAAATTAGATATATTCTTTTTTAATAATTAACTACAAATATTATTAAATATATTATTATTTTATTCTGACTTTAACTATGGTAATTATTGCAGCAAATTACAACCGCTTCGAAAATACTTATTATGAATACTGTTATATAGGATTATTATAAACCTCATGTGTTTGATTATGGAATATGATTAGCGATGTAGAAATTGATGCATCATGATGCGAGAAGAAGATATGATTATAAAGTATCACGCTGTAATTTGCACGGTAATTATCAAACATCGAGTCGAGAAGATAACACAGTAACGATCTATTTATAGCAGATTATCATCTGACGTATAAATATATGCAGAATTGAGAAAATCGATAAATTTGTTCTAAAACTGTTAATGCAAGTTAGTTGGGTTGCAACACAGCGGAAAAAATGTAGAATGAAGGAACGCGGAGTGAGAAGTCACTGCTATCTTTTTGATCGTAAAGCTCAATGTCTCAGAGGTTTAAGAATTCGAGAATGTTGAAACGATGTTATTTTAGCTGTGCACCTGCATGAGAGATGACATTTATTAGCTGAATACAATGTAACGGTTATCTGCTGTCTCACACAAAACTGTCTGGACCTATTGCCAGACTCAAATCCCATGACTTTCGCGCGTATTTTATGGTTGTAATTACGAGTCTTAAAACTTAACACGACAGCAAAATTATGCTGTGCAATGCGAAGAGCCTTCGAATCTCGTAAATTGTCAAGAGCATAAATGCCACTTTTTTTCCATGCCTATTGAAGGAGCGAAAAATTTCTCTTGAGGATACAAAATATATAATTTATGTTGATCGTATATATGTTTCTTATAAATCTTACAAATATTAAAAATAAAAGTTAAAGAAACTTCAATAAAAGTTTGATAATTTTATTTGATAAAATAGAATTGTCTTTTCTATTGTTATTATGTTGCTATTTTTATTAAATATAACCGAAATCAACTAATTCTTTATCTTTTATGTTTTTCTATCTTTTTTGTTTGGAAATAAGTGTTTAATTATCATGTTTTTTTCATTTTATCCAAGAAAATTTTTTTCTTTATTATTTTTGTTCTTTAATCTGATTTTTATATAACGCGTGAGACAATGACACATATATTTGAAATAGCTCACACGACATTTACTTGGACAGGTGGAAACTTATCTATCGAGTGTAATGACTCTATCTCGAGCTTGAACGTTTCTCTTGACGATCTTGCCACAAAGAACCGGTGGTGGTTACGGTAATAGCCCATGACTATATGGTTGACCGCGCGACTATCATGTACTCGGGAGGGATCAAGAGACCCGACCCTTCTACGCCAAGGATTATTTCGCACGTACGGCCAAACGTTAAGACGATATATGGCTAGTGCTCTTTCATTCATGTTGCGGCTTTGAGTGAATTGCTATATGCCTTGTGATTTTCCAGAAGTAATTATTTCTTAGCATCCGTTCTTACTTCTTTATTTTCGCAATGTTATTTAGTACTCAGCTTAGGGAAACGTTGTACTGTCTTCCGATTTCTATAATATCCATTAAATATCTGTTAAATATTTATTGAAGATGTTCATTAACAATAAGGAAAATTTGAATTTAATTTTAATAAATAATATTTATTTGTGAAATTGCGGACATGCATATGAAGATGAATAATGGAGGCGCATCATAATCATGATAATCTAGTTATCCATAATACAGACTTCCTCCGCATTGCGGCAATTAGCAGCGGTGACGAGTTAATTGGACTCGTTTTCGTCGCGACGAGTCTCGAAGATGGAGAGATTCCTGTGGAATAGGCAGCCCGTGGAGAAAAAGAACATCAAAGGCGCAAGTATTTAAGGCCTCTTTAAGTTCGTTGCGCACTTGATGATGCCAGGGTACAGCTCTAAGGCGTATGCGGGATTATTAAAGAAATGGAACGCAATGTGTAGGGAATGTCATAACGTGATTCGCAAGGGAGAAACCGATGGGATGTTTGTACAAAGTAAAGTCAGATTGCATGGTTAACTTTGGTCGTACACGTCCTTCGTTCTTTTCTGCGTATAAAAAAAACGTACGCGTGTATGCGACGGTGCCCGATGTAGGATGAAGAAAATTATGCCGCTTCCAAAGTACAAGGCCCGCCCGCCAATAAAATGCACGATCGATACGACGAGTTCTTCCTCTCCTCTCGAGAAAAGAGACACGGCGCGTTTCTCGCTTGATACAAAGCCGAAAAAAGGGCGCATAAAAGAAAAGAGATGCGCGTCTGGCGCCTTTTCTTCGTCTTTCATCGAGTGACTGCACTCGCCCACGATCGACGATCTTATCTCCGGCCCTATCTCGATGTGCTCGCGCCTCCGCAAATCGCCAATTGCTTTTAATCGTATTGTAACGTTGACCAACATTAATGGTGTCATGCAAAGTCTCACTTTTGCATATAACAGCGTATAATAATTTTATTGAAAATCCTTAAACGATCGATTTCATAACGAAAGATACATCGATCTATACTTAATAATTATCAATGCAAATTTAAATGTTATATAAAAAGGATAGTGATATTTTTGTAGTGCAAAATTCTCGTTGATTTTCTCATCTCGTGATCGTATTTCTCTTTCTCGCTCTATCCTATATATAGTAATATAAAAAATTTTTATTACGATTTGCTGCTACTAGCAGACATTAGATTGATTGATATTAACGAGGTATAGAAGAAAAAAAGACGTGAAAACCGGACGAATTGTAGCAGTCACCGCAGTTTGCGAAGAACGTCCTTGAATGTCTCGCGGAGAGAAGATGATCGTGGACATGTAGTTTGCCAAGAATAGACCGGAAAGAATCTCTTTCAGAGCGCTCCTTGAATGACGACGATTGTGAGAAGTAGAGAGGTACGGCTAAAAAGGAATTCCAAGTCTATGAATCAATTACACAAGCCTGCAGAAACTTTTATGCAACTGTATAAAACGAGCACGTTCACCCTCCAGGCCTTATTCCAATCATTTATGATTAATTAATATTCCGATACCATTACCATTTAATCGGCGCGATGAAGACTCCAACAGACACGTATTCTAATTAATAACGATTTTATCGTGAGGTTGGCAATTAATCGCGTTTCTCTTCTTCGCACGATTCATTTTCATCCAGCGTTGTTTCTCAATCACGTTGGAGACACTTACCAGTTTCCAAGTGGACGTCACCGATGCATCGACGTGTACGCTCGTCTCGTGTTCGGGAAGATGCGAGGTCTGATTCAAGTTTCAAGCATGTAGTGCTGCTAAAGTGCTTCGAGCCATTCCGTGTCTCCTCCGCTTTCTAGCCACACTTCGAAGAGGCAGGAAGAGAAAAGAAAAGAGACGCTAGTGGAATAATGTCTCTATTCTCGTTCAAACTGCCACATTCTCGAGCTCGTTCTATCCGATAATTATACGTTACCGAAGCACACCGAAGCCCTTCCATTAGACCGCGGAATCACCTGCTTCTACAGCGATGAAAAACTCTTCCTCGCGCATCAACTGGTATACATCCGGAGATGTTGCTCGGCCATTGAATCGACGTTCAATTCCTCATCCAAGACTATTTCCCATGCGCCTATTTCCCATGCGACCAGACTTACTGCCTTTGAGCCGCTTTTGTATCTGTATTAGTCCTGTCTCCCTTGTCAACCATATCGTGACGTTAGTAGGCGTGATAATCGAAGAAAGGAGCTTAGTATTAGTTAGTCTGGCCAGACATTTCGTGCTTAAGATGTCATATCGCGGATTAAATCGTTTCGATCTTATTTGGATATTATTAGATTAACATAACTTTAACGTGAATTATTCGTCAAATATAATCTTTCGAAAAATGTTTTAAAGTTTATTAGATAAAACAGCTTTTATACGGCTTCGAAATATATTAAAAGTATTGTCAATTGTCTATTTGAATTCTATTTCAGATAGAAAATAATTTTTTTAATTACAATTTTTTTTTAAAATGTGATACAATATTTCTTCTTGGAGATCTGCGTCTGATGTTTATTTTTCGTTATTCTTTCCTCTTTCCTAGAATTATTTCGGCATTTCGACAACGGCTTTTTCATCGCGTTGTTACGAAGTCCATCGTAGATAATGATTGACTTCTTGCACGGGGAAAATGTTGCGTGTTTGGCTGCACGACGGGAACCATATCTCAATTATGAGATTAATATACGACTCATAAAAGCGATATCGCCTGTATCTCCTTTCTCGCACCCGTTCTCTCATCGCTTCCTCTTGCGCTCGTAATTTCTTCCCATTGCATGCATTCCGTTGACTGAAGTGTATAATCCAATTGCTCGGTGTACTACCGCGATTCGTTCCTGCCAATAGATCGTATTTTGATCAAAACGACTGCGAACGTTGCTTTCGATTTGACGTATAATACGCGATAACGAATGTGTTTTCGCATAATCAAGAAATATGCATTTTTCCAATCGCTTATGGTTTATTTATAGGAGCTAGTCGACGAGTTTTGCGAAATGTATCGGGAGAGAAAGAGACTTAGTAAATAAATTTATTATTTAAGTAGGAGTGTTATGTGAAAATATGGAACAATCGTGTACCGCATAGGTTGTCGCGATGTCGTCGCGAAGACGAATGGATCGTCTCGTGGAAGGTGCCCGTCTGGAGGACATCGTCAAGTACGTGCTGAGGCATACGAGGCTCACGGATGTGCGCGCGCGGTACTTGGTCATCGAGATTCTTAAGGCCGGGATTGCTCTAGGTAGGATTAAAAGGACTCCGCACTCCACTTATGTACTCGCGTCCTCCAAGACCACCGCGATCGGCCAAAGAATCACGGAGCCCAGATTCCACAACGGCAGCAGCTGCAGCTCGTTCTCGGAGTAATCGTCAGCAATAATATGAATTAAGTGCGAAATCGTATAATGTCTAATTCCGCGAGTGAGCGCGTTACAACTATGTTCCGCACGATTTGCATTTTAGCGTTTCGAATATCTATGATAACAGTTAGCAGTTAATATTCACGGGACACGCAATACTCCATGCCGATAATATATCTCTGTTACAATACTGCGTGCGCGATAATGTGCCGTCTTAAAATTATCACACCAGTGTCCAATATTAATATTGTGCTAATAACTGTGAAACACGCGATGCTATATTGCAAGATAATTTATAATACATAAAATTGTATATTATACTACTGTGTTCATATACAGTATATTATCGCCAATACTTCACCGAACATGTAGTAATTTATATGAATGTTGCTTATTAAAATTGTAATTTTGAAACACGTTACAAACGTTGTGGCATAAGGAAGTACATTACATTGCGTAATATAAATTAAAAGTTTCTTTCAAATAATATGTAATATTGTAAATAATAAATGAAAAATTTACAGTGAATATAGCGTGATAATAATGACTTTTACCATATCGAAGGATTTAATTCGTATCGAGCTCAAAATGTTTTTAATCTCGTTTTTCTCTGAAAATGATATTCCCGATGACCTTTTCTTTTCAACGTCTATTAAGCCTCGGTAGTAGGTACCTAAATGAGCGAGTATCTCGTCCATGTCGAAGAAACGAAATGAATTTGCCGACTAAGGAACATTCTCGCGGCGGCGAGTGGGCGATGTCGATGGTTAACGACGATGGAATCGTATTGCTCAGTTCCATCGGGTTCTTGTGAGCAGTTTCAACCCTCGGAAGAATATTCGAACCGATATTCTCTCGGCTACGGCTTTTCGGTTGCGGCCAGAAAAGGCACGCAGCGGCCCCCGCTTCGATAATTGGTTCGTTTTAACTGCGAGCTTAAAGGTTATGAATTTATGCTTCGCCGCTTAAGATATAATTGGTTGTTCAATTAATATCCCGATAAAAAAGCCTCGACTGCTCTCGCCTCTTTTCCGTTCCTCTTCGCTTTCGCTTGCTTCGCCGCGTGCGCCGTCAGCGGGGGTCCCGAACTACTGAAAATTCTTTCAACCCCGTAGAATCCCGAAAATAAAAAAAATTTCGAGAGGTCAATTAGATAGAAAAATTGATAGTTCAAGTGAGTTTCACGTCTTATGATCATCGAAGTATCAAAATAGCTCATGGATTCATCATAATTTTCAATTATAACTAACTCCGTTTCGTCGTGATAATGTTTCGAAAAAATTACACATGTAGAACATAGGATGTTTAATGACGTAAAAATTGAGCTCAAAAATTTAAAAGAGAATTTCTTAACTAATAATCTTCTTTTTCTATATTAATGATATGAAAAATTGTTTTGAGATTATGTTTTATTCTGGCAACAATATATATTCCATTATGCTACTGACACCACTTTTCGTTCCTTATAGTGTAATGTACTTAGGTGAACCGCGTTATTCCTTACGACGGCATACACGGCGAGATGAATCCACTTCTCCACCTCCGCTTCCTTTTCTCTTTATTTCGTCTTGTCCCTCTTTCTCTCGTTCTATTTTCCTCTCATCTTCTCGTTTTCTCTCTTCGTTCCTCTCGAGGTGCCACAGGTGTCGTGCATTGTCTGCCGTCGCGGCCTCTAAATCTCGTCCCTGACGTTTCACCGGCGTAGTTCTGCCGAGTCGAGTACTTTCAAGATACATACGGCTGTCGAGAACTTACACGCTCCTTGTTCTCGTCTTATTGCGAAGAAACGGGAAGTTTGATAAACATCTTTCGGGGTTTTAGGTGCGTTTCATAAATTTGATCGCCACCGGAACGTCTCCTCCCATGGCATTCCCACGGCGCTTTGAAGACTCTCGCGCCGCGAATTGCGTCGAGAAATGCATGACGACAGTCACGAGATAACATCCGCGGATATGATGACAATCTAGTAATGATTTAATTTAATAGCGATAAAAATAAATTTAATTTTGGAAAATCTTAAAATTTATTATAACCACGCGATTATTCGCAAACGTCGAAATAATAATTATATCAAAATAACTGTCTTAAAATATATTACAATATTTTTTAAATTATATTTTCTACAATTTTCATTAAAGATCGAACTTTCAATAATATGAAAATCCAATTCTACAAGCATAGCAAAAACTTTTTCGAATAATGATAGATATCTCGGCTATTAAATTCACTAAAAAAGATAAAGTTATGAGGTAGTGTGTTTTCTCATAAAGTTAGACATTTTATGATGGTTAAATCTATTATGTCTATAATTTGACTTTTATGTGCATTCTAATGACATAATGACAAATTATACAGTTCTCCTGCATACCATTTATTTCTTTCCGATTAAAGTGGGAATTACGTTTTGGTGCGCGAAATTACTATTTTATCTCATATTTCTATCTTTTCCTCTTTACATTTCCCATGATTATTCGATATACCGTTGGCTGTAAGTAATATTTACGATTGCGACCATATGCGCACGTGCAATTGTACAATACGCGCTAAATTACATACGCGTATACTTCAATGTTAGATCTCTCGTTTGGAGTGCACGCACAGCTAGCTCTTCTAAACTAGCTTCTAAACTGAGCTTACGCTCTTTGAGAAGCCGAAGGCTTTCTAAAACGGTTCCGACCGCGTTCACCATATCCTACGGGGTTGCGTGTGATATATGCGTATGCACACTCAAATACATTTGTAATAAAAGAAGCAGGAAGAGAGTGGAAATGAGTATGGATGCATTGGTTGCATGTAGATTTATGTCACACCCGCGTTAAATGTTCGTCGCGATGCGTGTATTTTTTCAGTTTTCACGCTATTTTGCTTCATTTCTCTTTTTTCTGTCGGCGATCTTAAAGAACGCAGATTTATTTAGTAGCTGTGCTAAGATACATTGTACATTTGTTACCGCACACCAAACGATTCGAATTTCTTGTGTCGGCGAGTAAGAGAAAGAGAAAGGGAGACAAATGTCGACAAATTGTAGACAATTGAATTTTATATATAATTTAAAGAAACATACTTTACTTATCATAAATAGAAGTATTTATGATAAAATTTTTTCAACTTTTATTTTTTCTTTTTTTAAGGACAAACAGTTATTTATGGAAAAATATAAACAATTAAAGGACAAATAATATATCGATTAAGTAGAATTTCACGTTCTAAAATTCTTACTTCTTCAAGATCTGTGAAGGTCTGTGAGTCAAATCAATTGAGGATTCTCTTTTCGAAATGTGCCGAACCTTTATTCAATGTAGAGTAGGTTGCCATCTTGGAATGTTTGCTTTCTCAACCGCATGTTGGAATTGCTGATGGTCGATATAAAGCGACTTCCATTGCGGTTACTTAGATATTGAATCAAAGTCCACCGTGTTTCGCAATGGTATCATATGTTTCTCAATTGGTTTGCCGCACCAGTCGAGCTAGCTATAATTAATATGGCGATCGATGTATCTCCAATTCTCTGAATGCGCTTTCGTAACATCGTAATAATTGTTATTGCACGTTAGACTTTATCGCTTCTTTAAAAACATAAATCTCCATTGAGATTTTTTTCAAATTTTTCTCTTGTCCATCATGTCACGACATTCATTAATTATCCGCCATCCGTTAATTTGTGTAATTCTCAATCTCGATTTATAGCGTAATTCGTTTCTTTCAATGTCCTTTACCGGCTGATAAAATTCCGCCGATTTCCGTGTACTAAATCTTTTAACAAATGGAGGAATGTGTTTGGAGCTCGCCGCAGTTTAACTTCTACGGTGATATACCATATACGCTTGGTAGATGCAACGCGGATGTACCGCGGGAGAGATGCAGATAAATAACGTGTGAAGTCGGTGAGTAGATCGGAACTAAGGGCCGCTCTTGTTTCCGTGTTCGGCTTCCTTCGGGTCTAGTCTATTTCTCCGCGGTGGGACGACGTTCCTGTGCCTGAAAATCTTGACTACACTATACCGCTTATAAGACCTAATTGGGCCCTCGCGGACCAGCTGCCTCTAAGATACAGTGAAGCCGGGTGTTTAATTCAAATCGATTCCCGGTAAGATCGCCGATCCCCCGGTCGTATTTTACGGCTGCACGCGGCTTTGACTCTCTAAAATTACGGCGATCATGATTTGTCTTTTTGACGCGTCAAAGATCAAGGTTGCTCGTTAGAAGTGCCGAATTTACGATCACGAGGCTCGTCGATCGACTATGCCCGCTAGGACTATGTTTGTCGAAAGAGGGGATTAGATCAAGGCAAAATTGCTCGTGCGACAACGATGTAAAAATTTCGCAAACACTTTTTTTTTTTAATATTTCACAGTGAAGATGTCGGTAATAAATCTGTGAATTTATTGAAGAGAAATCCGAGACTTTCTGCATAATAATTCGTATGAATGATGGTCTGAAAAAGATAATTAATAGCTTAGATATACCGCAAATATTAATGATTGACCAATGTCATATAACAGCGTTAAAAATAGCGCTGTGACTTTTATGGATATAATCCTCTTTGCGGCAGCGCGAACGTCGACGGAAACGTTCTGTATTCCGACTTTGTAATATCATGCTGGGAGGCATGGATATCGGCGTAACGATGTAATCGTTCCTAATGGAAGAAGGTCGTGGCGTTAACGGCGGCATGCAAAAAAAGATGATCGAGGCGTAAAAGGCGTTAAACGTGTAAAAGGGACCGCGCGAGATTCCGAGAGGACCATGGCGCGAATAACGATGATCAGGCGTTCGATTCAGACGGCTAATTGCGTTATTCTATGGACTTTATGTAGGCGCGAAGTAGCGCGCGCGAGAGAGCGTCCTAATGCGCTCATGAGTACATTATAAACCGGATTTCGAATCGCGCCAGTATTTAGTATTCGAAGATCCCGCTAAACCACGGACGAGACCACTTTACTGCCTCGATTCTACTCTGCGGGCCACTTTGCAATTACATTTTATGTCTTGCAATCATTAAAACTCCGACCAACCTTGCGCGCCGCCATAATTCTCCCTTCGATTTCCTTCAGATTTTTTTCTCCCCGATCCTCCTCGTCGTTCCTTCGCGATAATGCCGCCGCGCGTAATCCAATCGCGGAGATCTCGCGATGGAATCGGCGTCTTGTAATTTCGCGTGAAAGGCGCCAGGGAAAAGAAAGGGGCGCCGAGGATGCACGGGAAAATCTTAAGTACTACCGAGTAATCGACGCACGTAGCTCATCTTCGACGATAACATGAAATTCCTGGCGAACATGATCCGAACTTTTTCACGACGTGCCTCAGCACGCGCATGTGAGATAAGCCACATGCATATGTGCGAGCACACACGACGATCCGGCCATTCGATTCTCGCCAAACAAGCTAATTCTTTACGATAAGGACCGCGTTTCGTATTAATCGGGCCCACCGATAAGGACCCACCGTGACTCCGGTAAGAGGCGGAATTAATTAGGCCCCTCGGCAACGGATTGGTCGCCGTTCCAATTGGAGGGAGATCGGTGCCGTCTTGATCGTATCTCGTTTTAACTGTCGCGACCTGGTTCACGGGGAGTGAGTTTAAATTGCCGAGGGAAAGAAGTTACTATACACGGAACCACGATACAAATGTCTTAATTACGCGACGGTATTCGAGGTACGATTATGGAGACTGACGATGTTGACATTTGTAGAGTGCGATAATGAGGCAACTTTGTATTTTACATATGCTTGCATACAGCTCGCGGGCGCGCAAAGAATTTTTACAATTCTTTCTCATTTAAGGTATGCGATAACGTTTATTTTGATATCATAAAACGAGTAATAGAAATATATTCTAAATAATAATTATAAGATATTTCTAGTACGTTTTAAAATAATTAATTTAATATTTCTATTATTTTCTTGAAAGTTTATGAGTAACATTTGTATAAATATTGTTGCACATTATTATTAAGAAAATATCTTCAGAAAAAAATCATCGCGAATAAAAATAATAAAGAAACAAAGAAATATTATTTTCATTTGTTTTAAATGTGAATATTCAGGACGATACGGAGTAAGGCGTGTTGATTCGCTCTCAGCTCTTGATCGCTCTCTAAACGTTTTCTTGCCCGCGCGTGCTAGGAGCGCGACGAAGTCGAAGAATAATATCGGGGGCGGTCTCTTTCCGCATTGGCAAGCACGCGGAAAGCATTTCCATCGCGTTCACGCGTGAAAGATACCGATATCGGGGCGCGGTGGCATCACATCCGCGCGCGTACACGTGTACGCAACCACCATGAGGCGGCATTATGCGCGAGTCCATTTATCTGCGGGGATAAAATCTAGATAGGATCTACCGCGTCCGCGCGAGGTCCTGCCAGTATTTGTCATGGAGATGCGACCCACCGATACCGCCTCGCCCGCCCAAGGAATTACCCTTGGCGCGCTCGGATTCTTCAGCGTACGTCAGTAATTTACCGTGCAGCTTGGCGTCATGTCACGCCGTCGACGAGCTTTCGTCCTCCTCGCCTTCCGTTTCTTCTCTCATTCCTTTATCACGTTTATTTTCTTCCCCTTCGCTCTTCCACCCTATTTCCCGATGGCCGCGTTAATTTCATTCCCCTTCGTCGTCGACGAACGAACACGCCATCCCGTTACATTACAAGTTATTTTTTATTCAGATGCGTTTATAGAAATATTAATGCAAATTCGGCGAGTCAGTACTTTACGAGATATATTATTTTGACTTTTATTGTAATAATAAAAATAAGCTCAAAATATAACTTTTGCGACGAGCAATGGTTTTGTTGAAATTTTTTTGCAGAATAATTTATATTTTAATCTAGAATTTCTCTAATTTTAGATTTAAAATTAATATAAGTGAATATTTACGTTTGCTCTTCCCTTTTTGTAACTGTTTTTTGTATTACAACTGTCGCTATCAGAGATGAGACTGAAAACGTTAGGAAGTTTTTGACTTGTGCATATATATGTGTGTGTGTGCGTGCATGTATTTCTATATTCGCAAACACACATACATAGACAGAGAAAAGATTAACCTGAAATAAAAAAAAATATTCTTATAGTCAAAACATTAAAATCTTCAAAAGCAGTCTAGCAAAACTGCGAAGAGGAGGTATCACGGAAACCTCTCTCAATTAAGCCGTTCGGATTCGACATAAAATTGTAGGTCTCGTATGCCTGTGTAGAATTTGCGTGCGCACTACTTTGGAATTCCGTCGCTTTTATTCTATTCCATCGATGCTGGATGAACATTTAAATGGCATTAAAGCTGAAATTTTTATGTTCTTTTTCTTCTCAAATGTTCTTAGTCACTGTAAAGGAGGCATCTTTTTCTCTTTTCCAAGATTTTGAACATAGAATATTTTTTTCTTCAGCAAACTGAACTTTTCTCAAATATTTTTTAACTACTATATTTTTCTCAAATGTTCTTCTACATATTTAATCTTCTACACGTACAAATTGATTTAGATACAACTTCATTTTTAATTAAATGATATAATATTAATTCATCATTGTTATTGAATATTTTTGTGTCCGTTTGTTTTTATTATTGTCATTAGGTATTATATTTTCATTATCACTTGAATTATTTTTATAATCTTTAATCTTTTGTTTTAAATTTGATTTTACATCGATTTAATTCGCTGATTTGATCTGTGAAAAGTATGATGGTTATCTGAAAAAGGACCCTTTGTGTCATTACAATTAGAAAAATTATGTTATTTTCCGCGCAAGTACTATACTTGTCAAATATTAAAAAAAAAAATCATTAACGCCAAATTGGATATTGGCCGATCATGTCATCATACTTTCTTCGATTAACTTTATTCGCGTGCTCCCGCATGTCCATCTGTACAGCTTTAATTTTTGTTCTTTGTAGCTTGTACCATCCCTTCGCGCAATTTATTTTATCGTTTCTCTGTTTTCTATTTCTTTCCGTGTCCAGTTTACTACAAGCAATTTTATACAATGATAACAAATTTTTTTTATTGCTTTAAATTTTTGTTATGCTATTTTTTTAAATGTTATTAAAGCTCAATATTAATTTCATGTATAATTAATAAATAAATATTTTTTATTAATTATTGGAGTATTTAAATAATTATATTTCTAATCTACACGATATTAAATGTATATTATGTTTAATATTTTTTATTTATTATATTCTACTTTAGCACAGTTGAACATTTTTTATTTAAAATATATATATATATATATATATATATATATATATATGAAGAATAACTCTTATGATTATTTAATGTAAAACAATTTTTCTCTTTTTGTTTTGCTTTTTATTCCTACTTTGCAGCTGTCCTTATCTCTTTTTACACTAAATTCCGCTAATTACTAGAAATTAACGTTTAGATCGAGTTTGGGAACAGGTGGATATGCCGTGACGAAATTTTTTTTGTCGAATGCGTGAAATTGACAGGTGTCTCGTAAACTCACATGTATTATGGCGATGCTGTTAGCGAAATTGTGAGGTAAATTACTGTCTTTGTAGCGATGGATATATCATTAGTTCTCAACGGAGTGAGTTTTTGCCAACACATTCCAATACTACTCTGGAATTATTTAGTCGAATATATATACGAAAGGAACGATTTATCAAGGAAAAAGAAAATTGCTTCAGATAAAATTGCCTTCTTCGTCAAGCTTGAATTTTCGAACATACATAAAGATACATTTACATATGCATTCTAATTGCAGACGTTACAGTGATAAAACTTTTAAAAACTTTTTTTTCATTCATTTTATATCGTGTATATCTGTTTCTTAATTATCGATGCTTAAATAACTTGTCTTAAATTGTTGTGATAAATGCGAATTTCCGAGTACTAATACAACTGGACGAACTGCCACGAGATTATTATGGTAGCATATAAAGAATCAGATAATTTGGATACTCTAGAATGGTATTTTTGGTCATTCTAGAATGTATAGACTATCACAAAAGTAGCATGTGGTTTTCCTTAATTATAAATTATTTATAAATTTAATTTTTTTAATAAATGTATTTTTTAATAAAATAATTTTTGTTTTATTTTCCATTGTTTATTAGTTAATTAATACTGAAATAATAAATGTGAAACTATATAATTTATGCAATTATTTTTAAAAACTCTATTTGTAATTAAAAAGAGAATGTTATTTATTTACATTTTAGAGAATTAATTTGTGATAAAACTTTAAGATTTCGATAGTCATTTAAAACGGATTTAGAAATACAAGCACTGTTTTCACACATATGAAGTGTGCGTTACTTTTGAAATGCTCTGTACATTTTGAACGCTTGCTACTGCTCTTGGAAGCACCTAATTTAATCTCTGTGCTATCGCTACCACAGTCGTAAGAATTTCAGCGAGATAAGCAAAAAATGCGGAGTCCTTGCACCTGCACAGCCAGACTCCTTTACGGCTCGCCGTAAAACAGTTAAGCGCGACGGATACTCGCTCCGGACATAATCCTTAAAGACAGGCGGGAATCTTAATCGTTCGGACAAACCCGAACTGCTTAAAGTGCTTTGCATAGAAATGTATCAACACCATTACAAGTATTAGTCTGAATCTTCTGATCCTTTGAAAGATTCTTCGGATATGTGATACAACGCTATATTCGAGGATGATAAATCACGAAGCAACATATGAAACGAAGGTATTATCTATGCGTGAAGCTAAGAATTAAACTATCAGAGTAGATTTTATTAAATATCCTATCTCGAAATGTGATCGTAACATTATGACGATTCAATCTTTTCAATGTGCAAATTTTTTAGCAAGCTGTTCTCGTTTCCTAAACACCTGCTGAGATAAAAGACCAGCTGCATGCTCGATTAGAGGTCGTTTAATATACAGGACATTTACAGGAGCTATTATATTAGTTATAAATAGAATAAATGGTTCGATAAAATAGTTCGATACTTGTCAGTTAAGAAATAAAAATGAAGAAAAAATAAAAATTTTCTTTACATTTTAAGAATTTCTAATGAATCTTAGATTTTTGTTTTTTCTTCTAGTAAAAAGATTTCTAATTTTTGAATTCTAATTTTTGATTAAGGACATATTAATAAAGTTAAAAAATTGTTACAACAAAAAATTGTTGGTAACATATTTGATAATCGCAAGTGCAAGAAAATAACGAAATTATTTTTAGAGGAGTAAAAGATATAATGAAAGATAAACAATTGCCACACCTTTGAAAGCTGGAGCCATGTACAGGAAGTAGATGAAAGGCGGCATGTCGCTTACGGGAGCGAATTAGAGACATCGTGTGAATGAACGGAACATGCGATAAACGTGTGAATGGATGGGCATACAGAGATCCCGAAAATTTACAATGCAATTTGTGGATAGAAATGCACATCAAGTCGTGTGTGTGTATTTATCTTGTGAATTAAATTACAAACTAATGCCACGTGTGAAAGACGTGCGTTTAGAAAACAAGCACTTCTCCTGATACGTTTTGCACACACTATCGTTTAGATAGTAATAGAAGTTCTAACATATAATAATATATCAAATTTTGTTGATAATGATTGATGACTGATCGATTGATGATGTAAAAGTTAAAAATTTTATTGTACCTTCTCTGTTCTCTCTCTTTGCTGATATTGTGTTATCTTCTTTTTAACTCATACTCGAAACTCTGCACCGTGACAAAATCGTCGTCATGCCTGAGATTTTTATTCCACCTTCGCGCCACTCTTTCGCCTCCCCCATCTCAATGGTTCTTTTTCGACTGAGAAAAATACAAAAGCCGCTGTATACAAAAACAAGAAGCGCATCTAATGTCTTTATCGAGCTCAGAATCTGTCAAGTTCATGCGTCAAAATTGTTCGACTTCTAAGGGAAGGAAGTCGAAGGAGACGAAAATTCGACGTAACGTTAGATACGGTGTTCAGTTTTTACTTTTGTCATTTATTCCTTTTTTTGTGTTATTAATAACCTTTTTCTCTCCTTTTCTATTCATACGATAATCTATTTTTTATTCTCATTCTTTTATTATTTTACAAATTTCATTATATTTTACGTTAAATCTATTTCTAAATCCACTTTTGGTTTAATTGTTTAAATCTTCGCGGTTGAAGAAACAATAAGAGAAAGAGAAAGGAAGGGGGGAATGTGTGAAAAACCCACTGGTCGGTAGGCGAGAGAGAGCATCGATTGAAAGCAACTGCGGCTCCCGCTGAGACAAAAGGCTGGAATCTGCACTCAAAATAAACATCACTTCTCTATTCATGCGGCGAGCAGATTCGAACATTCGTTTCTCGCTCGACAGAAGCAGAACGGCCGATGTCGTCGACCAGAGACTATCGTCCGCGACAAAGCCGGCAAGCTCGAATCGCGCTTGCTCTTAGAGCGCATTCACATGCGCTCGTGAAAAGGAAGTGGCGTGCGCAACGTTACGGAAGAACACAAGATTGAGGTCGGACTCACGACGAGATGCCAACAACTATCCTCCTTGAAGCGTTAAAACGGAGGAAATGCTATTTCTCGTTGCCACACGATCGCTCCCCCGTTCGCCATTATTATTTTTATTTAATTTATTCGATTAATACTCACGCCTAATTCAAATTCAAATTCAAATAAGA
Source organism: Pogonomyrmex barbatus (assembly GCF_055798465.1). Lineage (NCBI taxonomy): Eukaryota > Metazoa > Arthropoda > Insecta > Hymenoptera > Formicidae > Pogonomyrmex > Pogonomyrmex barbatus. The sequence goes on from NW_028297116.1 coordinate 18,582,920, forward strand.
AATTTAAAGAAGAAGAAGGATAGAATTATTAGAATTTAATTTGAATATAGAAAGCAAAGTATCAAATACTTATAAGATATAAAAAAGTATATTTTATTGGTAAATTTTAATGAATTTTGAGCAAAGAAGAGGGGGGATTTAATCTGTATTAGTAAAAAATGTCAAAAATTATCTCAAAAATGATCTACACAATATCTAAAACATTTTCAAATACCTTTGGATTCGACAACATTTATCAAATCTTTATTCGAGCGGGTAAACTGATAACTTATAACTTAACTTATTTATACTTATAAGTCAACTTTGTGATGTTGAGTTATGAAGCAATCGCCGTGAAGCCAACGAGCTTCCATTATCTATCTCGACATTCCTCGTGTCCCAAAAATACTATCAATCTCGTTTCGTTGTGTACACTATCGTTCTATTTTATTCTAATCTCCACGATAACAACGTTGCAATGCCGAACAGCCCGATCATGTCAATCCTATCGCAAGGCAATTAGTAAATTACCAATACTTAACTGTCGAAGAATGCAATGCAGCCTCTGGTGCATACGTCGCGGAGGAGGTACAACCTTACCAGAGACGGTAGCGAGGACCAGACAGTGGCTGCAAGTCCGGACGACGTTTGTCCGGCTTAGATATCATCAGGGTCCCCGGTGGGCCCGGCTTCGGGAATCATTAGGGCTCGAAGACGACGCATTCCGCAGCAGCATACGTCGAGAACACGGTCGTCTCTCGGATCATCTGGCCCTTGAAACAGCTTGTCTCCACCGTTAAGGTGATCGGTCCGCGGCATTTATTAGGGGTCTTATCAGATTTCGACTTGGGCGCCGACCAGCATCGACGGATACCATAATTATTTTTATTATTATCGCGCGAGCCGTTTTTCAGGCGTGTAAGCAAAGCGAGTGATACCGACGGAAACTCGGGACATTGGTTTTCTCTTTTTGTGCTTTATTTTAATTCGCGAATATTAACGTGAAAATTTTTCACGAAAAGAATTTGTGTATATCACGTATTATTCAATTACAATATTACGCAATTTTCAATGAAATTTGCCTATCGATGACATAATTGGAATGAGATAAGATCGCTTTACAACCGCGAAGATTCTGTCGCCTCTTAAAGTATCGAGTCCGTTCTTATTTCAAGATTTTCAATTACGTTCAATTATTAAATGGCTTCTATATAATGGAATTTCTGCTGTCCCTAAGCCATTTTATCTTACCACAATGAATTACGGAGTTAATTTGCATACTGTAATTAAATGTTTAGCGAGATAAGTGTTGAACATCTTTAGGAAAACGACGGGAGTCTGTAATGGGGGATCGATGCAATCTTCACAAGACTTCGAAGGTAACAATTTATCGAGCCGTTAACAGTCTACTAGTCGTGTCAGTAATTTTTCTATGTATTGATTTATGTCTCTTTAGCTTTAGTGAAGAAACAGAAACAAAATTTTAATTTTAAGATTGTTTTCAGATTACTCATTAAGAACATTAAAGCTGTTTTAACAATAATTAAGATTCCAATTTTCTTAGTAATGTTATATTTTTTTATCGAGCACGTAGCTCTACGTAAGTCCCATTAATTTCTGATAACATATTAATATAAAAAAATGAAAGATTTTGAGTAACAGAAGATAATTAATATTTCTAAATAAAGATAATAAATATTTCTAAATAATTAAATAATGCGAATTTTTTGTTGTTCATACGAAGAAATAAAAAAATTTTAGATAAATGTATCTATCTAAAGGATAAATTAAAGCGTTTATTAAATTATGGCGTGAGATGCTACCGCAGTTCTCGATAGATTTTTCGTACACATATATAGCGAAGCTGAAATTTCTGTACATTCTGAAATTTGATTGTACGTGAAATCTTATATCGCTTAGTGAGGTTAACTGCGGGATATGGAGTGCGCAAAAATACGCTGGCATTTATGTAACATAAAATACAAATTGTAACGATAGCCGAACAAATTCGACGGAGTGGTCAGTGATCAGGTGAAAACCACTTTCTGCCACCTCTGTGCCGAGCATATCATCAATCATCAATCACAACAGCATCAATCTTTGTAACAGTATAATTTCATTGACCTGTTAACGTTCTCTCATTCCGCGCTCTCATCAATATACACACTCGTGTTATTGACTGCGGTAATCAATCCCGTGAACCTTGCCGTGGGCATCCGTCTTCACGCGCACGTCATAGTACAGTGAATAGTAACACGAAAACGCGTCGATAAGACGCCTAAGAAAAAAGAAATATAGTCAAAATCAAGAAAGGAGGCTTTTTTTTTCTAGTGCAGTCTCATTCGCGTTTAATTCGTTTATGATCAAATCAATCTTTTATTTTCTGTATATCTTCCTGGTTGTGAGTGTAAAAGAGAGTAGAAGTGAAAAAACGCCATTTCGTATTTTACGTAAGAGATAGGCGTCAAATTACGCAAAACATTTTTGCATATATCTTTTGTATGCATTATCATGAGAATAAAAGAAGGATATAAATGTAAAGATATGAACACGCGCGTGGCGAACGTACGGGGTGCCTTAAGGGTTTAAAGGAAGAAACGGGGGTTTAATCTGTGGTATCGAAAAGCTCGACGACGGGACCTGGCACTGATCCTCGTCGTCGACACCGGATTACGCTTGGTGGACTTGTCTCGATCGGGTTCTCGGGTCTCTGTGGCGGAAGGATAGATTTATCGCGGTAAGCCCGTTGCGCATACATATACATGCATGCATACACACACACACACACACACACACACACACACACACACACACACACACACACACACACACACATATATATATATACGTTCAACAACGATTCTTTAAGGTAGAAAGAGGTGGCAACTCGCGAAGAAGAGCGAAAAAGCGATGAAAGGGTACGAGAACAAGGGGTGAGAGAGAGAAAGGAAGGGAGAGGAGGGGAGAGAAGGAGACAAGAGTAAGAGGAAAGGAAAGGAGAGTGACTCGGGGAATTCACATCGTGAATTTCGTCGCTCCTCTCTCGATCCCACGGGACTGAGGAACAGCATCGTGTATCCTCTTCTCATCTCCTTGGCGAAGAGAGGAAACACTGCGATCGGTTCAAACGAGCACTCTGACCACGACGGACATGTTCGAGCAAATTGTACAAGACAAGACTGTATGCTTCGGCAATGAGCCTCTCTCTTTGTAAGAGAGTACTCTACGTACGCATCGGGTCGCGTACATGTTTACGTAAGCCTGTATTCGTTCTTCGTCCATCTGGATCGCGTCCATCTTCGAAATTACTTCAGAATTTTTTGGTTGCGACGTTATCGGCCATTACGCTGAATTTCAAACCGTTTACGGAAGATTTGCATGACGATTGCTTCGCGTGCGACATTAATGTATTATAAGAAGTTCTCAGAAACCGTTATACATACGTAACTACACAGGAATTAAATTAAAATCGTAATTTGCGAGTTGTAAAAACACGTTGATATTTTTAGCGAGATAAGTATATATGTATCAGAAGATATACGACGTTTATTTAATTAATAATAAACAGATTTCTGCTACTTTAAATATTTTTTTAATTTCTGCCTCTTCAATCGTTCTTTCAGCCGTTTAAGAAAATATAAAATAAGATAAAAAAATCAAAATTAATATCTGAGATCTTAAAAGTCAATTTAGTCTCACGATATATTTACAAAATTTATATTTAATACGTGCTAAGTATTTCCCCCTGAAATATTCTTTCTAACGATATAACGATATATGCAACGGCGATATCGCCATCGCAACGGCGATACACACCGCAAACGAGCGTTTCTCTATGCATCGTCGCTCCCTGAAAATAATCACCTATTGTACGGCTAGATATCAGTACCATCTGCGCGACTCTCTCGTATCGCTGAAAAATCGGATGGCGTCCCCCCGTGAGCTTTTTAATGATAGCCGGCGACCAAATCGGTAAAGACGCATTGTTTACGAGCGTTAAACACCTGTAACACGCGCGCGCCTGTTACCACGGGCAGAATACAAACGAACGCGCGATAAGCCGGGGCTCGCTGCAGCCGAGTTGCATACGATTGTGCGGAAAGACACCGCATCGCGGCGCATACATACGTCGCGGCACGCACGCGTTCTCGCCATTAACGTCTCGTTGCTCGTAATTTATGGGCTATTAATTAGGGGCCGGATAAAAGTGAAAAAGTTATAAAGTTATAGAACAGTTCGATGGAGCTGGTGTGTCTCCTGCATCTCTCTACATGCATCTCTCTCGCTGCATTTCCGCGCGAAGTATCCGTCCGATGTTTTAATGCGGTCGCTCTCGCGCCGCAAGCACGCGGTTTCACGTTAACATTTTACCTTAATGATGCGAACGCATCGAGGCGTGTCTCACTTTAATATTTCTAAAACGCCGTCTCGAGATGAGGAAGTAGGAAAGGAAGATATCAGGGGGGGGGGAGGAAGGAGGAAGGGGAGACGCGAAAGAGGATGCTTTTATTAATGCGCGCGGTCGATCGTAAACGGTTTAATTTCGCCTATTTCCTGAGTAATATCGACGCGCTCACGACGTAGGCTATATGATGTAACGATAACTGCTGTATCAAAATTACAACCGTAAAGCTTCCCCGATGTTGCTTCGTATAAACGATATTTGTTCGACGCGATCATCCGCATAGGAATACACTTAAGATTCTAAGCGATATTTTTAACGATATGAGATGAAAGCCGATTGCACGTGACATCAGAATTCATGTGGTTTTCCTTGATGTAACTGTCGTCGTGGAATGTCGCAGTGAAAAGGTGAGGAAGTTGGCTCCAAAGTGAAAGTCAACACGTGCAACAAATAGATATCCGTAGGAATCTTGAATAATAAATCCATCTGAATGGACGTATATCTATTCCCGTTCAAACATAAAAAAAATTGCGCTGTAAAAAATAATGAACAATTCTGCACTGATTACGTAGATATTAGACATTATGGAATTACGTGTGTACAGAAATTACTGCAACGTCGAGCAAAACAATAAAAGTCGGTCAAGTCGGAATACACGAAGCGTTCATAGTTCACAGTTCGCGCGTAATGGGGTTTCGGTTAATGCAAATTTGGAGGAGACATTAGTTGCGTCTTATGGATTGGAGTATCCGACGTTGTTTCTTCTCTCGGAAGTGGATCGGAGAATGCCGCGGAATAATAGCGCACCTACGGTAGTGCACATATATCTTGCACCCGTGACAATATCTGGCCCTCTCGGAGCATAGCGTCGCGGTTCGTGGACAGCGGAGAGGCCCCGTGAGAGCCCGTCGAGTGATTTATAAACGGATCGGGACGAGGGGAGGGGGATGGGTGGGACGAATGCAAATTTCAAGCCACGTGAACTCGCTGTTCCGCCCAGGCCTACGCCGCACTCGAGAAACACTCGTCGGGGACCCCATTGTCTTAGGTCTATTTATCTTCGGCGTCTCTCCGGGCTCTGCCGGAATGCCACATTCTTGCCGCGGCTTTTCCACTTAACCTTACGAATGTGGAAGGCAGGTGAGCCGGACAGAATTGCTCGCGCGTCGTTAATCATTACTGTCAGTCGAGATTAAGCGTGTGGCTGGCGACGATATTACGGGCAACACGGTAGGAGCCGCATGTTAGTGTGCGCGCGTGCACGTATGCGTGTCGTATCTGTAAAAGTTAATCGACGAGACTAATTAAATAAACTACCTTGGCCCACGGTACCGGATATCGAGCACGAGACTGGAGGAATTAAATTGTCAGCCTCGCGGAGAGTCATTACGCGATGCCCGTAGATTAGCCTGTCGATTTTTTTTCTCCTTCGCTTAACGGAACACTCAAAAATGTAAACGACGGAAAGCGGATAATCATGTTGAAACCACGCGTGGCTAATGACTCGATACAATGCACAATAGGCCGCTTATTCTATGCCGATACGGAAAATAGCTTCGTTATCCCTGTATTATTAAAGTTGACCGCAATTATATGTTTGTCAGATTTTTTGAAGATAAATTTTTAATTCTTAATTTTAAAGTAGGCGATACAAGTGATGATTCACGGGGTTTATTTGCATAAAATGAATAGTGAGAATGTGGTCATTTTATTATTTATTAACAAAACTGATTTAGATTATTTATAATTAAAATGTATAAATATTGTAATCATTTTATCAAGATTGAATATTTTTATTTCCTCGTAATGGATATCTTGAATTTTTTACATAGATAGATTTGAGATTTTGATTTGTCGTCATCGCTATATTGACAGTTTCGTCAAAGTTGAATAGAATCGCGAATATATAGAAATAAAAAGGAGGAGAAACAACAAGAAGAAAGAGGAGATGCAGAAGAAGAAAAAGAAGAAGAAGAAGAAGAAGAAGAAGAAGAAGTTGAGGACAACTGGCAACGAAGAAGAAAGAGAAAAGAGGATGATTGTTTCCTGGCGGCTCAGAGGCTTGTCTTATCTTCCTTTCTTTCTCCCTGTTCTTCTTTGCTCTCTCTTCTCTCGTCGTTTTGTTTTCACGAAGGTGAGGAGCCGGTTTGCATAAGAGAGGCAGAGAGAAAGAATAGGAAGAAAAAGGAGTTAAGACTATCTTGACTGGCTGCCCTGCCGTTGCTCACAGGGCTCACCAGGCGCTGAAGAATCAAGGGGAACTCCAAAGATGTTGGTCCATCGAATCTCTTAGCTTCATACCACCGTATCTCCACCGTATACATGCACGCGCACACGCCCGCGCGCGTGCGCGCGCGCGTTCACGTCCAAGTATAATACGTTGTGAGATTCGTGTTCACGCTCGTGCGAGCGCGCGTTGCATCTCGCGAAGCGCGGAAGAGAGCTACGCTCCTTTTCTTGTCATCTCGGGCCGTTCGCTCAACAGTTGCGAGATACACCTCTTCTCTTCTTAGAGACGTTTATTCCGTCGTTTCTCCACGGATACCACCGGAGAGGGCTTTCCCGGCGAGAGCAACAGCCGTCTTCGGTAAGATCCGTAATTCGAGATATACGAATCCCCGTGGATATCTCGACTCGTTGCTCGAGAGTCGGCAATCAGTTCGAGTAACGAGAACCGTCAAACGCTCTGTCTGCCCCTTCGTTCTGTTACCTCGCACGCCTCTTCCTGTTTGAAACACCGCGTTTCACAACGAAGCGCTGCTTCGACGTGACACACCGCGCATCTCCGCGAGTTTGCCTGTGATTCTTCTCGTCTCTTAAATTATCTCCGATATCGCACCTCCGGCCAATCACCGCATTATCCGTCACGATCGATAGTGATCTACATTGAACACCGATGCTTTCCGGCGATTCGCGCCGGCACCGTTAACTAGGATGTATCACAGAAGATTTAAAGTATCTACGTGAGAGATCTGAATGCGTCGAATACTACTGGCTATTAAAGAAGTGACTTTCTCACGATTGTGGCAATAATTTTTAAAATTATATCGTTATCATACTAGTATAATCCAAAAAATTCAGAATTTATGACTTGCAAATTGCAGACATATTTTCTTGATCACAATATGTAATGAAATCTAAGAGCTGAATATCTTACAAATATTGAATATATTTATTCAACTTTCCCGAAAAATTGCTAAAAGAGATTTGTTACTTTTAACTATAAACTATTAAATTGTTTATCATAATACTTTGGATTATATTAGTTATAAAATGGAAACAGAACTGTAAAAATAAAGGAAGGATGGAAGGAAGCGGCCACGGCTAAAGGAAGACGAAAATCATGCACGTGTCGGCCGAGTGTGGTCAGCCGTGGATTGCGACAGGAAAGAAAAAAAAGACGGAAAGAAAGAATGTTGGTGGTTCACAGTAATAAAATACAGGCGCACACGCGCGTGCATCGTGCCGAAATTGTGCAGGCGACAATGCTGTGTGCGAAACGGTCGCCGCTCTATGGAGGAAGAAAAAAGAAGAAATACGCGAAAAAGCAGGAGACAAGGGAAGTAACAGGGAGTGCACGTAAGATGTAACAGAGGAAGAAGAGTGAGACAACGGAGAACGGAGAAAAAGTTATCTGCATCAAGATAGCGCACGGTTCTCCAGCTACCATACGGTGAACGGCAAGGGTATGCGTTGTTGGCTCATCACTAGAGGCGTCGAATGGACAGAAAGCCATTGAGATGATTTCGAAAATAGTCACTCACAATAATTTTAAATAATTGTAGAAGTCACAAGAATATTTTTTATTCATATTTATTTATAAAAATGAACATTCGTGCGAACGTATATTCGGGATTTTATTCAGGACGAAAGTAAAATTGGGGTTGGGGTATATAGAACGATGATAGATTTAATTAAATTCGCTCGGTAAACATACAAAGAGCGGAGTGCGCATTCTTGCGGAAGGACTCGAGTCATAGGGATGTCGCGTGACAATAAGAAACGCATGACTGGAGAATCCGAAGAAAGGGGGGGGGAGAGGGAGGTCGATACAGGATTCCTCGCAATCAACATTACCTTCATAGCGTCGATGTACCGAGAGGAATCCTTTCCACCTTGTCTTTGCTTAAGCCTCTTCTTACGACACTCTTTTTGAGTTCCCAAGTTGGTAATGTGACACATTAGGCGTGATTAATTTTGCATAATTCTTATACATTTTCTTTTTGCTAAAGACCAACGTCAGTGAAGTATCGTAAAAGCCGTAAAATACTAATGAATGCATACTAATGATAGATTTTTCTTGATGTACTGTCAGTTATTATTGTAACAATCGAAGAAAAATTTCACAAGAATTCCTCGTCTTTATATGTTACATTAGATTTATATCTTCTAATATAATAAGAATGTAAGATGACGTGATAAAATAATTATAATCAAAGATTAAAAATACAGTAATATCTTAAACAAAATCTATAGATATACCTGTCGCATGACGTGCGCAATCTATTCTTACAATTTATTGCACATACTCAATAGGCTCGGTCGGGCCTGCTTCGTAGCGCGCTTGGAGAATTCAGTCATGCACATATGACATTCTTCCGACGCTGGAAGGATTCAAACGAGATCGAGGACGCGCGTGATGCGTACCGTAGATTCTCTAGAATCGAGTGACGCACGATTATTAACGCTGCTGACAATCAGGTCATTGCGCCTGAATAAGCAATGACGTCCTTACGGTTGCAGGACTTCGTCACTCTCTCTTCTTGTCGCGTCCTGCATGAGGCATGCCTGCGATGCGCGGCCCTCGATGACTAAGGGCTCCACCGGGGCCCGCTGGATAGTCGAGTAGACGAGTGGAAGTCGGGGGTCCGCTCCATTCCGCTCCATTCCACGCCGCGCCGTGAAAGAAGCCGCGCCAGCTCCGCTGATCAACTTGTCGCTGCTCCAATTATCTCCCGAGCTCGTCGTCGAAACGGTCGTAGACTCGTTGAGTGATTTACGTTATCTTCTTCTGCCGCCTCTCGCATGATCGACCTCGGCAGCCGACGAGATGAGCGGCCGTGATGCGACGCTGCCCGGCTAATCATGCGGGGCAATTAGCATCTCGGTAAGGGCAGGCTCTTTTTGCACTAAGACCAAACGAAGCATGCCCAAATCAAGTCGTTCGTTGATTCCTGGGAAAACGATCAAAAGCGCGCGTGAAAGAAATAAAATTACTCGTACGTTGCAGGAATGCAATGCAATATTGATAAGATTTGACAACGACTTTGTCAAACAATAAGCGTAAATGCAATAACGAGCTATATTCTGTAGTAATATATATATATATATATATATATATATATATATATATATATATATATATCATGAGAAAATGTTTAACAAAGATACACTTGTTAATTATTTGCTATTATGAGAGAGGAAAATATTGAAGTACATAATTGTAAATCTTCCTATATTTAATATTGAAAAGAGGTTTTTCCTATTTGCTATTTTATGATAATATTCTGATGCGATTGGAAGAAAGTAATGTGATTCATTCTTACGAAAACAATAGATGATGTGGTAATGCAAGGATTCTATTATTGCTTATTGTTTCTGACATTTGCGTATTGCCGTCAATTTTATCAATAATGAATAGCGAATAAAAGCTATAACATTGGAATGAATATAGGGAAAATATAAAAAAATAAAGCTGAATAAATTCAAGTGAAAGATTGTAAAGACGTACGTGTATCAAGGTATAATATAGTATTAAATGAATATAATAAACGATAGGTTACAATAGAATCATACGAAACATTTTATTGTATGAGATTTTATATTCCTACGCACGATAGAGTCAAATCGAATATTGTTTGACGCGTCATCATTTCGGGAGGATACGTCAAACGTCGCGCGCAGATGAAATTTCCTCCGTGCCGTCTCATCGGCGATCAAAGTTCAAGTCAGCGTGTTATTGAATAATCACGGACTCTATACATCCCTCGAGACAGGCAGGTCTACAGTTCAGTGAAACGGGGACAAACGTAACTGGATAATTAACTAAATGCTTATTCTAAAAACATTTAAGTATGTCATTCCGCCTACGCACCTAATCTCCTTGCATTGTACGCTAACGAGCGGCACAAAGGTGTCTAGTGCTATCCGCCTACGCGACGCATCCTTCGGCTCTCGACGTTCGATTCGATTCGCGTGACGTGAACCACGCGAAAGGCAAACGTATGTAAGCGTATATACGTAAGATGAGAGTGCGCGTGACACAACACGCTTGATGATGCTAACGCCAATCATTAACGCTTCTCTTCGTCTTCTCAGAAATGATTGCACTTGATTTAGTTTCTTGTTGTGTAAGTATGTACGCTTCGAGATAACGTCAGAATCTCTTCATCAGAGCGAATTTCTTTTTTAAAAAAAATATATACATTAGAGGAACGTCGTAGCGAACGAAACAGAGATATCTCGTTCGTGACATGCGTCGCGTGCTAAGCAGAACGACGGCAGTGGAACTGCAGCGACGTGGACTTTCGTATTTTAACGTGTTCCCCCAATGTGCCTTTCACCAAAAAAAGCCGCCGCCGATAAGATCCGAATCTTCCGGTCTTTTCGTTATTATCTGCTTCGCGTCCTAGCATAATGATCATCAGGTCTCGCGTGTTCTACATGGTAGTCAATTGTCAAGTACCGGGAATAAAAAAGGAAAAGAAAGGGGGAAACGCTTCTTGCTCACGCCCGCACGCTTATTGTTAGCGGCACAATAATAATAATACAGGAAGAAGCTAATAAAATCCAGACGGAAATGTCGACAGCGGAAAATGCCGTATTGTGTACTCGTTGTCGATCCGTTCTGCTCGCGTTTCAAGGCAATCGCATCGATCATACGAAGACCACCTTCTGGCCGTCGCGCGTATATTACGACCACTTTCTTCCACTGTCGTTTCACAATAACGACTTGTCAAGTCCGGAGACGGGATAGTCGGCAGTATGGTAGCTTCCGAGAAGTTCGATGTATCGCCCTCGACGGCGATGACGGCGACGGATCTGGGGGCGTCCTCGGACAGGAGGATGGCCTTATTATGCACGGCAGGCAACACGTGTACCGCGTACAAGGTGATGGCGAGTCGCTGGACCGCGAGGAACCCGATGGAAGAGAAGGCGCGGACGATCCGTGCGGGGCGGGACGCGAAGAGGGGCTCCTGCAGGCGAGTCTGTAATCAGTAGCTCCCCGCCGACACCAAGACGGGCGCTTCCACTGTAACGAGAGGACTGGTTCGGTTAGGCCGCCGAATCGGGTGCCCCGCGGCCGCAGCAGTCGGAATCGAAGTAGAGGGCCAATTACTCGAACGTCTTCACTCCCGGGGCGCCTGGCGTCCCACTGGGAGCACGGCATCTGGCACCGATCCACCTTCTCCCCTCGCTAATCCAACCCCTCCCGGTTTCTCCTCCACTTTGCGTCAAGGAGATCGGGCTGAAACGCGGAATAAATTGCGTCGCGCGACCGGCGACGACGATGAGATGACTCTACTGCGCCTTTAATGCGTCTCGCACCGGGATATATTCATTCAGACATTTGTTCACTGCTGGTCTAAATGACATTTTAGAGAAGTTCATTATCTTGCTTATTTAACTTATTTAATTGTCAACTTTTAATTCTTGATTTTTATTAATAACATAATTAATTATGTTTACTGTCTAGTGTAAGATAAAAAAAGGGCAAAAGCTGAAAATATGCGAATTAATATTTATTTTGAAACTACAAAGGAAAAGATGAGAGAGAGAGAGAGAGAGAGAGAGAGAGAGAGAGAGAGAGAGAGAGAGAGATTTGCATTACAAAACGTAGACGATGTTTATAAACGTGACACAGAGGATTTATTACGCCATTTAGACGTTTTGATCATTCTTGCTTGTCCAGTTTTCCTCTTTTTTAACATAATTAGGTCACTCTGTAAGATAGTCCGCGCCTCACCTACTGTCAGACTAACGAGGTTGATTTATAACGCTCTAAACACTATGTTGTGTTCTTTATCATAGCCACGTAGGCGCTTTAACAACCACGTAATAAAAGTGTGGTTAATAACGTCTTGTTCGAGTCGAATCACAATTATCAATCTTCTAAATATTTAAGACTGATAAGAATATTTCAAAGTAAAAATACATTTAATTTTAAAAGAATATTTTATATAAGAAATTAAACGTTAAATTAATCGCTAATACCGAGCTATTCTTTTGAAATATTATAGTGTAAATCTCATTAGAACAAATATGAATCGTATTTGGTATACTGAAAAAAATTGTATATGCTGGTATGTATGCCGGATGCCGGCACGGTGAATCATGGTTAGAACTATGCGCGACGCGACGTGACAGTTGGCGAGATGGTACGCAAAAAATCAAATTTAATAAAATCAATATTAATTGCCGCGTTCATGGCGAGTCCGAGGAGAGAAGTTTCGATGCACGTTCGCCCGCATGGTTCGCGCTCGTTGAATATTCAAGTGCACGCATTGGTTAAAAAGCTGTTTATGGGCCCGGCGTTGCGCAGCGTCCGGTTTTTGCCCCGGTGAGAGCTGGGGAGAGATGCAGGACCTGAGATGATCGGTGGTCCTGAAGGGCCACCGCGTTTAATCGAAGAGATATTGTCCGGTCGATCGGCGCGGTGGTCGAAGCGGCGTGGCGCGGGAGGATTGGGAGATGAGAAGAGAGCGGGCGACGCGCGATTAATTAATAACGTCGGTGCCATTTTCATTTGGCAAGAAGAGGGCTCGTCCTCCCAACGGTAGCGGTGGAGCAGCGCGAGATTGGAACCGAGATATCCGTTCCGTTAGCTGGCCCTCCCTTCGCCCGTAGATCCCGTTTCTTACGCGATTGGAAATTCCGCGAGATTAATTAATGAGTTTGAAGCATGTAGCACCGAGATTGGCGACGCCCTTAATGGGAAAACTTCTTAATTGCGCATCGAAATATTGCGTCGTTAAATAATTCCAAATTAGTATCGTGTGTATGAAGGTACGTAATAATATTCACATAGCCGCCTGAATTTAAATGTCTGTTTATGTGATACAGTAAAACATTGTGTGACATCCTTAACGATTCTCAATTTGAAAGGAGGCGAAGAAAAAAATGTATTTATAATAGTGGCTTTATATTTTAATTTTTTTCAGGAAGTTTTATTATCGTTATAAAATTATTTTTAAATCTGCATTTACATATATTATTGTGTTCTACAAACAATTAGATTGCAAAAAATGTAGAAACGTAAAATAACACGTTTTTCGGGAAGAAAAGGATTTTAAAGTGTAGTTGGACAGATAATACAAGACAAAAACAATTCAATAAGATGATGAAAGTTACAGAGTTATTATCTCATAATGTGTAACGTCACGCTGATTGGAAACTCATTCATGGTGTTATTCCGTGATTCAGCAGCCGCTCCGACATCTGAACTTTTTTCACAAACACCAGTCTGGTCTATAACGCTCTCTGTCTTTCTTTCGGCGTGTTTTTTTGAAAGAGCCGCATTACATGGATTGATTCGCCGCTCGTCGTTCCACCTTTCGCGCTTCTTTCCTTTCGTTCCAGGTAGTTGTTTCCCCATTTTTGATCTGATCCGCGGCAATAATATTCACTGAATTTTCATGATATAAGAAAATTAGACATTGCGTTAATTACTATTCAAATAAAGATATGTGTATAATTTATTGGTCATTTATTTTATGTTTTTAGCCATTTATCTTGTACGAAATATAAACTTTCATATTTTTGATGCTTTACAGTAATCTTATTAGTAGTTCAAATAAAGGAACAGCTTCTTCATATCTGGCATATAATTTCTTTTTTAAAATTGCATCCTGCGCGTGCCGTGTTTCAGATATTCACGATCGATGATGTGTGATTATTGTGATATAAAAGGTGAAAAATTTACGCGAGTTTTAAAATTCTGAGGTAGCGATAAGAAATTCTTTTAGCAGAGGCTACTTCTTTGATCATCGTTATCATCGTTAATTTCGGAACATGTCTCGCGGGTCTGTGTTCTTATACCGGGTCCCAGGGCCCGGCGTAACTCACAATTACCATCGTGGTCATCCCCCCGTGACTTGGAGCCTCCAGAACGCCCTGTTATTTATGACGGGGTGTTCCGGTTTTAAAAAGGGGTGCAACGACAGAGCCGACAGTCCGAATGCGGACGCCCCGCAGCGTCTTCTCCGCACACTGATTAAATACGCTCTTCTACGGTGACGTGTTAATCGTGAGGATTCATCACCTTCTTCCCTTCCGTTCGTTTCTCGTCGTCTTCCTCTTCTCGCCCATCTGTTTCATTTCTGCAAATCTACCCGCGGGTTCGATACCTGTCTGCTTCTCTACCTTTTTGATGAGTTGAGATCCTATGTTTCAAATTCAACCAAATCCCAAATTGTCACGATATAAATCTGCAGTATAAATCTAACATTCTTTTTTAAAGCAGCTCTTTATTCGTCGAATGATCAAAAGATCTTTAATTCTCTTCGCGTAAACACATTTTTTTTACAACGGAATAAAAACTATTTTGCAAAAGTTTGCAGGATTTCATATATCTCGCTTTTATCGTATAGTTATGAAGCCATTTGGCCGAATGATTTGACGATTCAAGGGGAGGCTTCCGCGAATCGTAAAGAGAGAGACATAACGCGCATTTAATGCCTTTAGCGAAGCCACTTCGTGGGTGAGCCATTCGTACGCGTGGATCGTGTTCGTGCTTTATTTTCGAGCCGACGGCGGAGAAATTCCCGTGGGGCGGCGGAGATAATCCGCACAAACGTATGATACATTGAAGCGCTCACGAACTATAAACGTCAGCCGTGAAAAATATGATAATCGTCAATCTGCATAGCCCGACGTTGCGGCGATACCAACCCCCGCACACGCGCACGCAGATATATCATCATCATGCACGCGTCGCGTGAATGTATAATGACGCCTCATTCTGTTCGCGAGAGATGGTTAAGATTTCCCGCAAAGGTGACTGATTCGCACAGTCATTCGAGCAAACTCACGTACTCGAACTCAATGTATTGTAAACATTCATATACTTACATATCATACATGTTATTCATATCACAGGCTTTTCGTTATTGATGATTGTACAAATATCTGAGAAAAAAATGGCGGCTATAGATATCATTTAAGAAAAATAAAGATAATAAAAATAAAAAAAATAAAATAACTTAAGAAAAATAAAAGTGAGAATGAAGAGTATAAGAATAAGATTTATACATAAATTTGATATAAATTTGATAGCAAAAGCTAAACTTATTTCTTATTTGTATTTTTGGAAAAGAGACGATTATATAAGATTCGTTCGAGTGCACGGACGTTAAATTTGATAGGTATTGCACAGAGCAGATCGATATTTTATTGCATTTTGTTCGCCGTTTGATTGTCGGAAATATGACCACGTCACTTGTGCGCGTTAATATACCACTGCGAAGCAAAAGTAGTAACTGGTTTGTCGGCCACCGTTTATGGGAGAGCGATGTATCCCGAAGCTACGATACGGAGAACGATATGAAGTGCGCTCACGGAATGCGATTCGGTGCGTTTGCTGTCGTGTGTAACGCAATCTAATTTTCATGCACATTCCGATTATAAAAATTGACATTGATTTAAAAAAAGTATCAAATGACTGATTTTTTTCAAATAATTTTTTATTAAAAATTATAATAGTCATAATAAAATTACACATAATTATTTTTATCACAGTTAGTATTTATTAACGTATAAAATTTAACACACATAAACATTAATGTAAAAAGAGATAGTTGAAGAATACTCGCATTACTTTAGTCGATTAGATATGATGAATGCTCTTGAGATTATCTCGCAATATGCAATATCGACACTTTTGATTTTGTTTGACGTTACATTCGGCCAATTTTCATAGCCGGGACTGTACCGTGTGCTTTGAGGCGTGCGAAAAAGGGGTTACCGAATCCCCGGGGGAAGCATCAGGAAATATTGAGGGCAGAGCAGCTGTCCGGTAGGAAGTGACTCCGGCCAGAGCTCGGTATCACGAATCGCTCTTCCGGAGATAAAGGGTAAAGGGAAGGCCCTTGTTCATCCTAATAATAACAATGAGTGGTGGAAGAAGAAGCAGATCCATATATACATTGAGGGTTAGATGGCTGCGTGCAAAAAAGGCGTGGGTCCCAGCAGGCGTTCTCGACATAGCAGTTTGGGTTCCGATCTTATCGGAACTCTCGTGTTAGTTGCATTGTGTTGTCGCCGGGGTGCTGTTTGCCACAGTGCTTGTATGTTGGAGTATCTTACGATGATATGTGTTCACACGCATACGCACATACATACGCATACACGGAGCGAGTATGGATTACTTGTGAGTATGTATTGGTAATGGTAAAGGTATGCGCGGGGGGGGGGGGGGGGAAGACCGAGAGGTTGCGGAGGGAAGCCTATGGCATACGGTAGGTCCCACGAATAGGGCTCGGTCGATCTACCAGTCGGGCCTGATGCGCGTACACGGTCCGCAGTATAGATCATCCTCAATGTCTTGGAGCCTCCCACCTAAGTATTCCCATTAAGATCGTATCGTACGGCCAAAACTAATAACCAATCACCCGGGCGGCGAGTATAGGTGCTCGCGGCTTTATCATTATCCAATATATTCGATATTATAGTCAGCGCGCGGTACATCGCGCCTCGGATTTTAGAGGGGGTATCCCTATGCATTAAAGGCGTGCCCCTCGTTCCGCAGCTTTGTACAAATGGTTGCTCTGGTGTTGGTCACGTACTCCGCTCGAGACAGAATGGATTCTGCGCCGCGAGCGAAATTATCGACATCGTTAATGATCACCGCGGTGCTTTCTTCTTGTAACATTGTTAGCGCGCGCTACATCCGCTTAATCCGCTGAAGTAAATCCATTTATTTTCGCGGCATCTTAAAAAAGATGATGAGGTACACGATCTGCGATCTAATATAAGAAGAAAGCATTATCATTATCGTTAAGTATGTACGTCTCCATCGAATTATCATAATTAATTTTTGCCTTGAAATATTGAATGTAACAATAATGGACATTAAAAAAGTTTCTTTATATATAATATCATAATATTAAAAGTGTATGATTATAAAAATTTTAAAGCTAAAAGTTATTGTTAATGATTAAAAATATTTTAGGAAAAAGGTATGAAGTCTTTTTTTTATATTTGAGAATTTTGTAAGTTTTTTGACGTGTTCGTACTTGTAACATATGCTTATAAATTATCATATATACATTACAATCTTAATAGATTCAATAATAGATTCAATAATAGATTCTTGACGCTCTTTGAGCGCTTGAAAGAAATATGAACATTAATCTGGCGATATGTACATGCGATCCTATATAGCATATATAAATAACACACCAGATCCATGAATGTATAGCTCGAATATGGGCCATGCCATACGTACGAACATCATGTTGTAATCTGGAGCAATCGCATGTGATTGTGTAAAGAGTCTTGTAATATCCGCTTCACTTCGTTCTGCGCCAAGATCTACGATCTTCGCTTTAACACATTCGAAGAATCAATTTAACAATTCCATTTGCGCAACGATTAAGTCCCTATGTCAAGGTCTCGTGATCGAAGATCGTATCATCCATCTTCCTTTATTGCGTAGGATGCATCGAAAAACTCATTACGGTACACGGGCGGCCGTTCGCTGATGTAATATATTGTTGCGTACGTCCCGCCTTATAACGACTCGATAATGTTCATGAGATGCAAATTTTCTGTAAAAGGAATCCGCGGGCCGTTGCGGCGCGGCCAAGTGTTGCGCCGGAATCGGAGCGTCGGCTTTCTTAATTAATTGATAATTAGTTATTAAACCGAGGATGACTCAGGTGTTTTACGTCAGGCAGGTTCGATTGTTACTTTGGACGTTGCAGCACCGCAAGTTTCTTTCCCTCCATTTCTCTTTTTCTCTTCTGTCTGCGTCTTTGGTGCACGGCTCCTCCATCCTCTTTCTCTATGGGGGGTTTGCCGAGGCAAAGTACCTGGCTGCCACACCATCGTTTACCATACATGGCTTCTCTGTTTCGAGATGGCTACAACACACGGTGGCTTCATTGTACTACATCGTCGAGTTATACATACGTACATGTGTGTGTGTGTGGGGGGGGTGTACGTGTGTGTGTGTGTGTGTGTGTGTGTGTGTATATATATATATATACAATTTTGAATTCTTTGTCATACGATTGAAGTATCCAATATCCGTTTATAAATTAACGATAAACTATCGATTTGCTTAACAAATTTACGTTACGATTATCTTAATGAATAGTCATCTACAACTATAAGTTTAGCCTCATTAGATAGTTAATAAAGAATAGATTTAACGTTAAAAGCTAAGGCTTTGATTATTCCAGAATAACGGTTCGAAGATTGTCGAATTCCTTCATCGGTTAAATCGTTGACCTAGGAAGGACCCTTAAATGAATATTAATGATTCTGACTCACTGAAAGTTCCTAATGAACGTATCGGCGCGCCGGGTAGGTAAACATAAGTAAATCGATTCTTCTACCGATACGCTACCGCTAGACTTGGGATATCTGCTGAGACTTATCGTAACATTATCCGAACGTACATATGTCTGACAGGAAGAGAAATCGAAAGGAGAATGAATATTGCGTGCATTACTCGATTATTTACGGTACATATGACGATAGCTCTCACAATAGCAAGCGCGAAATTTTTTTTACGTATTGTCATCGTGCATAATGACTTACATGATTCCATGAAGCCTGATACTCCATTCAAAATAAAAAAAATTACACACATTTATAATATCTAAATACATTAAATTCTTTTTTCTTATTTTTGTGAAGTGTCTTTCAAGAAAAGCTTGGATATAGAAATTCATTTTACGCATTGTTGTTTATAATATATGATATTACATTTTTTAAACAAAATATTGAATCCTCTTTTATCAATTTTAAAAGTGCTTTCTTAGAAAACTTCTTTTAATCAAGAAGACTTCTTCTAATCAAGAAGATTAAACCATTTTTGCCAGAGGCACTTTTGAGAAAAGAGAGATAGAATATAGGTCATAATGTATCGAAGAGACGATAATTCCATAACGTACCTCGCCCTATTCTATTCTATACGCTTCTTTCAGTCACGCTTCTTCATTCGTCAACGGAGACGTCGCGTTCTGGTAATACGAGTGTCACGTCAATGGACGGTGCCCCGCTGAGCTATCGCGCCGCATACAAATTGGATTAGCCTTGTAGCCCGGGCGCATGATAGATCGGGCAATTTGTCCGCGCGCGAAACGTCGCGACGGCATCGACGGCGGAGAAATTCCGGACGGTCGTGGCCGCGGGCGCGCGCGCTCGTCATACGCGCGGTGGTCCCCACGGCCACCATGAGCGATCGCTACATGCCGCAGCAACGTGTACTATTCGCGGTGTAACTATACGTTCTCCGGTTGTTGGCAATCAACCATTCCGCATCTATCCCTAACCCTCCATTTGCCGGGGCGCGAATGTAAATCCGGCGGCACGGATGGAACGTTACGCGCATTGTTACCGCTCAGCGCGAGCGAAGGAGTAGCGGAAAATAAAACGCTACGTCGATGTCGCGACGCGGCCACGCGGGTCTTGTTAAGTATAGGAACATTAGTGCATACGTACGGACCGAACTATTACTATCGGATTTATATGTATTTACTTACATACGATCGGTATCGCGCATCAGCAGTATTGTGAGAGACCTGCACATATATATAAAATTTTGCCTTTCATATCACACTTCTAAATGCAATTTTCATATGTATTCACGTGTACATCTGATAATTGTCGTTTGATCCTATCGGTGGATTAAAGCGTATGTGTGTATGGGCGTATGAAGATCTAATATAATCGTGAAGATAAAAAATGATACGTTCGATGCTAATCTCATAATGGAAAGTTCTCTTGTCGCTTCTTTTATTGTCGTAGTCCTGGGTATTAGCTATATAACTACAAATTGCAAGATGTTATCCCGCTATTAACACTCACGGTGTATTTTGTTGTGGGAAGTAACGTGCATGCTGAATCACATTAGAAAATTATCGACTCTATTTGTGGCCACATCACTTTTGAATGTGCACGAGCGGTGCGGTGTAAAGCTTACCCTAACGAGTTATTATAAGTCGTACTAACGGGTCACCGTCGTACATTAGCACCTACAGTAATATCTTTGAAAACATACATCACTGCATGCAGCATTGCGCACCTTAGAAGTTCGTACGGGATCGTAATAACCGTGGAAAAGGCAGTAATTACATATTTTCAAAGTGCGTGCACTTCGCAGCCTGTTAATGAGTAGTTAATGAACAACTGTCATCCGTAATTACTCGGATCTTTATACGCGGATTTACATCTTCGATACATCTGCGCGCTTGAGGGTTTAACGTATGGCAACATTATTACAAATTAAACGATGCAACGGTGCTCTCTTGCAAACATAGTAATTGCATGTGAAACTGGACATTTAAAAAAAAAATCACTACAAGACATACAAAGATATACAAAGGAATTCATTTTTAATGGTCGTGATGGGAACTTTTGCTCGAGGAAATGTTACATTCCGAATATAATTAACCTCAATTGAAATAACCGCTAAACAGACAGAAAATCAGTTTTTTATGGAATTATATCATAATTTATTAATGGTAAAAATGCTAGGAATGCAATTCTCTGCAACCAAATATGAAATATAATGCGAGAGGATGCTAGACGTGTAATAACGTGTATACGCGGTAATCATAAATTTTACTAATGGAATAACGTATCTTAGGAATCATAGATTTGAACTGCATTAATCCGATAAATTAATACGCCATACGCTCATAGCCGGACAGTTACGTACAGCATACATACTTCTCTCTGATAAGGTTTTGGATCGCCTCTAGGCTTCTCTAGAATATACCGTGTACATCGCGAGTCACGGTGGTCTACGCCGCCGACGAGTGATTACTGCACGTCTCCCAGGAACACACACGTATACCAGAATGTATGTATTCTCCGACTCGTTGGCGATCAACCATCCACCCCTATTCAAAGTCCGCGATTCGCGGCAATGCGCGTGTAAACACAGCCAAGGCGCGACGCTTCGACTTGCACGTCGTGGTGATACCCTGAACGTGCTGAGAGAGGCTCATCGAGTCGTGTTGTCGTATGTAATCGTACACTTCTCTCCACACAAGCGTACACGCATCTATACGATACATTCGCGTCGCTCAAAGTTGATTATCAAAAAGGTAACCATACGTTAAAAATTTTATAAGTAATCGTGAAGACTAATTAATTGTTATTGATAAAACTGGAAATTGTAATACGTATAAAGTTATATGAAAATATTAGTTGATTTATTATTATTTTTTTATTCTTAATTCATTTATTTATAATAGATTCCAAGTAACACATGATATTTTAATTTACATAAATTTTATTGCATTATTTTTTTAATTTGTTGGCAGAAAAATATGTTAGATTTTTACTGAATATTTTAATTCGTGTCAACGATTTTGAATGGTGGAAGAAGGGCATATTATTGCATCGTACATCGTAATCCGCGATGGAGAAAAGACATAGAGAGGTGTCAGTAGTCAATCGCTACGTGGCTTTCGTATCCCATAAAGTCAACGACACACAGGAGTTTTGTAATGTTACACCTTTTCTACTATCTCTATACTATCTCTATACCTCATGGTAGCAGAGAAACGCTGATACATATGCCATGTCATTCGGAGTACCATCGGTATTGTATATGTGCACGCAAATGTTCAAGAGGTAATAAAATGCACGAGAGGAATGCGTTGATGAATAAAAAATATAGTCCGTTACTTCGGATCCGGTCGATTTCAACGATCATTCTTCATGTCTAATTTATTCCGAGTATATAAATTTGTATAAATCACTTTATATCGTCACAGTCAAATTTTCATAAATGATATATAATAAAATAGGCTATATAAAGAAATGACGAATATTAAATTAGAAAATTTTTTATTTTATTTTCAAAAAGGTTTCTTGTTTTTTTTATGCTTTTATGAGATTAAACAGAAATTAATATTGGTATTGTCAACAAATCTTATTATGAATTTTACGATTTACATGTTTCACATATATTCCTTCAGTTGTTTCTAAATAAATTCTTAAATTGTTTCTAATAAATTTTTAAATTTCTTTAGTAATTAAATGCGAAAAATGTGCCAGCGTACCGTTGGTTCGACATTAATATTAAACTACGAGAGAGAAGAACGACAATATTCTCTCAGCAATCGTAGTTAGACGGACCATTTGAAAAAAACTCGTCCCCCACGAGAGCGTATTACCGCGTATGGTGAAAATAATGGCCGGTCTGATCGAGTTAAAAGAGACAGCAGTGGTAAGAACGTAGTTTCACGATGTACTCTGTGCGAGAAAAAGGTCATTCCACTACCGTACAGCGATGCTGACCGCCGAGGTGAAGGCACAAGGAGACTGACTGATCTCTACGGGTGCTCCTAACCCAGATGATATCGCGTCTAGATATATAACGCGGGATTTTATGGCATATTACAGGACGGTATAAGGTACATAATGGCTTTATGCGTATGTACCGGACGTAACTTACAGCGGTAGAGCCGCTTTACGACCTTCCCGAGTCTTATTTTACGCGGATCGCGGACGTTCTCGAAGGAAGAGAGAGAGAGAGAGAGAGAGAGAGAGAGAGAGAGAGAGAGAGAGAGAGAGGGAGGGAAGGGCTTATAGGAGAAAGCGGTGAGGAATCCAAGAGTGTGTCATATCAAATCGATTCGTGGCCGCATCTATTTGCTAAGTTTATCACGTAAATATATTTATACCGAAAATATGTTTATAAAGTACACGAGGTAGTTGCCGAGTCTCATTACGTTCTTTGAGTATCTCGGAGGATTTCAATCCATGATTGTAGCCTCTTAATGTGCAGTCGATTAATGTGTACTTTCTTAGTTTTAGTTTTTTATTACGGTCCTAAAAACGTGTAAGGTGTAATCGTGAGTGATCGTGGAGATACTGTATAAATTTATAGAATTCTCTGTATGATTTTGAAATTTGAGAAAAATTAACTTATTTATTGTTATAGCCGTTATATTAAATATCGTTGCGTAAAGAGTTTTTTCAGTCGTCTGGCCGATGAAAATATGACAAAACGTAAAATTTATGTATCCGAGACACTGTCTCACTCTACCATACAATTTAGACATTCGCACATTTAGATTCATCACGTGCAGAAATATCGGTGATGTTTCATTCGAGTTGATCCCACCAATGCGCATCTCATTTCTGATTCGGTCAACGCGAGGTTGATCGATGTTGGCCTCGTGTCTTATGAATGAGCGGCATAAGGTGGTGTCAGATTGCGGGTAGCTGTACCTTCATCGAGGAGTGTTTCTATTCCGGCGACGGCGGACGTGTATTTACTACCTACGTTCGGTCGCTTAATTATAAAATAATTGTTATTTATCTTCGACATTAGTCGGATATCGGATGGCTTATCCGCCATCGGTATGGCTCGCCTCATTCGCCGGTCGCCAACTCGTCGGACAGGCGTGCGGATAGGTGCGAAGAGGATGTGGAATGTCCAAGAAGCGCAAGAAGAAGAGGCCAGTCCTCTCATCCAACGCCACGCTCGAGCGCGTTCTGGAGAGGACGTGTCGATTTATCTAGGCACTCGATCGAGACGAATTAACGGCTCGGGAGCCGGTAACTTAAGCCGGTGCGTTTGTCGCCGAGACCCCCTCGAATCCTGGCAACCGAAAGGGATGAGTAGGCCGTCGTTATACCAGAGCTCTACCAATTGCGGCTCTCTCGAAGATACGAGCGACAGGCGCGATCGCGATTATTCAACAATGGCGTGAGAACCGACATCGCGATTGGATTGTGTAGTGTCGACACCACACGTTGGCAAATGCGAAAGCAAGAAGTAAATTGTTAGCTATCAACGAACAGAAATTTGAAATATAAAAAATGAAGTATATAAAAATATCTCACAGGACTTATTGAATATATATATATATATATATATAAATATTATTTAAATAATGCATTAACAATCACAGAAAATTCATTGCTGTTTGTCGAGAGGATGTTGGTCTTCCAGCACTTTGCTGTATCACGAACAATTGACAGCGTATCATTTTTGACGTAGTTTTCTGATATACATTTTCCTTCGATCACGCTGTTACAACTGCAAATGAATCGAGTTTCACACATTTCCTTGTCCCTTTGTCATCGACACACAGAAATGGCGGAAAGAGGATCTAAACGATGCGACGATCAGGCACGCACGTTCCACCATGCCGACATGTTTCGATATGTTCGGATGAGATCGGAGCAGCTCGTTGTATGTGGAAAAAACGATGATCGAGAAAGTGAGGAGAAGAAGAAGGAGGAAACACAGAAGCAGAAGCAGAAGAGAAAATGAAGAAGAAGAAAGAGAGACGAGAGATGGGAATGACAGCGGGGCGGACCGTGCAAGAAGAAGAAAGTATCGAGCGATGGTCGCTCCGAACGAGATCTCGGAGTATCGGTCAAACTAATTAATCCCAGAGCCGTCTAGCGCAAATGACAGGAACGATCAGATCAGGGGGTAATATATTACTACTCGTTTCAGCACAACCGATGTCTGAGTCTAGGATGGAATCATCGTACTTGCAACGCGGACTTAAGAGAAAAAGTGAAGTAGATGGTGGGGAGAACGAGGGCGAATGGGCAAAGGGGCTTACTTGAAGGGTGGAAGGTCTCATTACGATGTGGGAACCTTAAAGCCGAACACAACGGGTAAGCAATGATAATTTATGACCGTCTACGACCCTGAGTGCGATCGATCACATAATGCCGCGGTTATTTTATGTCGAAAAGGGGGAAAAAAAAAAAGAGAAAGAAGGATGAACTAGAAGAGAGTAATAGAGAGAATCGGATATAAAACTAGGAAATTACGCGTTCACGGGAATTAGGAAGAGGACAAGAAGAGGACAAATCGAGCTCTAAAAGTACAGCAAATATCGCAATTTGTATGAACCATATAATTCGTAGAGATTGAAAATAATAACAAATTTCTCGAACAGATCTTGCGTACAATATAATAGTATATTGTATTCTAAATTACAAGGATATTATAATACTGCCCTACATTATCAATCCTCTTATCTTCTCCATTGTATGTCTATGCATGTGTATATCGATTGATTCGATCGACTCTGAACATTATATCGCACAAAATGTGCTTCGTATCGCACCGCCGCCGATATTTATCGCCTCATCGTGTTCTCCAGCAGCAAATTACTGCGATCGACTCGTAATACGGAAACTTTCCAGGGGTGCTTTAAACGAGAGCATAAGGGATATACATTAGGTCGATCAGATGGAATCGCGATCGTAAATAATGCGGTCATCTGATTTTTCGCTTCGCGACGCCGCGGGTGAATCCAAAATTCGGCGGCACGCGAAGCCGTCGTAAATAAGAATGGTTCCCGGGCGGCGAAAAGAGGAACAGGTTTACGAGACAGGATGAACTACTGTAGTGGCCTTCTCTTATTCTCCTCTCTCCCTCCCCTCTCTCTCTCTCTCTCTCTCTCTTTCTCGTTCTTCATCTATCTTTCACTCTCGCCATCTTGCCGTCGTCCTTGCCCTTGTTGTTCTTTCTCCTCTCGATTTCCTATCGATCCCCGCTACCCTTCGGCAGCAAAAACGACTGGCCGCTGGTACACGGAGACGCATTACTGACCACGTCGTTATAATTCGTCACTGTCGCGTAATGATCCGTGAATGCGCGCCCACTCTTATACACTTTCTTTCTGCCCTTCCTGCCATTGAAGGGCCCCACGGAAGGTTGTCGATGGCCTTAACCATCGGCGGGACTCTCGCTGCAAACTCCCCCCCTCGTCGTGGTAACCACCGCGCCGCGGCGTGAAAGGATCGCCAGTTCGCGATCAATAGTTCATTACGAGAAACAAAAATGCACAGCCCGACAATGGCGCGATCCATAGCCGCATCGAACAATCGTCCTAACTATATATATATGTTCCCCGTTGCTCTCTCTTTCTCGCTCTCTACCCTGCGGCGAGTGACGCAGGATGTATGTTGCTAGAGTGCGACGGGAAAGTGTACGAAGGAAACGAAATATATGAGAGAGAGAGAGAGAGAGAGAGAGAGAGAGAGAGAGAGAGAGAGAGAGAGAGAGGGGGGTGCAAGGAGAACAAGGGAGAAGAGAAGATCGAGATGAAGTGCTGGATGGCTCGACCAATTCGAGGATTGAGTATGTATGATGAGAGGAAGACCAAAACTCGAGACGATAGTGAAGCAACGAATTATGGGAGCATATCTGTACGAAGAAGAAAAGGCCCGATGTGGTTACGCAAGCGATGAGGTCTATTCATTCCTTATATTAGGGCTATTATGGACGGCCACGGTATAGCGAGCCATGCCACTATGATTGCATGTTATCGGTGATATTCATGACACACCACCTACGTGTAATCTCATAAATCTGGAGAGCAGTAGTTATCTTGTTTGCAATGTGTGAATGGCTTAACTACCACAAACTCTCTTATAATCACATTCATAATCACTCAATCTCTATAAGAAATGTGATTTAGAATCTCTGTTTAGATTTTAATATTTTTTAAGATAAATTATTATACTATTTTCTATTATTGCATGATAAGTGTACATTATTTTGCAAGTTATTTTAATAAAAATTTATGACTTATATTTGTATTTTTTATTCATTTATGAATATTATATACATAGCAGCTAAAAAAAGTAATTTTAGTTTGAACAGTCACATTGTGCGTTCAGCAATTTTATACTTGATTATATTAAACTACTTTTTTAAATACATAGAACGTATTTCAGTATTTAAAAAAAAAATATAATACCAAAGAAAGAAATATCAAAGAATCAAAAGAAGATATATTTTTACCTAAATGTAAATTCTGGTAAAAGCCTGACTAAAATTATTTCTTAACTCGAAAGTTTAATGTTTCTAATATTACTTAATTAATGATTAACCAATCTACTCAAGCGTACGGTTATAGGATACTATTTCCCATTGATAAGCTTTGAGTGTTACTTTAGCTATAAACTAGCCATTACGGCACACGATTGAAATTAAACCATCGGAATCTGAGAAGGCCCATGTTAGATTATCCGGATCTGTATTTTATCTTATCTTAAAGATTCAACTTGTCCGCCTGGGAGACACTATTTTCTCACAGCTATACAGAACGGTTGCTTGTTCTGCAAGGTGGTCGACCCTTTGAACAGCGACATCCGATCATCTGTATTAAACAAAATCACACCAGCATCGGTTATTTAGACTTACAGATTTCTCGTTATTGCATAGAGGATGAATGAACAAGCATGATAGAACCGCTCTTAATTTATCTATTTTATTGCTATTAGAATGCTACTTTCTTAATTCTCTCGAGAAATTTCTCTTAACTTTCATTTCGAACAAAACTTAAATCATGTTTTATCGACTGTATATCGACTAATTCCATTTCAAAAATATATAGCTTGAATTTTTAAATTTCTAATGAAACTATGTGTTATTAATGCATTTGTAATTTTTATGGACATATTTTCAACATTTAAATTAATAATGCACAAGTTGAAAGTAAAAATTGATATTTTTATTTAACAATACATAAATTGTTTTGAGAATTTTTATATCGAAATATCACAATATTTATTTGAAAAGAGATCTTAAGTATTTATTTAATAAATAGATAAGATGAATTGTATAGTGGAATATATCATTTAAAATATCTACTCACAATTATTGAAATACAAAGAATAATTGAATTGAAAGGTAACTTTTTATGATATAAAAATCATTATTATTCCTTTCTTGTCAACATAAATATTTTTATCTGTCTGTCACATACATACTCAGTTTTTTATTTTCCCTCCAATAAAAAGCTCTTATGGTTTTGATTAATTTGTGAAGCGCAACTTAAACGTGTGCTTTAAACGTTTATGTCGGGATGTCAGCGCTGTAAACGAATCGAGCAAACGGCGATCCTCGGCGGTGTCGTTACGCCGCATAAAAGAGTCTCGCTTTGCATCCATCGTTTCGATGTACACGCATCGGTCGTTCGATGGAGGAATTCCACGGATTCCCTTGTCAGACTGCAGGTGCACGCTCTACTCCTATACGGAGGTTCCTCGCGATCCGCTGTCGCCGTTCCGTTCTCGAAGAGTTCGCCGGCGTGCTTCGGAGCCGGGTGGTGCTTTGTCGTCCCCAGAAAAACGACGAGGACGTAACGATATTTCGAAAATGTCGTTACTCAACGTGAACGCAAACGGAGCTTAGGCGAAGGCGGCGATCCATGCAAGGAGGCGGCTCGACAAAAGGACCTCAATAAAATAAACAAGTCTGCTTTACGAGTTGTCCGCGGAGTGAGGCTTATATGCCGCGAGAAACGCTGACGCGGACGTGCCGCGGAATGGAAATAGACGATAATCGGAAAGTCAGAGAAAGATGCGGAATCGCGATTCGAGTGGCTCATTCCGACTGTATTACTTAACTTTTAGCCTATCGCTGCGAGAGCGATACCGTTCGTTGGTTTGCATGGACAAGCCGTTACATCTGGCGTTTAATCGCGTGTTCGTGGATAATATTTAAATGTTTTACGTTGGAACGATTTTGTTGTCACTTGAAACGTGGATTTGCTTAGCCGGCGAGAGACGTTTCGATTTAATGAGCGCTAAACGTAAGAAAGTCTAAGTCTCTGCGGCGAGAGATAATGTAAAGAAAATAATATAATACACGAAAAAATCCTTTACCTTTCGTCACATATTTTTATATAATTAATAAAAAATAAAAATTAAAAAAAGGAGGATTCGATGTGAGGATTCGAAAAATATAAAAAAATGTGTATTTTTACTTGTATTTGTGCATATTATTACGTTTACATGTTTTGTAAATTTTAAACTTTGTCTCACTGTGAGAATTCGTTAAGATAGAGAATCATTTTTTTTGGATGCGTGGATAGCATGCCGCGGATGCAACTATGTATATATGTCTTTGCATCGGAAAACATTTAAATATTATCCATGACGGAGACGTTATGGGACGGCTGATAGCGACGCGAGGCAACAAATTTCAGCATTGCGTTCGCGATTACCACCCGTCGCTAGCATGAAATCGAATAACGGATACATCCATAAACGTCCGATAATTCAGCGTGTGGTATCGCGAAAACACGCGGTTAAAGCGCCATAGACGTCGTCATGATTAAAGTCGATTACGAATATTTTACGCCGCGTGATCATGGTTTCGATAAAACGTACAAAGTGCAACGTCACGAGAGGAAGATTAAAAGTTTCGGAGACGATCGATGACTGCCTACATCGCGCGGATTTGTCCGTTCATTCTTGGTCTGGCCAAGGCGCGGAAACGTTGAGAGAGAATACCGTGTGAGAGAATACCACGTTCGTCAATTACACTTTTAAAGCAGATCGAGGAAGAAGAACAGGTATGGCATTCGCTTCAGGCGAGTGCGAAAATGCGAATGAGCGCGTCGTGAGAGGCCATTTAAATGACGAAAGAAAGCCGGAGGACCGTTGGAGGGAGATCGACTCTCGCGTAGGTCAATATATTCATTGGCTGAAGGAGACCCCCATGACGCATTCGCCTTGTGCACCTCGCACGGTGCAAGTTCTTGCGTATATTGGTGTGCACTTAGGCTGTGCGCGCGCGAGAGAGAGAAGGAGAGTGGAAAAAGTTGCGGCGGTTGCGCGCGGCGCGCACCGTGAAATCGAGTTGACTAGGTATAAATTGTCCGGAAGTGGACGGACCGATGTGGCAGCGCGTTGTAGTCGGTCGGCTCTCCTCCTGACAAACCTCCCGTGCGCGAGATGGACGTTTAACTTGTAACAGGCAAGACATCACCGCGCCACAATCCTACGTAAATCGCTTTTGATAATCCCACGATCTGACGCTGCGAGCGATTCTTCGGAATGCGTCTAAGACTGCTCCTTTTTGCAATTAAGTTTCTGTTAATCTTAAATTACGAAAGGAATTAACACCTAGAGAGTGCTTCCGTATACGTTTATATGGATACTCGCGCACGCGTTCTTGCGTATATTCCTGGAGCGTGATGGTAACTTTTCTAAATTGACGACTTTTAAAGCAGAGTTTTAATACGTTCTCCACAAAGTACGGCAAAGCACACAAGCGCGGTCTTGCGCTCTTAATTGTCGAATAAATAATTCTTAATCGTCTTTAGGAAAATTCCAGCGTCGAGGACGCGTTCAGGAATCTTTACGGGAAAGCGTCAGATGTAAAAAATATTTTTCCTGGCGTGGCAATTAACCGTTTCATCCCAACGAAATATATGATAAAAACGCAAATCGAAACTATTTCCGCGAAAGTATGTGGCAGCTCGCAGTCAGCCGATCGTGTTAGCCACTCCCGTCGATGTTCACTGCGTTCATAGCGTCGTAAACGTCCAGTCAAACGGACGTAGTATCTCTTCCGGTGGACAGGCACATAGAAAGACAGCGTTTTGCTCGCAAAATCGTTTATTGTTTCTCCACGTTCAATCTCCCGCTTATTAATCGCACTGCGGGGCTGCTCCATTGCGCGTTTAGATATCGCGCCGATATTTGCTGCCCCTTTCGCGCAAAAATCCACCACCCGGTAATAGCGAGCCTTAAGGCGCGAGAAATCGCGCACGATGATCGTACGCGCAATAACGTAGAGGCGTGGTTATATTTCATGTCACGGGTGAAATCATTCTATCGCCGAGTTAAAACCTTCTCAGACGCGACCTGTTGGATGTAATGTAATTTAGCGCACTTCTATACGGAATTTCGCGCTCATTGCATCACCAGTGATTTACGCTTGAAAAAATTCCATTACATAAATAATCTTACAACGCATCTTCTAATATTGTTAATATTTTAATATAAAAAAAAAAAATATGAAATATATTATAAAAATACGCTTCGATGTAACGAGAACGTGTATCTTTTGCGGTCATAAAAGTCTAATTCGATATTAGAAAGCGAGCGAATCATTTAAAGTAACATTTCACGCTTTTCCCGTGTGATTTCGTCAGTTCATGAAGTTATGATTCCGAGACAATCGCGACGAGCGAAACGACGAAATATCGAAATGCATACGTCGAAGACTTATGATGAAATTCACGGAGGATTACTCAATGGTCTCCTTGGTACGACCTGGAGCGAAGCACTCATGGGCGGTAAAGGGTGCTAAAGGGCGCCGTTCAGCATTAAATGTCACTCAACCGCGTCGTAAAGCAAAACTGCAGCTCGTCCAGTCAACGGTCCCGAGTTCTGCACCTTACCGTCGCCTGTTCCGAGATGCATTATTGCCGGCCACGTGATATCGCGACGACGCGAGCGAGTTAAGGGCTAGAGAAGGACGACGCGAGGGCAACGGAGAAGACGAGGAACGGGAGTCCTTCGCATGCGGGTCGAGAGCAAATTCCCTTCGCCTTTCTCGGGTGCAAAGTTTAATTGCACCTGTTCTTGCCCCAATGAAAAACGCGAATCGATTATTGAACGCTGCCGCGACTTGCGCGCCCATATTGAACGACGCTTCTTCTTATTCTCTCGTTGTCAGTCGAAGTTAAAGATATGATATATCGCGAATTCTTGGTGACTCTGACTAGGCAAATTTATCGTTCGTTTGATGTGTGACATCAATAAAAATTCGTAGAAGTCTTCAACGACTAATAAAATTGTAGAAAAATATACTTCCGTGCTTTTGATTAATATGAACGTGATTTTACGTGAATCTATTTGACACAATATATTCTATCAAAATAAATATATTTGTAATCAAGTTATAATAATTTTTTTTACTTGATGAAGATACATATTTTTTAATATTTATTCATTCTTTATATATAAAAAAGATGAGATTACTTTTATCACAAAATGAATTATTTAATACAATTTTTATTTATTTCTTCAATAATACATCTATGCAAAGATAATGATTGACCTCCTTGTTTATTTGTTCGATTTTGATTATATTGTAATAATTGTGATAAAACAATTTGTTGACTCCATGTAAATTCTGTATGAATTAATCGTCACGCAATCGAATTATTCAGCATTTTTTTCGATATTTCTAACGCATCGATGCACCGTTGCTCCGTTCAATCGTCGGCAGCCTCGGGGTGTAACGTTTTCTCCTCGATCCAGAAAAGTATCGTCGAGTAGCGTATCGATTGCGAGCGAGTGTCGGAAATGGGGATCCAAGGTGAGGGATCGTCAGCGTATGGGCGTTCGGTGAATCGCCGGTCATCGCATGAAAGAAGTCGTCACGGAGTCTTGCGTGGCGCGTCGACGTTTCAGAGACCGTTACAAGCATCCTTAAGGATATAATACGGGCATGAAAAGGCGCGCGGGTGTCGTGAACTCTTTCTCTCTGGTAGTCCGTGTCACCTTAAGGCGTCGGATACTTCGTCATCTTCATCATCGTCGTATTCGAAGACTCGGAGGCGGACCACCTCGCGACCGTCTAATGGATTGTTTAGCTCTGGCTACTTTTCTTTTTCTCCTTTAACAACGAGTCGAGAGGATAGTTGACGTTTGGTAGCGGAATAATGTGGCGTATAGGCGGCATTGGATTATTCATACCGGCGCGGCTATCGAGTCGGTCATGAATTCTCGTAACGATTACCATTCGTAATGATCATCGCTTACAAGGCGCGTACAAATCGCTTCCTAAGTGCGCCCTTCTCCGTCTTCTTTGTGTGCGCGCTATTGCGTTATCGTGCGTCTAATAGCGCGATTTCCCCTGGAAATGTCCTGTATATGTTTTTCTGTAATCACGCTTCCGTAATCTTACTTTATGCTTAATACACGCAGATATCTATGAATAATTACGTTTTCGCGCAATTGATTTTTTGGATTTTCTGGATTCTTGAATTTTTCTTTTATTATTGAGAAGATACATGTCTAAATTAATTTGACGAGTTAGATTAAAATTTCAATTTTTATAAATCGCTTCCTATATATAAGTATATATTACTTATACATATAATTCACAAATATCTATGTAAAGGAGAATTAAACTTTCTTGCATTTTATCACCATTTTACATCACGCAATAATTTTCAAATTCATTTTTTGTCGTTATTTATTTTTCTAGATTATATTTTAGGATATAATATGTTACACTTACTTTGTATTTTTTGTTTTTCTTTTAATATTTTGCATAGTCTATAATTTTTAACATATCATCTCTTCTTCAATTTTCAAATTCGATCAATCGTGACAATTGGGGAAGTGCTCGACTTCTCTTTACAACAGACTATGAACGCAGCGGCGCGCCGAAAACCGGGCTTCTTCGATTATGCACGCGCGAATGGAACGAAATCCGCGCGAATGGAACGAAATCGAATGATGCAAGCGTATCGACCGGTCGTCGGCGCGGCGCTCCATACAAAATTACCAGATCATCGTGGTTAAATTCAGCCCTCGCAGGCGTTTCCTCGTCCGTGTTGAGCGTCTCGAATGTGGTTGCACCTACATATAACATGACCTGGGAATCCAACGCGTATCTTTTGGGTCAAAGAATGGGAAGAAGGGCGGCGCGCATGAAGAAATTAAATCATACGGACCACCGGAGAAGCGTCGAAGAGATGCGTCAGGCTCAAAGGTACATTCGCGAACATTTCGTTCATACGGACGTTCCTTAAGAGCGAGCGAACGAAGCGATTTTGAAGAAGAGACGAAACGGAGCGAGACAGAAGCACATGAAAGGTTGGTGAGGGGACGCAAAAGATGAGGAGCCGAAACGAAGTCGCCGAGAGCGGAGGGAGACCATTGCGCGGCCGTGCGTTAAAAATGAAGACATTCAGATGGAGATATGATTCTATATAAATCACCAGCCAGAGCCGTCGCCGCGCCGTTCTGCCTGACCACTTTTCTGTCTCCCTTGCTTCTTCTCTTTCCTTCCCGTCCCCATCCTTTCTTCTCTTCCTCCTTCTTTCTTTTCTCTTCATTGGATCTCCGCGTATATCTCTTCGCGCTGTCTTCCCTCTCCGTTCTCATCTTCGCGATTCGACCCACGATCCTCGGCGCGTTCGCGCTTCTCGCGCTCTCCGTCGCTCTTTCGAGGCGCGTGACCGGCACTCGTACCAGTGGCAAAGAGCTTCATTTGTTTTATCTCGCCGATTCCAATTAATATTTATCGTCTATTTGCCTGACCAACGATATCTGGAAGATAGTGGGCCACCCCATTACATACGCGCTCCTGACGAATCTTACCATGCGAACACCAAAGTCTATTTATTATCCTCCTCTCGCTTCGGTTCGACGTGGATACTCGCTCCTCTCACCGCACCCGCGTTTGATTTGTCGGAGACGGATTGCGTGAATCGGCATCGCCGAGTGCTGTTGATTAGTATCTCCTAGAAGGTATGTCCGTACATATATCTAGATAAAGCCGGGAGAGAGATACCCCGCTTAATAGAACAGGTAATGGCGGTCCGATATCACGTTTAACATATCGCTTCGGATTTGACCGCGAAATATAAGACGAACTCACGATTTTAATCTTGATTTATTGTGCGTGTTTCAAGAAGCAAATTCCGATTTGGTAATCTTCTCGCGTTTCGTGCGTATACGTACGGTACAAGGTGTCAGTACTATTGCTTAACGCAAACTCTCTGCCGGTTCAAGAGAGTCAAGGGTACAGTGTTTTTATAATGAAACTAGATTAAAGATTTCCGTGCTAAGCAACAATTTGCGGCACGAAAGAGCCGGGTATTAATATGTATTATCACAGCTATGCACCTGTACACGAAAGTGACGGATACAGGCGAACCCGTTCTGCGAAGATCGCATTTCAGGTTTCCTCTTCCGCGAGGGTTGCCCGGAGAGAGTGCGAAAGCGCGTTTTACACTTGGTTGTATATCGCTGTACTGGCGGTGATCACTTATGAGAATGAAACTTATATACCGTTGCTATTCAGCACGAGTCGTAAAGTAAATCAGCCACGGCGATCGGCCAGGTACGATACAGCTATAGCTGCTGCCTGAGCAAGCTAGTTCTAAGCGAATGATTCGATATAAAGTACGTTTGGAGGTGCATCGAGAGATGCATTGGAATGCTAGGAGGATACCGTATCGGGTAAGAATTACGATCTATCGATAAATGATAGACGACCGTCCAATTGGAGTAAATAGAAACGCGCTCAGCTTCAGGGATCGACCTGCGACCAGCTTTATTTAATCAAGATTCAGCTTCGCGCAATATTAATTTTGTCTTTGTCATGCGACGGTAATGATACTTAACGTTACTTCAAAGAACTTCATTAGAATACACGCATTGTGCATAGTGACCTTAAACTACGAAACGAAGGTCGTGTCAGAGCGTTCATCAGAGTTGCAAGAATGGTTCATAGTTCACGACAACAGCCCAAGGCCATATATAACCATTCTACAATTTTCTTGAAGACTAAGCTGTCCACTAGAAATGTAACCTTTAAAATGCTTGTAGACTCCCACACATAAGAGAACATTTCAGCAAGATATATATCAGATATAAAATACACAAACATTTTTATAAATTTTTGTGTGCTTTATTGTTATTATAAGTATTTAATATTATTGTTGTAGAGTATAATTATATTTTTATAATTAATTCTTGCAAATATATCTATTATATTTAATATATCATTTATGAATAAACATATATCATTAGATAGAAGTACAGAATTTTTTTCATCAAATTTATAAATAAAAAATTCTTTAAATGTCACGTACCTTTAAATGTACCCTATAAGTAAATCTAGGTTTTACTTATATGATCATTGCGAATTATTAAAACTGTTTTAAAGATTGCTGCGTGCATAAGAAGATATTTCTTAAATTGAAAAAAGTAGTCTTAAATATCTGTGCCTTAAATATTTGTTGCGCTCGCTGAAACCGAAGACAAAGAATGAACACTGAACTGGCGCGGTTTGGCCGGAGCCGTTGTCGGGTCATTCGAGAGGCGATTTAATATAAATCGAGAAGACGAATGGCGCGCGGTGCCTTCTTGACTCGCGCGCACTGTGTGTATCCCTAGGCGTACATGTATTTAAACAGGCGTTTAACATAATTCATCTACTCCGGGTTCTCTCGCGGTCTCGCTTTCTTGTCGGCGCACCGTCATTCTTCTACCTCGGTTTCCTCGACTCTTCCATCCACTCTTCTTCTCCTTCTTTTTCCCTTGCGGATGCAGCGCGGACTTAGGACTTTCTACGACCTCGTTGCACCCAACTCGTCGTTGCATTACACCCGGCGCGTTCTTTCCTTCCGCCGTGTCCTCTTCCGTTTGCTCCTTCCCTTTCTTCCTCTCTTCCCGTCTGCTCAAGTAAATATGCGCGCGGTCCTCCATGTGTGTCTCGTCATACGAAACGCATTCGCGTTGAAAGAGAACAGGGTGTGCTCATATAAATGCAAAGTGGCTTAGGAAATAGTTGAGCGCGACGTAAGCAAATTGCAAAACGAAACGTTGCGCTTCTTATGGACGGGAATAAAAATGTCTGCAAAGTTGCTCGTACGGATGAGCTAATTGTCTACGCGACCAGCTGAAGCGAAGACGAACGAGATATTTTATTTGCTCATAGAGAAAAAAAGGAATCTTATGTAACAAGATATTATATCGCTTTCAATTTTCTGAAGAATATCAGAAAATTGTGAATAAAATATGTAAAGCCATTTATGCTGTACATTTTATTTTAGTAATTTTTAATAATTTTATTCATAACAGAAGACTTTATTTTTTTTTCTTTGTGCTAAAACATCTATGAACTTACAATAGTGAAAATAACTATTTTAAATTCTTCACTTTAAAAGTACTTCAGTGATGTAAGTTTATTATACAAGGGTATATACATGAAATTCCAGCCGCGTTAACGTCTTCATGAAGTATCCCTAGGCGAAATGCGCTCCGTGAAGTATCGGTTCTCTGATGCATTATGGTTTATATCAGCACAGGCACACTCCGGTAACGAGATTCATACTTAGTCATTAACATACGAACATTACAAAATGGTTGGCGTGCCGTTGCCTCGTTACCGGAGAGCCGAGGCAATTCGTCTATGTCCACAAAGAAACATTTCCACTATGATGTAATGTGGCTGCTAACAGTGATCAGGAAGTCACACACCGTTACAACCCTCACCACATCCATATCCTAATCACGATTTAAACTCTTCGGACACGCCACAACGAGGCGATAGATCACCAGAGAATATTAACACCCGTTGCTACGATGTCCAATCCTAATTTCAAATTTTTTATCCAATACATCATACTATAGACAATCTTTTGTAGATGATTATTAAATATTTCTTGATAGAAGTGAGATATAGATTTATGTCTGCATAATGTAGCTATTTACAAGACTTTAATTATTTCTTATAAAACTCTAATACAAAATTTGATTTTGCTATTATCTAAATATTAAAAGTTTAATTAAATCAGATATACGTATCGTGCGTGTTACGTGTACGAGATATTACTGTCGATCTTTACTCTCTCAATACGATCTTTTTTTCGAAGTCGCTTCGACGACGCGTCGAAGCATCTTAGGAACGTCAGATCAGAAAGACACGATACGAGATCGAAGTGGGTCAGCCAAGCCCACACTACCGCGCGCAAAGAGGAGCGGTTTGTTCGGAGCCAGTATGGCCTTGACTTACGAGGGTGCGGACGCGGCTTTTAACGTGTCATCATACAGCGGTGCTTTGTTATTACAAGCAGGAGCTCGTAAAGCAGACGGCGGCTCCGCCACAACGAAACGTGGCACGGTGTGCAGACGAGGGTGCATAATGCACGCGGCCCCACATAATTACCGCGTCGCGGGGAAGCTTTATGACCGCGCGCACACTTGCCGAGTATTAATTTTCTCTCCCTCTCTCTCCTTTTCTCTCAAATCTCGCCCTTAGCAACCGCAACGGAGATGGAAAACGAAACCTCGAGAAATGGACTCGCCCCAGGCAGAGATCAGCAGAGAAAGCGAATGATATCTCCCGCCCAGAGAAAAGGAGACAGATTGCAGTCGCGTTGCGCAGCGCGGTGCGAATGCCGAGATAGCGCAGCGCATTCTCCACTTGTGCGATTTTATCGCTTCCCGAGTGAGCCCCCTCTCGGTTTCGTCCGCGCCATTTTGTCGTCCGCCCGACTCGTTTGTCTCTCGACATCGCTTCCAACTACATTTTTACCTTTTCTCCTCATCTTCTCTTTCGGGCTTCCACTCGTATGGAAGTAATACACTGACGTATTTCGGTATTAATTATTACTGAACATTGGCTGCACGTTTGACGTCTTTTTCTTGTAAAAGTTAAATTGATGAAAAAAATGATTTTGCCTTTTTAAGCTTTCTCTCTATCATTTTGCGTTAACTAAACAACATTATACGTTAAATATAATATGTTAAACTTAACTGCGATTGCAACGATGTGTTCGCTCTCATCTGTGAATGTGTATCCTGGGAGGTCCTAAGAATGTGGCTTGATGCAAGATTAAGTTCGCTATCTAAAAAGAAAATAAAGCAATTTTATGTTCTCGTGATCTATATATCCGTTTTAAATCAGGCCGTCCGACGATCTGATAGGCAGCACCTGCTACCATTGATGTCATTCTAAATACTACTGACTCATATAGATATCATTTGGGAACATCTGCCAGCTGAACATTACATCAGTTCCTTTTCTGCATTCTCTGCCATTAGTATTTGTTAAAATTCTAATTTTAAAATACGCATATTTTGCTTCATATTTGCTTGTGTATACTGTGTATCTTTATGTATATAATTTTCTTGCATTTAACTTTACACAGTTTTATTTTATAAGAGATAATCATTTTAATGCGAATTCGATTTTTTGAAAATATTTACTATCCAAGAGAATTATCATTATCATTAAGATAGAAAGATGAATCACAAAGTGGCAAGAACTATAATTCATGAAAAATCAATTGTGCAATCTTGTGTTGCAAATCGCGTGGTTATGCCATTTCCATTGCAATAACCACGGCATCAATCGAAATCACACGCGATAACATACAGTATCTTCGTCCTGAGACGAAGAGAAAGGTAGAAGGAGGAAGACAGGGAGGGTGGACTCTCTCGAGGTGCGAGCTTCGTCATTGTCACGAGGCTGACACTTCGGGATATCGGACCTCGGTCTGGCCATTAATAATCTTAGCCCGAACGAAGAAACAAAGAGGAGGAGCACGGAGAAGAGTGCGGCGAAGTTGTGAACGAGAGGGTACGGGTACGGGGTACGCGCGCAGTTCGCGCGCATCACGTCCGTTCACCACCACCATCATGCAGCCACGCTCGGCGTATACGTGGTAGATATGTTCGAATGTGTCCGATGCGTTCGATAGG
The DNA here is from genome assembly GCF_055798465.1 of Pogonomyrmex barbatus. Classification (NCBI taxonomy): domain Eukaryota; kingdom Metazoa; phylum Arthropoda; class Insecta; order Hymenoptera; family Formicidae; genus Pogonomyrmex; species Pogonomyrmex barbatus. The sequence goes on from NW_028297116.1 coordinate 18,622,719, forward strand.
GCGGGACACAGGCATAAACAATTGCGCGTCGGCCTCGCCCCTTCCCGATGCGATGTAATAAAACGAGAGGTCTCTTGCCGGTCTTCCTCTGCCGCCCCGATCCCGAGAGGAGTTCTCCTCATCGGGGCCCCAGGGCCAAGAATATCGAAATGAACCGGCGTCCACGCGATATTTTAGCGAGCCACGGGGGTCGTACGTACGTGGCCAGGTACGTAACGCAAGCCCCGACCTCCTACGACCGTGCTCCGAGATCTCCGGTGTTCGATTGAAAGCCGAGAGCTGGCAAATTTTTAATATCGTACGTGATCATTGCTGAGATTACGCTGGAGTGCACGCACACCTCCAAAAAGGAAAACCCCCTTGCGCGGCTCATTCAAATGGTACATAATTATCGTTGTGAAAATGAATCTCGAAGCCCTTGTAAATAACGTTGCGATTAATCAACGCAATCGATTTACGGAAAAAATCAATATAATATTTGTCGGGCTGCCGATTTTGCATTCGTGACCTTTGCTTTCGAGATCGACACGACGGCATTCTTTCTTGCACGCATTTTTCTTCAATTTGGATCACGCATTCGTTCAATTTTTCATTCTTTTAGAAAAAGAAATCTCAAATAATAGGCTTGGCCTAAAATAGAAGTAGTATTTTAATTAAAATAAGTATTACAAAGTATTACACGTAAAAAGTGCTATGTTTCGAACTAATCTCATCGATATTTCCTGCTTGGTTTCAAACAATGTATGCTTTCAAATAATTAAACTATATAGGTTTTATATTAATTAAATCAAATGACAAATCTAGTTTCCTAATTTATTAGAATAAATCATATAATATAAGATAAAGATTTGCAAGTTAAACTTGTGTGTGCGCGCTAAAAATGAAAGTAACACAATCGAAATAATCAATATAGTTGGCATAAATATAAAATCAAGTAATTTTAAAATATATATCTTATATAGCATGAATATAAATATGAGATTTGTTATATGAGCTAAAAATTTCAAAATTAATGCAGATAGTTATATATTTGATGTAAATTTTTATTTATACGCAAGGATTATATTTCAGTAAAAAATAATAAGATTTAAATACGTTTTTTATTTAATAGTGTAACTGATTTAGTAGGTATATATATATATATATATATATATATATATATATATATATATATGATGATAAAATATGCTGTATTTGTATTTATACAATACGTATATTAATATAATGTGTATTATAAAATATTTGTTAAATTGCTATATTGTTTCGTAAATATAATTAAAAAAGATAATACGCTTGATTTGGAAAATTTAATTAATCTCCAATTCTTTTTTAATATCGAATTTGAGAAAGAATTTTCAATTTCAGGGATTAAATCAAACAATTCTAACGCATTAAGGAAGCTACTTGTTAAAGTGTGTACATATATTTGTGTGTGTACGTATATATGTTTATGTGTGTGCGTGCGGAACGCTTCCTTTCTTAAAAGTAGATTAATACCGAGCGATGAAGCGACCGCGAGCAATGGGAAGGATGTGGAAGGAGGGACGGGGCAAGAAAAGAGAGAGGCGAGGTGATGGTCATTCTCCTGCGGCAGGACGGACAATAGCAACTCCGCGAAGTGTAGCGGACAAACAAATAGCCAATTAAAATTCCGGTTGCACGGCGAACATACTTGTATCAGCTGCAATACTACCATTGTGCACCGAAGGCATGCGCAAGCCGGTGTCTGTATCGGTTGACTGGGTCTGGGTACCAGAAGATCGGTTGCTTACGACCAACCTTCGAGGATTATCTCCGCGGTAAACTCGTTTGCACCGTCCACTCGACTAAATCTTACCTCACGAAACATCGTTATCGTCGAATCACGCCTTTATCGCGGTCGATTCGTGGTCTCATGCGAGAGCTTCTTTCGCATCCGTATATTTGGGCACCGCATTGCAGTAGCGATTTAAGTTACACGAGATATACCGGCGTTAATAATCGGCAGATTTTGTCGTAGACGGGAAATTCTTGCAACGGTGCCGTATCGATTTCCGTTGCGTTTCGCTGCCTCGACGTTCGATAAAATTCGCATGATTAATTAAGACGGAGAATTAATTATCTGGAAGCAGAGCGCCTCGTTCCCACTCACTGCGCTTAAGTATAAATGTCAGATTCGAAATTACTTCCTCACCTCCGATCCCACCATCGTCTTCCCGATCCGGCGTGGATGTTATTAGGAAATCGTTTAATTGCTAGATATCGATTTTAACTGGCATTATGAATGGTTACAAGCGTCACGGGGTTATTAAAAAGATAGAAAACATATTATCCTATTACAAACCTGCGGCAATCGCAGCGAGATAACTGCCGCGAAAGAATCGGATGAGGGCGAGTAATCGCGAAGAACGAGGCCATGCTTTATCGACTCGGAGTCGTGCGAATTATAGCGACTCCCTAAACTTCAAATATCGGAAGTCCGTTAAAGTCCGACACTATTGTAATCGATCGATATCCATCGATATTCGCCGATTTTCCGTCCGGCGTGGTGAGAATGAACGATTACTAAATTATAACGCGCCCTTAGATACGATCGGCGGGCCATAATTGCAGGACTATTCATACATTATTGGCTCGTATATTATTTGACGCGATTCAATAACTCTGTAGCGGGACGGTCGATGGTATCTCTCCGTCGTTAAGGTTGCATTCGCAATATCGATCGGCCTTGATGAATGGCTGCGCTTTAAAGTCGTCATTTTTCCCGGCGATTATTAACACTAAAATTGAATGTGTCCGTGAGCGGGCGCGGATCGGGCGGCCGAATGGACCACGCGCGAAAAACGAGACCTCTCTTTCTCTCTCTCTCTCTCTCTCTCTCTCTCTCTCTCTCTCTCTCTCTCTCTCTCTCTCTCTCTCTCTCTCTCTCTCTCTCGGGAGGCAGATCCATCTTCGAATGTGTGTTAAAACCGCGCGATGCCCAAACTACCGGGAACGCCTCGCTCGCTACTCCTAAATGCAGCGGACATGATTTATCTGCGAGCACCAAAGTAAATGGAAAAGTTTTACTTTTTTAACCGGCCCCTTTTCAGATGGTCCAGATTGTCGCTCGAGCATTATATCGCAGACGCAAGGAGTTACTTTCAACGCGTACATTGGGAAGAATATATGGCATCGCACGTTTTTCTTTTTTCTTCTTTTTTTTTTGCTACGGTTTGCCTGGAGTCTTTAGGCCTGTCCTGAAGATAATATAACAAGTTGACGTTAATAATCTCCCGTCCATTCATTTGAATATATATGATATATTCGACTTCTTTTTTAAAAATCTTAGACAGAACTTCCACGATACATTTAAATTTTTTCTTTACATAAATTTCCATCAAAGCATGGTTACAAAATTATTAAACATTACAAATTGAAGATGAAAAGATAAATAAAATTATTCTGTTATTTTCACGCACGAAATTACATGGGAATGTATAACGTATTAGGCATGAAAATTTACTACGGAGCTTTATCATTAATATCAGCTATCGAGGATTTGTTTTCGTCATATTTTATTTCACAGAAAAAAACTCGGAATAAACTATTCTCGGAATTTTAATGGACGGAGAAATCCTTCGTGCAAAAACCGATGGAGAAGGTCGCGTATCATTTAACATATGGCTACGAGGTTAATTATTTCACTCGAAATAGTCATTAAAATCATATTCATTTGCTACGATCGACTAATAGGTCTCGGCGGAGCCGAATGTTTTATGCGCGTGCACGCATACGCAACGCGTGCGTGGATATATCCGCGGGAGTATGCCGCAGGCCGCGGGAGCGAGCTTGGAACACTGGAACAGCCGGAGCGATGGGAGACACAGGGGGGAAAGGGGGGGGGCACTTGCGTTTCTACGACTACCTGCGGCTAATTTACAGCAAGGCGCGCGAATAAGTTCCGCCGTTATTCTACCAGCCGGAGTTTCTCTTCTGTGCGGTTACCTCTTCTTCGTGGACGTTCTCTCTCCCTCATAACGGCGATATACCTGATTAACTTCAAAAACTGATGCCTTGTTTCTGCGTAGGTCGATCCGGCTCTACGTAAGAGTAAGTAGTCGATTCAAACGCCGTTCGTTTATAGGCCCCTTCCTGAGAAGTAGCGACCACCGCGACGAGTGTCTGGAGTTAATAAGTAGAAGAAGGAAGCGTACCACGCGATTCAGGTAATGAGAATGATAAAACGCCGCGGCTGATAAAAGTAAAGCGTTAATATGTCTCGAATGAAAAGGGTGCAAGTACACGCGTAATTATTAAAGTACACAGGACGAGTCGTGTTCTCATTAAACGTTCCGCTTATACAGCTTATACTCGGTGAGTCAACGACTGGAGCATGGCTGACGAACGATCAGACACATCTAAGAGGGATGATATTCTAAAGGATTGCAACAACAAAGTCGACGCCAAAGTGCCAGATGATGCTAAATATGACGACGTAAGTCGGGGATAATGTTCTTTTATATTTATTGAATGAAAGATTTAAATCTAGAGAAAGAGAGAGAGAAATAACGTGTAATCGTGTGGCATAAAAAATATTTTTATCGGTATAAAATATAAATTTCTGGTAAATGGGCTTTGTTAATGTATAAGACAACGTTTTTAATTTAATAGGTCGATAAAATTCCGATCACGACAACTACCACAAAGAATGCTTTAATAACAAGACAGCTGGGAGAATGCGAAGCCTACCCGCATTGTATTAAAATTTCGATTATTGGTACAAGAAAAGTTGGAATGGCTTGCGCGATTGCAATTTTGATGAAAGTTAGCATATATACATAGAAATAATTTATAATTCACAGCATATGACTAGCAGCTTAATTTTGCATAATATTTAGCGCATAGCAAGTGAGGTATGTCTGATCGATCAGAATTTGGACAAGGCTTCTGCCGAAGCCGAGGATATTCAACACGCCGGTATTTTTTTAGGATGCCCGCTGGTAATTGGCACGTCAGGTATTTTTAATGTTAAAAATATACATTTAGATATTACATACATTGCACAATAAATGAAAACAATTACAAAATAAATTTATCCAATCATATCTTTCCTTATTGCTTTCTAATCGTACATCTTTCTTAAAAGGAACATGTTGTCAGTCGCATTATCCGTGTTAGATAAAGCCAGTGTTAGGATTGTCATAATGACTCACACTTTAGATGATCCGTCGTCATGCTTTATCCACAATCACGGAATCAACGAATTGTGAACGTATAATGATATGGGTCATCCGCGCGTTAGATGCGAGGCAGCTTCGTTCGTGACAGCATTCTAGACAGAATTCTAGAAATTTCAGATTGATATGTCCAAACTGATGAGCTTGCCGGGCGTTACTGGTGTGTCACGATCATAGACATAATATAAATAGATCGAGCATGCTATATATCAGGTAAGGGCGATATGTGCGAGTGAAAAGAAACAACACCTGATTCTCTCTCTCTCTCTCTCTCTCTCTCTCTCTCTCTCTCTCTCTCTAATAGAAGAAAATTTATGATAGACATAGTCCCCACTTAATGTTTCCTCCACTTTCTTTTAGTAGAGAAAGAGAAAAAAATCAGGTGTTTTCTCACTTGCACATCTCGCCCATTGCTTGGTATATAGCACGCTCGGTTTATGTATACTATGTCTATGGTCACGATCATCGGCTCTGATCAACACCCATTTTAAACGACGACCTGTCAAGCTGCTCGTCAAGGGACCCCTGTCAACGTGTTCAGAAACAACGGTCGCAGCATTCTCGCATAGGTGGGTTTCGGATTAGCGGCGAGTTTCGGGGCCAGGATCCCCTCGGACCTGTCCTTTAATCTCGATTCTCATCTACATCGCCGGGCTTACACGCCGGCGAACTGGGCGAGCGTTTCCCTTGAGCTTTCCATGGACTACACTGTAAATCTCGTCCACTCTTATTTATCTCGGCTGTGATCAACTCCACGACGCGGTTTTCTGTTTCTGTTTTCAGCATGCGTACTGCGCACGGTTACCCCGTCCAACGAACGGCCGGTTGTAAAAGCGCTGTATTCTTCGTGGGAATCCAGAAGGACAGAGAATAAGTGAAAAGTGTGGCACGACCAAGTTTGATCTCATGGATAGTTTCATCGAGTTGCCGCACGTGTGATCTCAGGAATGATTTTGGTTTGTTCGAATTTTCTCGACGTTGCGTTGGTATTTGTAGCCTATATAGGATAGCGAAATGATTCTTTTCTGATCTTGTCTCGTGCGAGGTAGCAATTACTGGAACAAGTGGGACGACTTTTTTACGGGCTTGCCAAGTTATCTGTAACAACATCTCTCTCCGTCGTAAATGTATCTTCCGTATAGTCGCATATACCGCTGCGTGTTACTACAAGCGCTTTGTGAAAGTGTTGCCTCGGATCTGTACTCTTTATTTTTCCGACCACGCCGGATTGTCTTCCCCGCCGTAGTTATCGGCGCATCTCTTCCGATGATGATTCTTTCTCGAAAGGGGAGAAAACTTCTTATCCGCTCTCGTCGTTTTGTATTCCACGCGCTTCCGAGGAGCTGATGATTGCGCGATTGAAGAAGACGTTCTCCGGAGAGAGGGTTCTCCGGAAAGATATATCTGATTCTTAACGGAGCTATTTCCCGTTACGACTTCTTTTGCGTGAATATCCAAGTGTCTTCTCCAAAGATCCGATGCGATTTATGCTTTAACTCTCTCAGGAAAATTCTTAAAGCATTAAAACACATTTGTATTTAAAAATCATTATTCTACGATAATCTGAGCTCTACAATCGGTTTCAGATATCTACAAGATAAAAGATTCAACAGTAATAATAATAGCGGCTTGCGAAAGGAAATCCGGCGAGGAGTTAATTGTGAAACGCAATATCGAGGTGTTCAAGAAGATTATCCCTACAATTGCAAAGCTGGCTTGCAAGGCGGTGTTATTAGTTGTAACTCAACCGATCGACGTAATGTCGTACATCACCTGGAAATTGTCCAAGTTTCCTTCAAACAGAGTACTTGGCACGGGGACTCTACTCGATAGCTGCAGATTTCAGGATTTACTGAGTCGGAAGTTGGGGCTGGCTCGTACGTCGATCAGTTGTATAAGTATCGGTGCGCAAGGCGACACGTCTGGTAATTGATAACTTTCTAATTAATTTTACATAAATATATAATAATTAGAAGTTTCTTCTGTTATCAATGCGATGCATACTTTGAGCGATAAGATTTTTCTGAATTTTTAATCTAATATTAATTGAAATATACTTTCACAAATATTATAAATATATAGAGATGTTATTTTTACAAATAATATTTGTAAACAAAAAATATCATGCGTTACTTTTGTTATACTATAAATAATTTAACTGTTGATAGTGATTCTTTCCTTCCAACATCTGCTGTTTTACACAGTTCCCATATGGTCGAGCGTTCACGTAGCGGGTACGAAGATACGCGATATAAACCCGCAAATGGGTGAGGCAGATGATCCCGAGAAGTGGCGTGACATCTCCGAAGCTGTAAATAAAACGTCAGTAGTTAAGATCACGGGACATTCACGAGAGAATTTAGGAAAGTAATAAAATGTTCATATTGTCTTTACAGCGACGCGGAGCTTAATCGAAGGAAAGGGGAAAAAGGGCCGAGCTGCTGGGCTCTCGGCTTCTGCACCGCTGAGATCGTCGACGCCATTGTTAGAAATACTAAAGCCGTATTACCAGTATCAACGTATATACACGTGAGAAATATAATCAAATTAACATTCAATAATTTTTGTAAAATTATTGAGTAAATTTAGTTGGATTTTGATAGCTTTTCGTTGACGTTACTCCGAAACTTACAAAGAAACAAGTTGATTTAATTTAAAAAATAAATGCAAATTACATAAAAATTCAATATTAACTTTTCTGATACCAATTATTTCATAGATTACAATATAATTAATTAGAAATAAAATAAAAAAAGTTGAAATTTGCATATAAGATAACAAAAAATGGTTAAAATATGATTTTTTATATTTTATATTGGTTTATTAATTTTATTGACCTTTTATTGACAAGCAAATGTATTTTCGCGCATTAGATAAAAATATTCTGAGACGTACTTATTCGCATGTCGATTGGTACTACAGACGAAACAAGATCAAGGGATTTCTGTTTGCAGAGTTGCACTCACGGGACCGACAAAGACGTGTACATGTCGGTACCTTGTGTTCTCGGTCGAGAGGGTGTGTGCGCCATGGTACGACAGAAGCTAAACGACCGGGAAAAGACGGCGATACAACGGTGCGCCGACAGCATCCGCGGTGTGCTGCGTGAGTGCGGCATTCTTCGCGAGTCGAGCGACGTTGAAGAGTGACGACTGACCGTGAAAAAGAGAAGAGCGAGAAACGTGGAGGATCTGCAAACGAACGCGAACGGATATAATGTGGACGCGACGCGGAAATAATGTGGAAGAGGAGAGGGACGGGAAGGAGACGACATCCTAGAATGTATCTTCATCAATAAAGACGAAATGCTGCACCTGGCAACCGGTTTTCGCGTGCGTACATTCGATCGTCGTAATAAACGATATATGAGTGAAACTCGACTTCCTGGAAAATTAAACCAGCCGCGTTCTCCTAAGATTGCTTACGAACGATACATGCAACTCGCGCCGCAATGTTCCACGCGTACGGAGCTGATTACGTTTCTTTTTTGTTCGATCGAATTTTGATTTACGCAACCAAACGATGTACAGCGGAAAGGTGAAAGGGCGGATGAAAATGCACTCTCCATTGCATGCGAAGCGAACGCATGGTTGAGAGTTGCGGCTAAAGGAGATTGGATAATTTAAACTACAACCTTTTTCTACATTAGCTTTGGCCTTCGTTATATAGTGAAGTCATTGTATTACATGTATGTGTATATATATATATATATATATATATATATATATATATTTACACATATATACATACGTGCTTCAAATGTATACAATTTATCTAGATAGTCCAGTTGTTTGGAATAATCTAAAATTGATTTTATTATCTAAATGAAATGTTTGTCTTAATAAACAAATAAGTGTTTGTCTTAATAAAAAAATAACGAACCGGATAGTGAGGTTTATAAAAAAGAAATAAGAGACAATAATTTCTAGGAATCCTTCTCGACCCCTTCTCAAATATCTTGTAAAACAGAAATTGGCAGTATCTCTTTAGGAACGTAGCGCATGCCACCTGTGCGATTCGAACAGCTGTCGATCTTCTATTCCCTGAAAAATGAAAACTATAGCAAAAACGATGCGTCCAATTGGCGAATTGGCGATTCGTCTCTACATCTGCCCCAAGCATTTATCTTTTTATAACGAGCATTTTTCCCGACTATAATTGATTCTGTACGGCACGATTGGATTTATTGATAGCATCTTTTCGTTCGTGATCGAACGTGTTAATCGGATTGTATATCTCCTGCTACAAGATAACTTGAGGTTCACATCTTGTACATATAGTACATTATGAGCGTACGAGATCGGACAGGAAAGACGAAGGGAGTTCTCTTTCGTTTGATAATACAAAACCAATATAACCATCTCATTGCATATTTTATTTCAGTGATTTCGAGTCGACAGTAAATTTACTCGTTACACATCCGTCGTCAACTTCATTGCCCTCCTGTCAAAAATATCTTTTTCGACTATCTGCTTCTTCAGATCTTCTGCATCCTGTCTTGTATAAATTTTAATACAAAGAGTCAAATTTAATAGTTTCAATTAGAGAAATAGTCACAATGCCAAGTGATTTTTGGTTTGTCTAAATTATTTAGTGTTACATCTCAAAGCTGAGGAGCATTGGTATATCGGATATGACAGAAACGAGAAAAAAATCACATGAGCTCGCCGACACCACAGTTACTGTTTTACTGACCAAACAGGCAGAACATTTTGTGGATAGTCATCATGTCAAGGTCGTCGTTGTCGGCAGTACGCCCAAAGGTGTTGCGGTCGCCATAGCGATTCTATTTAAAGTTAGTTCTATTTTAAGTTATTTTATTTAAATTTTCTATTTCTCTTTTATTTCTAACCTTTCGTATCACTTTGATATTGAGGTTAATTTTTAATGCAATATTTTTAATAGCGATTGAATTATTTTATTTCTACGTATGATATAACAATACTATACAATATTATTTATTAATATACTTGCATATACATAGATAAAAAAAATTTTGCGATATTAAAATGCAAATATAAATTTATTTATAAATTAATTTATATTCAGTAATAATTTTAATGTAAAAACACACTTTTTATATTTCTTGTTAATTGTGGAAATAATATTAGGAATAATTTCATAAATTACTTTGTAAAAAAATTCATATAAGTCAACGTCATATTATATTTTATTAATATACATTTATATATTGCGAGAAACGTATCACATTGATCAACGCACGTATGCGTAATCGATCCGTATCTTATTCCATGAGGTAATAGGATAATGTCGATACGTCAATCTAAATACATCCATAATAGTTTCATGTAAATGAGACATAGCGCCGATATCCACGTGACTCAAGCACGTAATTCGTATTTGTTCGTGAGGGATCAAAGATATAATGCCCCACGTTGGCAGATCTCGAGAGATACCCTCGAGTTGCACCCAACAAAGGACGATGGGGCCAAAGAATGTCCTGACCGACATGTGTAGGTTCATATGTAAGTATACAGGAAGGATGAGTTCTGAATGTAGGCTCGTTAGTGTGCCGGCTCAAAAAGGCTATTATGCAAATGATCCACGGAAGACCAGAAGAGGGAATTCGGCTATAGGAGGGAGCAGAGAGGAACGTGAAAGCGGGAGGAAGATGGCAGGAAGAAGATGACAGAAGATGTAGAGAAGTGGGCCGAACCTTTCGCTCGTTATCGGATCGTAACGCGAGCATTTACACGTCGGCCAATGCGCCCCCGCAGGACGACTCTAACCGATTGATTTATGTTAGTAACCACGAAGAAAGACTGCAATTTATAACACCGTTCACCCGAGATCCCTGCGAAATGCGCATACAAATAGTATTATTATGTAATAGTAATCGATCCATGCTTCTACGAAATATGCATTTAGAAACTTTCTAGAAATTTGACAGTTGCATATAGATGCAAATGTATTTTTTTTTTTCTCGGTCTTAACTGATGCTCTGAATGTAATAATGGAAAATGCGAGAAATGTCAAATTGTTTGTAACATTCTAAATGAAACCGTATATTGCCATTGTGTTGTTTAAGCCATTGTATTGTTTTGTATAATTTTGTGCCTATTATTCATCCCATCAAGGAGGAAAATTAACAGTTAGATGGAATACATTGTGGATTGCGACGTTGCAAGTGTACAACACTGTTATATCCATATGCCGAGTACATTCCGGTAGAGTAATAAACGTGGGCGACTAATTCTAGGTTTCGGTTTCCGCAAATTTACGAGGGCAAACAATGGTATGTGCATGTGATGCGACGCGGAGGGCGTAACTGACGGATAATAGACTTCTCGTTGAAACGGTCTTATGGTGTATATCGAAAGACTAAATAATAATGAAATTTATATATTGTCGAGGAAGTCAGAATAATTAGAATATTAAGGACCTCGTTATTGCACACGATAACAGTTTTTAAGGAAAATTACTCGCATTTTATTTCAAATTAATGCCATGGATTTCTTCAAAGGTGCTTTGTTGTCGACTTCCTTGACAAATGATCTTCTCTTTCTCAGTTTTTAAATTAGAAATGTGAAAATTAGAAATGTGTATTTCTAACCAATATTGATCACTTATGCTAATTGCGGGACTCGAAATTTCGCTTATTCAACATGATTATAAAAATCTGATTACTGGATTGTTCGGTGTTGTAGAAAAAGATAGAAGAAGAAAGATAGATAAGAAAGATAAGAAGAACAAGAAGCGAAAGATATTACTAAGCTTGCTGTTGTATTTCTTGTTGTAGTTTGGCAGATTGCATCAACGACATCACGGTTAACTGTCCACCTTGTAGACTTACTTGACTTACTCTTTTTGTAAATTATTGTAAATTCTTTACAAGTATGTGTGCGAGTCATCTCTTTTCTTCTTGCTCTCTCTCTCTGTTTTCGTTCCATTGCAATTTACCATATTGGATATCAAGCTGCACGAATTATTCCAGATAAAAATATAGAAAGATACGTCGCTTGTATATCCTGCGACATCTAATCTAGACGTCGGCATTTAATATGAAAGATATATCTTCTTATAAGAAGATCGCTAAATTGTTGCACGCATGTTTTATTATTTTTTTTTTGCATGAAATATTCTTGATGATTTTCTTCTGTACAAAATATATTGCAAAAGAAAATTTAGAAATATTTATATTTTTTTAAAAAGAGATGTATTTTGATTAAAAGAAATTATTAAGTTTTATGATATGTATAAAAAATTATATAGAAAAGGAAGAAAGGAGATATAAGATATGAGAGACTTAATTTGTCAAAGATTCATATAGAATCAAAATTAATATGAAAAAAATCTGATTACTTTAAAATAATTATATTGTAATATACACTTATACAAACATTACTTAAAATTATGCCGAATGTTGTAATGTTTGATAATTCTTTTACATAAAAATATAAGCACAAATTAAACGAATCTTATTGTGAAAACAATGAAAGTGATGGATTTAGTCAGAAATTCAACAGCTCGCGATATTTTATACCTTTCGGAAGTCACGCTTGATGAAGTACGATAATTAAGTGGTGTACAATAATAGATCGGAAGCACGGGAGTGCAACGTAACATATTAAGAAGCCGCCTTGTAGTTAACTCGGCGTTTGTCTTAACGTGAAATATAAAAGCACCATCTGTCAGGGAACAATATGTCCGTTTCTTCGAGTGCGAGCGTCTCGATATTTAATATGGCATCGATCAGTTGCTGTTACCACAAAAACGTTTGTATGCGGTATAGCCCTAGAAGAATAATGCCCATTAACTTTTACGAGGTGATTTACATGATTGTCCGAATATCTCATTATACTACAAATTAGTCTGCACAAATTAGAACTAGTCTTCAGAACCGAACCTTCGAAGCTTAATGATCCATCGTTCAAAAACGAATATAGATTACCAGCGGTCCTTTATAGCGCTCGTTTGCCGCGCCATTTGCCACACTCTACGGTATAATGTTACCTTTACTTCTGTATGTGTGTGCGTTACGTTAATGAAATTAAAAAGTTCACGAGAAAATCATAATTGTGGAAGAAAAATGAAGCGCGTGTGGACAGAGGGTCACAGAAGCATTCTTCATGCTCGTTTGACATTCCATGAGGAATACGATCGCAACATGCTACGGCCGAAAATCTTGCGGCGGCTGCCAGAGGTAGAACGGAAGATAGTCCCGAGAAAAAAAAAAGAGCCGAGCGAGAAGAAGCCGTACCGGTCCCCCATAATTATTCATGAATGAGTTATCGCTCCGCGTAAGATGTTGTTTGTGTCACCAGGTACGGCAGTCAACGGTGACCGTACGAGGCGAAACAGATATAGCGGATCCTCCCGAAAATGGCGCGCTTCTCGACGCTGTTCCTTGATCGGATCTTAACGATTCCTCGCATTAGGAGACTTCGCAAACGGCGCGATTAATCGCGCACTCGCTTGTATCTTAATGCGATTCCCCGGGGGGGAGGAGGAGGGAAGTCCCTGATGCTCTCATTGCGTAATGATTCGAAGCGCGTAATAACGCTGCCCGCCGGGCAGCGACCGGTTACCGTTAATTACTCTTTAGCTTCTCTGCTTGCTGCCCTGCTCTACCGTTCATCCCTCTTTGATTTTTCGCAGCGCCTCGCCTCCGAGCTCGTCCTTATAGACGTGAACGAGGATCTCGCTAAGGCGGAAGCAGAAGACATCAGCCATGCAGCGGCGTACCTCGGCAATCCCAAGATTGTCGGTACCAAAGGTGAAGTCTGATGGGTGGGGACTGCGGAAAAATAGCCATTACCGTCATTACACTGTCCGCGAGTAACGAGCAATTATCTCGGAACAACTGTGCTTTAATGTTTGGATAAGTAAATCATGCGGTTAGCGATTAGCGATAAGGTCGCAAGAGGTGACGTACGTACGCATTATTGTCTGTGCATTGAGACATCTTAAGACGCTAATAAAATTGAGATAAATCGCGTGGTGATTTCACTCAACGTGGCGCGATAAGCGACGTACGAGTGATGTTATATCTAGAAATTAAGTAGCAATTGATAATAAATGATAATAACGTGGATAAAGTGGAAACTCGGAAAGTTCTTGAATTTTTTCCGCGGCTTTTGAGAGTAGATAGAATGAGTTTTCTATCTTCTTCAGAATTTTTTCCTCAAAAGGCACGTGGAAACAAATAAAAGTCTGCGCCAAACGATAAATCATCCAGCGTGTATTACGCTTCGATAGATTACGCTTATGCCAGAGACGCAGCGGTATGCGTGATCACAGTTGGAAGCCAGTCTCGTGAAGATCAGCAACCGGCCGATTATCTAGAGCATAATCTGAAAATTTTCAAGGACGTCATCCCGAACGTTTCCAAGTACGCGCCGAACAGCGTTCTTCTCATTCTTTCGAAGCCAGGTATGCTTCTTGTTACTACATTTAACGTCTTTATGCCATCAGAAATGGCACATATGTCATTTAATTTTTCTAATAAAAAATTTATATACTTGACAGATGAGAATAAATGTATCAATTACGTCTGTATCAAAATATTTTCTTATCTTTAGATATATTATAACTTGTGTAACGATATTACGATACTTGAATTATTATTTCAATTTTCTTATTTAGTTGACATTCTATCGTACGTTGCTATGAAACTGTCTGGATTTCCACCGAATCGTGTTCTAGGACTAGGAACATTTCTAGATAGCTGCAGATTTCAGTACTTCATCGCTCAAAAACTCGGAATTTCAGCAAGCGCGATTCAAGCATTAATTATCGGTGAAAGTGGACCGACTTCTGGTAATTTAACATTAAAATATTGTAAATCATAATAAACACTTCCTTCCTTTTTTATGTAATCTATTTCTTTATTATTTTAACATATCTGTTTAATATATTATATTTTTATCTTAATATGTTAGTGCCGATCTGGTCAGCTGTTGCGGTAATGGGCATGCCTTTAAAAGACATAAATAAAGAGATCGGCACAAAAACGGATCCAGAATCCTGGAGGGATTTACATACGAAGGTCATTAATAGCGATAACGAGTTGATCACCAAGAAAGGTTACCATAGCTGGGGAGTCGGAATCTGTGCGAGCGAAATTGTTGATGCTATCGTGCGCAATACTTGTGCCTGTTTTACTGTCTCTACGTTCGTGAAGGTCTAGCGATAAGTTTAATTGTGGGACTATTAAACTTTTGTTAAGCAATACCATTTATCGAATCTTATAAACTATACTATATACTTTTTTTATTACATTTTACCTCATATCATATATAATTGCAGTATTAATTCTTTACTGTACAATAAAAGTTAAATAGAAATAGATTAATATTTCAAAATACTTAACGTTTTTATTTGTAAACTTAAATTATAAATATATTTCCATATATAACAACTGTCTTTTCTTGACCAAAAATATATTTTAGGGCTGCCGACACGGACTGGAAAAGGATATTTTTATGTCATTACCATGTATAGTAGGAAGAAACGGTGTACAGTCCTTTATTCGTTTGTTGTACACACCTAAAGAGCAAGAATTACTCACGATATCTTGTCGAAGAATTTATGAAGCCCAAAAATTGGTTCTCGACAAAATTGAATAAATAAGAAATATAATTAAAGTATTTGTCTTACAATTTTATAATTATATTCGATTGTAATTTACAATATGAAATATTCTCAATAATGCAAGAGTCATTATGTTTTAGTTTTATATTTGAAGAAAATAGAAATTGACACACACACACACACACACACACACACACACACACACACACACACACACACACACACACACACACACACACACACACACACACACACACAATTTTTTATTTATTTTACTGATTACATGTTATGTAAATAAAAAGAAATTACAAATTTTATTGCAAATCTTGCTAATTTATATATCAACTAAAGAATTTCATTGATATAGTATATGTTGATAGCATAATAATTCATAACAAAAGACTTTATCTTTGTTTTATTTAGCCAACCAAATTAGAAAGTTGAAAAGAGAAATTTATGTTTGTTTTATAAAACGCTTTTGTTTTATTATATTATCAGATACTGGGATACTATAAATTACAGAGCGTATTCCGAGGATTTTGGCTCCAATTTGCAAAGATTAATGCGGACTACTCGTAATTAATTGCTCCATGTATGGAGCAGTCAACCGGCTCGCTAAAGGCGATTGGGATGATGAAACGATCGCTATTATAAATATAAAGAGAGGCGGTTTCGCGCGGCTTTAGTGGTCAACGATACCTACCAATTTATTACAAAATTTACGTATGCTGATATCATGCTTTTTGTATCTGTTATTCTTTACATTAGTTAAAACGTTCGTTTGTCCAGTGTTACTGTTGTGCTAAGATCAGAAACAAAGTATATCTCCGATATACATAAGATCTAGATTTGTATTTACAATTTTTAATAAAAAATTTGTTTTCGCGTTTATTATACTTTACCATTGATTCTTTTGTTCCTTCATTTCTTTTATTTTTTTTCATTTTATATAATATTTTTTCTGTGAAATTATCTTGTTTTATGCTAAACCATATATTATGATAAAAAATTTATTTAATAGATTGATTATTATATTAATCATATGTAAATCACACTCATTGTTAGTTTCACAATAAATTTGTTTATAAATTATTGACAATTTCTTTTCACATTTTTTAGTTATAGTGTAAGTTTTTTATATAAGCTTTGTCCAAATATTTAATTAAAGTTTACTTAAAATATTAAGATAAAATTGAAATATCTTTCATCGTATATGTACATATATTATTTGTGCGTACAAAATATACTTTATTAAATTTAGTTTAACATTATATATGGATTAAATTTAGTTTATATATGTAGTTAAATGTTAATGATAAGCGCATGAGACAAAAGAATAAAATATTTATTTTAATAGCAATCGTTCTTTCGCATAATATTGTTTCTAGATGTTATATGTCTGATAATATCTTATACTGATATCTTATACTGATAATATCTTTAAATTAAACCCGCTGTGTGATGTAACTTTCTATAGTTTTAGGAATTGATCAATTATTCGCTTTTTTAGCCTTGATCGGTAGTAAAAATATTGAATTGGGTTAATCGGTTTACGCAATCGTTTAGACATGATTATAAATGATTGATGCATAAAAAGTATCTGGCAGAATGCGTATATTAATTTTGAAAAAATCGTTGAATGTTTAGTTAGTGATTCCTATAATTTTTATTACTGAAGGTTACTCATCAATTTTGTTGCTGATCTGAAAAAAATTTCCTCGTTTTAAAAATGAAAATATTCACAATATTTATGACTTTGTCGACTTGGTAGTCATCGCATTGTCGTCAATAATTTGTCATGAAATTTGTCATGAAATCCAAAATAATTCTTCTATTACATTTATAATTTAATGACATTTATAAACTTTTAGAATTTTTGAATATAAAGATGACTATGAAGATGAATACGAAGATGAATATGAAGATTATGAAGAAAGTATTTTAAAAAATAAATTTAGCAGAAAAATAATAATATAGAAATATTCTTGATCACAAAGAGACATCTTGTTATATTGTATAATTATACAATTTTATTTTTTAGTTGCGTATGTTATAGATCTCAAAATTTATTTAGCTTTCTTATATTGCATAAACGGAGGAAATAAAGTATAAAATGGTGATAAATTATTGGAGGTTTCAAGCATTTTATGTAAAACATATTTTTCTTACAGAATTTATCCATTGTATTACTTCCAGTGTAATTTATAGAAAAATTTTGATATTTGTAAGTTATATTCAATCGTATTTTTTTTAGTATAAAATAAGTATAAAATATAATACACCGCAGGTGTATCGTCAGATCCAATGTAACTCTTGGAATCTACCATAATTATAGCTACCACTTACAAGTTAATTGCTATCTTATTCGAGCATCACGGAAAGATGAAACACGAGTTGTTCATATTTAAAATTCCTCACCCGCATATCCAGTATTGATCACGGCCATCTGATAACGAAACTTATTTCTCTAATAAAGATATTCCAATTCAAATGCAAATATAACATGAGAATTCATTTTTATTAAATTTACTGTTAAGCGCGAGACAAGTATACGGGCATCTTGAGCCTTGCGTTACAAAATTCACGGGCCCGCATCACGTATATGTAAATAAACGAGTATATCCTCGTATATCAGTTCAAAAACGCATCTGCGCGATCTGCTATTGAAAATTCATATCCCGAATGGTTTTATACGGATGAAAAGTGGGAGGATCCGGAGAACATTGCTCAACGGGCAGGAGACGCGGCGGTAGGTACTACTAATTACTTATACTTTTTATTCCATACGGATATAATGCCGTCGAAGCAGTCTCGGAGCGAGGAAGTTGTCGATGGAAAAAAGAAAGGCGTGCAAAGAGAGGAGGTGGAGTAAAAAAGAGACACTGCGGCGCGAGAAAGATCGGTGAAGGGAATATGTAAAAGGGATAGGGTAGGGAGTAGTTTGAGTGCGTTATTCAAAGCTTTAAAGTCATCTGTACGCCATCAGCGACCTATGTATGTGGGGGGCACCCAAATTGCGCATACACGCTCGTAAAATCGCCATGGCGCAGGAGGCAGGTCGGACTTCTGATTGAGTTACGATTTAATTAGTCCGCGCAGCCAATCAGTAATTAAGATATCCGCTAATCAACAGGCGCGACCCTTCTTCGGGTTCTCTCTTTCTTCTTCGCAGATTTGCCATTGTAAATTTTTGCTCTTTCTTTCTCTCTCTCTCTCTCTCTCTCTCTCTCTCTCTCTCTCTCTTTTCTTTGAATGTTGCCTGTGTGTTTTTTTGTATTCTTCTATTTCATTCTTTCTAGTTACGATTTATTATTACACTTGAACAATTCTTGTACATAAAAATTTGAATTATTTAATTAAATAAAAGATCTATTAAATTATTTTGATTAGATATTTTTTTCTGATTGAACAGAAAAATTATCTACGTGTTATGTTCTGTTTATATCCAAATTTCTTATATATTATTATTTTCTACAGGATCGTGTTTGTAACGCTTGATTTCACTTGTCTTAATGAGAAAAATACTGAATGTTCCTGGCATCTGCCGGAAAAAGACAGAACATACGATCAAAGACATGTCTGATAAATGAGCACACATTTGTTTAGCTACCTTTTTAAAAACCTGTTTAACATGCATAGTTCAGTTCAAAGAAAGCAATTGCAAAATTGCATTAAAAGCAGAATTTTATATATGGTAATAACATTTTTTAATAATAACGTACATATGTGTATATTTATTATTAGTTATATCATAGTTTTGTTATTTAGAGATAAATTCTTTTTCCGAATGCGTACGAGATTAAAATTCGTATCAGCCCGCTGTGTGATATAACGATTTGATTGCAATTAATAGCCTCCGGCTGCGTTACGGTCGGTTAATTGTCGGAGAAAGATTAATGGCGTGAAATCACGCCACTGCCAGTAAATTGTTCGAAACCAATTCTTATATCAGTGCGCATCTTCTTAAACTTTTATTTAATAGAATTTTTAGCAAGGAAACGATATATTTACCTGTAAGATGCAATAAGACATAGTAAATATTTCAAATGTTTTTATTTGGAATAAAATTATATAAAGCTTGATTATATCTGATCATATCTTAAGTTTTGTAAGCAATGTGATCAATAATCCTATATAGCATTTCCGCAAATGCATTTTTTATCGTTCGTAAAAGATATGTAAATTAATCGACTCAAGACACACGCACGTAGATATAATTTAGCTAAGCTACGATAGATCATACTTATATGATTTGAATGTGATTGCAATCTTTTAATCTAACAAGCGATTACGGAATGATACTCTGTCTCATCTCAATTTTGCTCATCTGACAATCAATGAAAGACTGTAGTCTAACATTTTTAATGTGTGCCTTGGACAATAATAAATAATTTTTAATTGTACGCATATTACAATGCAGCACTATAATTAATGAAGCGGAAATAAATATCGTAACATTGCTCTATTTCCACAAAACAAGCGTCAGCGCAAATTATATGTTTTCACATATCATGACAGTATTTTCTGCATTATAAACTTACGAGAAAAAGAAATTTTTCTCAATAAGTTTCGTTTTAGTTTCGAGTTATAATATCAAGAATATACCAAAATTAGAGGTAATAATTTTAGCATATAACATATTGTGAAGCAATTAGGATAATTTCGCCATTACGAAATAAGCCTGCATTAATATTAAAGTCTGATTTATAACAGCAACCTGCGTTATCCGATGAGAAGAATTAGATTCTACCTTACCATCAACCATAACGCATTGGTGAGCCTCATCAGGAAGATCCGGATACGAGGGAAGATACGCCTTGATCCGCGGCAGATTCCAGATTGCTTTAGCGATTATGCTCCGATTCGAGATTTACGGACGAGCGAAGCCGTTCAGGACGCATCGCCGTTTATTTATAGTTATGAATCACTTATTGCAACCGCTCGCTTATTTTCTTCTTTCTTTCTTTCTCTTCCTGGCCTTTCCTCTCTGGCCTACCTCCTCATCGACCGCACACGTAAGTGCACTTTTAACTCCCGATATCGAAAACGACCACCCGCGATGTCCGGTTTGCAATTGCGGACAAATACTCCACCAAGTGCA
This sequence comes from Pogonomyrmex barbatus, assembly GCF_055798465.1. NCBI lineage: Eukaryota > Metazoa > Arthropoda > Insecta > Hymenoptera > Formicidae > Pogonomyrmex > Pogonomyrmex barbatus. Next base: position 18,643,572 of record NW_028297116.1, read on the forward strand.
ACTTCGTGCATTGACAGATATGTAGTTTAATAAAAAAAAATCTCCAAATTATATCAAAAGACATGATCGTGGCTAAGTGTGCGCGCCAGCGTCTCATGAATGCGAGATCGGCCCGTGCGTTTTTACGCGAGCCGACAAGCTTGCGAACGAGATTATTGGATTTTCAATAGTAACGGATCAAGATCTGAACAAGTTGAATGGACAGCATGAATTTAAATTATATAATAATAGTATTTTTAGTTTTCGTCTACATGTTCTATGAACGGAGATATTATGACGCAAAGTCTGAATTTGGGTACAAAGTTTTTAAGAAATGTTATAAATGTATTATCGTCATCATCGTCATTGTCGCCTGTAGTTAACGATTGCAATTTTCTGTATTATTAATTTATTAAGAATAAAAGAAGAATATGAATTTTTAATCACACATGATTTATTAATAATAGAAAATTACTACATATTTATTATTCATTTTTCTCGAGTATCACCGAACGCACTAATTTGATACCGTATATTTTATTAAATAAACATATATGTAACTATAAAACTTACTAAAAAAATTAATTTTTATTTGTATTGCTTGCATTCAGAATTTTCATTTAGAAGTACATAAGATAAGATAGATTTACGTCAAGATTAGAGAAAGATTGTTACATCGTTAAATAATTCAAAGTAGAAATGTATTAAAGTTAAAATATTTCACTTTATGAGACGAAAGTTGTATTTGTATATTAGGTCATTATTTTAGTGTAGAAAAACTAAGGAAAAATAAGTTTATTCCAACTGAAATAATTCTCTAAAGTTTAAACAAAGTACTTTCGAATCCTAAGCTTTCAATCGCATGATGCAAGTTAAATAACACTCGTGCCACAAAAGTTGACAATATTATTTCCAAAAATATCAGATTTCTCGCATTTTCATTACGATTGCAGATATCGTCATAACATAAAGCGCATTTGTTAATTTGCTCCAAAAGCGAAATGATTTGCGCGAGATATTCGGACAATTTAACGAATTCTTTTCAACGTAGCTTAACGTATATTCATGTCCACGAGTGGTTTCTCGCGAAGGCGAGCGCATTTTCTTACGAGCTGTAATTTACAATTACGTCGCGGAAAAAGAACCGAAATATTCGTGGATCTGACATACAAATGTAGCCGAATGCACAGTACATGTATATTACCATGCGGCGATCGCTAACGAATACCCCATGCATATCCCGCTATAATTACCATATCAAGATCTCGTTGCTGATTCCTAACACCGTCCTAATTGCCATGCTCGACAATTTATTAAATTGCTCTATTATAAGGCTTGTCCTTCCCACCCTTTCGCCTTCATTCACCTCACTCTCTGAAGATTCACACCCCCTCCTCTCGGCACGATTTCATCGTCTGAGAGGCAAATTGTGCGGGCACTTTGGTTCATATTGTTTATGGAAATCGCAGCAAGACGTTGCAATGCGTCTCATTCCGCATATTTTAAAGGATAATTACTATACGGATGTATGCGTGTGTGATCGCACCGTTTTATATATGGCGCTCGTTAGTTGAGTGGTCATATTTTGGAGGACGCGATGCTCTTCGATGTTGCAGATTAATATTGCATTATCAAGAGGCATGAAACGAGAGGATGCGTGTGTGCGTGCGTGCGTGTGAAGATGCTGCGCTAACAGGAAATGATAATAGCTAAAAAATACGGGCATCGACTTTCACGAAACGATGACTTCATTTCGATGAAGATTTCAGCGTGTGATAATATACATGTATATTAGATGTATAAATAATCATACAATTATAACAAAATATATTATACTCAATAAGTAATTTCCATTTTTTATATTTTATCATAAATATGCTCAGTTTGTGGGAATAATTATATAAAAAAATTTTTAAAGAGTTAAATTAAAAATAATAAACTATTAAAATAATAAATAAAAAATAATAAATAATTAATAATAATAAAATATTAATAAAATGTATATTATTATTACTATTGCAAAATAACTTTTTGCATCAATTCGTGATTTACGATTAGACGCACGTAAACAGCAACTACGAGATGCTATCGGTGTTAAATTCGTCATACTCGCAACGGCAGATGTCTGCACGTTCATTAAAATGATGTAAGAGCTGTATTATTGACGACAATGCCGTTTACGCCATTCAAAACTAATATCTAAAGTTCTGAAGTGTTACTGCCTCTTTCTCTTTAGCAGAGACAAGATCCCAGAGAAGCGACGAGCAGGTTATTTGCTTCGCCGAAGTGATAAACGTAAGGTACATGTCCAGGTAAGGCAAAAAAGGTCGCGGTACACCGTCGGTTGCCTCTGTTATATGCATTTATACAGTTATGTTAATCTAGCGACGTCGACTCCTCAGGCTCTCAGGCTCTTTGTAATTATGTGTGCCATCTTATAGGTGCCGCAGTCATATCACTCAACGACACTGCCACGAATGTACGACTCGCTGTTTTAACCTTCAGCAGTCGCAAAGGAATGAAACACGCAATTCGTCAAGTTTTTGTGTACCTGACTCGTATTTTGTATTAATATGTTTCCTTTGCATTATCCTTTGCATTATATATAGTAACTGGACGCGAATTGAAGGTGAAATATTAACCTTGATTTAAGACGTGATTTCTAAGGTCTAACATTTAAAAAGCTTTAGTTGTCAAATAAAATTATAATATAATATTTTCAATTGATCTACTGACAATTTGATTCTCCAATGTTTCTATAAATTTTTACTATTTTCTTTATATCGGTTGCGATAATTTTGTCAAATAATGAGAACTTATTTATACAATTTTATTTAAACGCGTTCTGTATTTGGCAGTAAGTCACACGGTGCTGTACTGATGTTTACGTAATAAAATTGGATAAACAAATGCCTTAGTATGCTAAGTATAGCTGTAATCGTTTCAAGGGGAACGAATATATCCGTGAATAGAGAAAAAGGAAAAATGTATAGAGTACAAGAGGAGAGAATGAAAGAGCGCGCTATATTTGAATGTCTCATTTGAATATGGTATATTGAATATGGAATTTCGAAAAGAATCGATGATTAGTCTCACGTAACACTGTGCAGCATTGCTGCCATACGAAAAAGGTTGCATCAGAGCACATGCAACTGGTGACTCATCTTCACTCGCAATACTCACGAAATTATCATTTATTCTGACAAATGTATCAGTCATTATTTATCGGCAATATAATCTACATCTTCAAAATGTAATCTTATTTTATCCATTCCAAATGTCGTTATTACTCGTCATTAATCTCACTTCGTTAATCATCTGTAGATATCGATAACATTGTGTACAAATTCTTATAAAATTTACGTTATTTTTTTAAAGTGTTCACAGTGTTTTTTGACTTGATTTCATAAAAATAACTAAAATATACAAAATATGATTACTTTGTGTAACATTTTAATTTCTTTTTGACATAACAGTGTTCACAATATTTTTTAATTGATTTTAATAAAAATAGAATAAAATATATGAAATACGATTATTTTAATTTCTAATATTAAATATTTAGAATAATATCGTTTTTTATGGCAAACGTCTTATTTATTAAAATTCAATAAAAATTAATATTATCTAAAAATGATATATATCAATATATTAGTATTAAAATTCAGAAATTAAATTGTAATTGTAAAATATTTTTTTTAATTATTAAAATTAATAGCTTTTATCAAGCTTTGTTTGTTAGAGCCATTCTTTGTTAAAATATTACAGAAGTTAATGTTTTTTATATTCAAGGATCATAAATTTAACTTTGTTGTGATCGCCATAAAAATTTCTCGTAAAAATATGAGAGTTACGACTAGAGTATCGCTCCCAGAAATAATTCTGCCCCACTTTCGTTCTCTTCATGATTGGCGGACTGAAGTTTTGCGAGAAGAAAATCTTTTCGAGTTGGATCGATGGTGAACATCACGTGCGAGTTGCGTCATTTTACGCGTGCGCAACATCACGTTTCTTTCTCCGAAATCGCAAAGCGCTACGTGCCTCGAAGCATTCGTATTTAAAAGATATTTAAATCAGAATTTCCACGTAACTTTCCAAAAACTCTTTTAAAAAATTTCGTAAACTTATTAGTTTTTAATTTTGACATTTTTGGAACGTTACATAATTATATAAATAATTATAAAAATTTCACATATTTCGTCTTTGTCTCGTTACTCGTAGAGGCTATAGAAAGTGGGGACAAGGTCACCTTGGCGACTTCACATCCCTGAACTGTTAGTCCAGTAGAATAGCAGTGTGCCAGTTGCACGCGTTCAGTCTGTGTTCGACAGTGGTGAAGAATAGTGCTATAGGAGAATACTTGTTAGAATATTTGAAGTTAGTGAAAACTTTTTTCAATTAGATTGTTGGAATCATTTTTATTTAATATATTACCGTGTGTTGATAAAAGAAGTAATAATGTTTAAATAAAAATATATTTAAAAATAATTTTGTTAGTTTTATTATATGTGATCTCTGAAATAAATTTCAAATTACATCATGAAAAATTGAATTTAATAAATTTGTCAAATTTAATAATCTAAGATTGTTAATTAATTTGTTAATATTTAGAAAAATATTTTTAATGTTATAATCAAAGTTTCTTGCTGTATTTCCTCAACTTGATTAGCTACTTGCTATCAGTTGGTACTCGTTATCTGTGATAAAACGTACATTAATGGAATACGCGCACGTTGTACTGTACCGTTACCGGTGTATTGCAATTTATCACTGTTTCTAATATACAAAGTATGTTGAAATAATAATCTTATACTAATCGAATAATTGTGTTCTTGTAGTCGTTCGATAATTATATCTTGCTCGCCAAGCATTATTGGTGATCTATGATTAATGTGTAACTCAGATCAGAATTTCTGCGAATGCATAATTAAATTCCGTGTTCTTCATGTGTTTTCTTACTTTTATAATTTACACGTTTGCATTTAATTTAAAGGAAAACGTCGGTATATTTCAAGGAGAGTGTCACGTGTTCGCGCTGATTATATTGATACTGCCATCTGAGAACTGTAAACTCTATTCGCTGTATTCGTTGCAGGTGCAACAAGTAGAAACTGCAAGATACATATAACCGCTAGATTCAAAACGGCATTTGCCGACGTTTACTATTTTTTTTTAAAAAAGATACGAATGTATATTACAATTGATATTAATATAACGAAAATCACGAACTCGTTAAGGATCTTAAAGGAAATATAATTGTTATTAGAAACAAATTTTTTAATTAGTAGGCATAGAAAGATCAAACTTTATAAACATGCATGTCTTAATATGATATTAATTTTATAATTTCTAATTATTAATTTTTAGTGTTCTTTAGATATATGCATTATCATTATTTACTATTGACTCTTATATCAAATTGCATTTTTTAATTATTGTTATTTATATTGATTATCTATGAGAGATAATTATGAAAAAAATTTAATTTTGGAGCAATATATAACATCATAAATATACTTACTTATTTTTAAAGCATTTTTTATAATAATAAAGAAATTATCAGAAGTTATTAATGAGAGTTTATTAATCAAAATTTAACATTGTATTATAATTTAATTATCCAGATATTGAAGTTTTATGCAGTAATTTTTTTGCGATATTATTGAATATATTATATTTTCTTAGGAATTAAGCATTTTATTTAATGTTTTCTAACTTTATAGAACTTTATATTTGAAATATTTTAAACTATGTAATAATTTAACATTTAATATACATTTTTAATGGAATATCACGTGCTCTTTATTATATGATTCGTGTACTCGTTTTGACGATGCGTATGTTATTTCGCGTATGTTATTTGCTTTCAAATGAGATATTGATTGACAGATTTTTAAATGGATATTATTTTTAAATGGACATTAAATATAAAGCAGGAAATATAAAATTTGTTCTAATCAAACCGTCTGTCTTTCAATTACCTTCTGACTTGTGGAATCTCACTTGATAGTCACGAAAATTGATCTCCAAGGTTGATGGTCCAAAGTTGATGATCTTTAATGCTTTATAGGATATTTAATGCTTTATAGGATGTTTACTATTATATTAATTTAAGTTTTTTGATTTATAACTAAAAATGAAAACTTGAAAGATAACATAAATATAATTTTATTGATAACAATTCCATGCATTATTTTATTTTTAGAAAATGGCCACATTAAAGAATCAACTTTTAACTACCGTAACGGAACCGGTATCAATCGGTAGAAATAAAATTACAATAGTTGGTGTCGGTCAAGTTGGAATGGCCTGTGCTTTCAGTATTTTGACAAATGTAAGTTAACTAATCGGTTATTTTTATCTAAAACGATATTACATATTAGCTAATTTTTATTACTGGAATTATTTTGTTTATAAATAATAAATAACATAAGAATATACATATATATTTCTGCGTAATTGAACATATGTATCATATTATATTTATGTACTTGTGCAAAGTTATATTTATTATTAATATTGCAGCATGTTTCAAGTGATGTCGTATTAATCGATGTGATGGCAGACAAACTAAAAGGAGAAATGTTAGACTTACAACATGGCAGTGCATTTATGAAAAATGCAAAAGTGAATGCTAGCACAGATTATTCTGTGACTGCAAACTCAAGTCTCTGTATCGTGACAGCGGGTGCTCGTCAACGCGAAGGCGAAACTAGATTGGATCTGGTTCAACGTAATACCGATATTTTCAAAGGCATTATACCTCAGTTAGTCAAATATAGTCCAAACACGATTCTTCTCATCGTTTCTAATCCGGTGGATATTTTAACATATGTGGCATGGAAACTTTCTGGCTTGCCGAAAAATAAAGTTATTGGCAGCGGTACAAATCTGGATTCTGCTCGGTTTCGTTTCCTGTTATCACAAAAACTTAATGTAGCACCTACATCCTGTCATGGATGGATCATCGGAGAACATGGTGATACCAGTGGTACGTAAACTTTTTTTATAATAGGAAATTTTACTAATGAATTAAATAAATTGAAGATGTAATGGATAATCATATTTTCGACAGATAAGTCAAAGAAATTTCAAGAAATATATATATATATATAATAGCTCTTTAGCCCACAGTAATTTATAGTTATTATTATAGAAAAACAAATATATATATGTAAAACATGAAACATAAAAAATATTTTTGCGTATTGCAATTATATGAAATATTTTTTATTTATTAGTGCCTGTATGGTCTGGAGTTAATGTCGCCGGAGTACGTTTGCGTGATTTGAATGAGCACGTGGGCACCGACAAAGACAAGGAACATTGGAATGAATTGCATAAGCAAGTTATACAAAGCGCATACGAAGTGATCAAGTTAAAGGGTTATACTTCATGGGCAATAGGTCTCAGTGTGTCACAACTTGCATCAGCTATATTAAGAAATTCTAATCAAGTCCATGCTGTATCTACACTGGTTACTGTAAGTCGACAACGTAGATTGCTACAACATTAATTAAGAGTCTTATATAAAAATTTGATAAAATAATTATATGTTTATTGTAATTTATATTTTTATATATTATGCTGAAGGAAAGTTTTGATGAAAAGTTTGTTGATTAATATTTTATTTTTTGTTTCTTTTTTTAAACTTATTAACTTTTATATATCTTTTAATATAATTTTTTAGTTATTTTCATTTTCAAAAGTTTTAGCAATAGAAAATAAATTATTTTTATATTAATTATATATATAAAATTTTATTATACATCTAAAAATATTAATATGTCATAGTTATTATATACATCTTTTATTTAAATATATTAATACTAATTATTTCTATGTAACAAAATATTTAGTTATGTAAAAATAACATTTAATAATTTTTAGGGACATCATGGAATTAACGAGGAAGTGTTTTTATCCTTACCTTGCACGCTGGGTGAAGATGGCGTTACGCACATTGTTCAACAAAAGTTAACAAATGATGAGCTTGCATTATTGCATAAATCTTCAGCAATGATGCATGAAGTGCAAAATAGCCTCAAATTTTAGACATACATTGTCTTTACTTATTTTATTTTTTATTTTATGACATTTGTGCACGATCAGTGTCATTTCATATATAATCTACATGTATACATATATTTGTATGTGTTTATATATATTATATGAATACAGTACTATATCTAAATTTGGGATGATTCTTTAAATGTTTACGTACGATATATACATACCTAATGTAAAGTATCTCTAATATTATATTTTTTATTACTATAATTTTTATTTTTGTCTCCGACAAATATATTTTGCATTATTCATTTCAATATTTATTCTATGATATTGTAACTATTTATACTATTAAATATTTAATAAATTGTTATTTGTCAATTCAGTTTTGCTAGAGAGAAGTCTTATAATACACATTTTTATATGTATATAATTTGGTAATTGGGATACACTTTTCTCTTGCGCAACAAAGTGTCTACGAATTATGACTTATGAAATGTTACAAAATAAAAAGCAAATTCCACATAGATGGGTAAAATCGGAGATGACGGACACAAGATGGATAATTCATTTTGAAAAGAGACAAGAAAATTTCGGATATATTTCCTGAGAGTAAATGTTCACGAGGAGCGATCCGACCACAACCTCCGAGAATTAATATGAGAAGTATATCCCAATTATCAAATTATATACATACAGAAAAAAATATGTATTATCAGAGAGAAGCCTGAGGGTGGTCCTGGCCACGTTTTAGCTATAACCTTATTCGCATAGATAATGTGTACGATTTTGTAGTTCTCTTCCGCAAGAGACGCAAGAGTGATAAAGACGGATAATATAGATACGATTGTCCATTTTATCACTCTTGCGTCTAGCACTCTCTCTGGTTTTACAAATCATCTTTTTATAAAGTATACTGTCAATGCATGCAGAAAATGATGAAAATTTATGTGAGTGGTATGTTTATGACTATATAAAAATTTTATGTGGTATAAAATTTTTGTGCTTTAATAGATAATAGTATTATTTATTCTATGACAAGATAATGGATGATTCTATTGTGAAAGTTTGTATATGTGTATATGTATGTGTACAAATATATAATTTTAACAAATTATGTAATTAATTTAAATTGTAACTATTACACCGCATTTTTAATATGTATGCAAATACTAAATACTATTATATATAATACTATTTTTAAATTGTCAATGAATCTTATATTTCTCTATATATTATTTTTTGAACGCCTACTATAATAAGTTTTAGTAACCATGGATGTGTTTAACAATTGGCAAATCGACATGATGGCGGTATGCCAAGAATGTTATGTCGGTCGATTATCAGTGCACACTCTCTCTTTTCAAGAAAAAAAACTGTTCCATGCAATGTGATGGGAGTAGGTGAAAACGATCGTGCGACGTTTATAAAATCAATGAGTGATAAAAGCAATGATTTTATTATCTCTGCTGTCAAACTCGTCGCTACCGATATGTCTAAGGAATTTTTCATGTGTGACATTAACGAGAGACTTTATAAGAAACCGATATACTTATGCCTTACCACCGACAATTTTGTCAAAAGTCTTTGGAAGTACTAAAGGAAAGACTTTCGGAAAGGATACGACTCCTGGTTCAAATTTACAAAGAACACTTAATTTTGTGTAAGAATATTTTTATTGATGTTTTATATGTACATAGCAATCTTTTAAATCAAGAATCATAGATAGAAACTAATTTAATTTGCATTTATTATAACAATTAATTTTTTTAATTATATCTAATCTTTACTTTATTTTTTTCTTTAATATTTAATTTATTTACTGAAGTTTCTTAGATATCCTTAGTCACGACTAGTTAGAGAATGACAAATTTAAATAATTTTAATTCTCAATATTTACATGTGGCAACAAAACTCATTATACTTTATATATTTATATATTTAAAGTTTAAATTTAATTTATATATTTATATTTTATAATATTATTTATAAGATTAAGTTTTTATATTATACGTTTACAATGTGTGTGAAGTATTTTATAAATTAGTTAAAATTTTAGAGATAAAATTATTCGTATAAAATTCATATTTCTAAAATTATTATTAAGAGAATCTTTTTTCGAACAAATTGATATAATCAGTTTTTTTCGAAATTATTAATGATTTTAAATGTAGTTTAGAAATATAAAAAATTATAATGTTACATTTTGTTAGAATATTGAAGAAAAAAAACAAATTACTGTAATTGTAGTTCACCATGCTTACGAGAAGAACTCTTATGCAAAACATCAGAGCCAGTAAGAGATTGTTGTCATAAAGTCACTGTTGTCGGGGCTGGTATGGTCGGCGTTGCTCTTGCTAATTCGCTTCTTTTCCAAGTAATGAGTTCCAATAAATCCTTTCTTTTGTAATTTTAATTCTAAATTTAAATTATAATTATTTATTGAATTCTTGTTTCAAATTAAAATAAAAGTTTATATATTATGTAGAGTCAAAAAAGTAAATATAAAACTTTAGTTTTATATAATATAAATATAAAATTATAAAATATAAATATAAAGTTTTAATTTTAATTTAATTTAAATTTAGTTTTAATTTAAATTAAATTATAAATATAAAGTTATTTTAATGTTTTTATTTTTATTATATATATAATATGTATGTGTTTATTATACGTATATAATATTTTTGTATATTTTATATATATTTTAAATAGAGAATAAAAATATTTAATTTCATAGTTAGTATTTGTTCAGCTTTTTTTATTACTTTATTAAATATTAGCGAGTTACTTCACATATCGCAATGGTAGATGTTTTCCCTAAAAAATTGGAAGGTGAAGGAATGGACTTTAGTCATAGTTCCGTATTTATAGGAGATCCAAAGATCGAGTACGACACAGGTAAGTGATTCACTGTATATGTATGATGAATATGTATTAGTTATGTTTTGTAGATTTTGCTCATATAAATGGGATTAATTGCGCATATATTAAATGATGACTGCAATTATAATTTTATATTTTACAAGAATATGTATAAATCAATTAGTTTCTTCATTTATTAGCAATTATTTCTTTTCCTCAAACTTAAAATGCAAAAACACTTTTTTTTGTAGACTTTTGCGTGACAAGCAATTCAAAAGTTGTAGCTATTTGTGCGGGTGTACGACAAATAAAGGGTGAAACTCGACTTGACTTAGTACAAAGAAATATAGAAATATTAAAGAGCATAATACCACCTTTAGTAAACTACAGTCCAAATGCGGTGTTTCTTGTCGTTAGTAATCCAGGTCAATATTACTTAATCTAATAAATAATGCTATTAATTATATATGATATAAAAGCCATATTATGTATATTTAAAAATTCTGAATTATAAACTAGATACTAATGATATAAAAAAAAATATCTTGATATTATATATCTATAAATATAAAAAGCATATTTTTGTGTATAAAATCATATATATATAATTTTATAAAATCACACAAAATCACACACACACATACACACACACACACACACACACACACACACACACACACACACACACACATAGATATATATGCATATACATATACACACATTTTATGCTACATCAAGATATTTTTTGTTGAATATATACCTTATTAAAATCTAATATATATCTTATTAAAATTTAATGTAATATATATATATATATATACAAATCTGATATTTTTGTATAGTTGATATCTTGACTTGGGCCACTTGGAAATTAAGTGATCTTCCGGTTCATCAAGTGTTGGGCAGCGGAACCCATCTGGATAGCGCAAGATTTCGCTATTTAATTGCTGATCGATTAGGAATAGCACCGAGATCGGTTCAAGCGTATATTATTGGTGAACATGGAGAGAGTATGGGTGAGCTCAATCGATCGATCTTTGACATTTGACACAGAGAGAAAGGTGATATTATGCATTAAGACCGATCTATCATTCACGTTTCCTAGTTCCGCTCTGGTCTGGAGTAAATGTTGCGGGAGTGCAGTTTCGCGATATTATTCCAAATATTGGTCTGGAGACAGACGATGAAAGATGGATTGAAATATCAAACGATGTAATAAAACTGTAAGTTTAATAATTTTAGAAATTGTTAATTCTTATACATATATATCAATAATATCAATTAATTATATAATTAATAGCATATTTATAAAAAGTTCAATTTCTTTTCCATGAAGATTTAAGCGTCTTAGAAATTTGTACACCATAAATAATATTTACTTATATTATATAATGCTATATGATATCTAATAAACATTTACATAGTTCTTATAATTAAATAGCATTATCAAAAAAATATTTTTGTGTAACAGTTTTTTAATATATTACAGTTTAATATCTTTTTTTCAGAGGTGCCATGGTGCGGTGTTTAAAAGGATATTCGAATACAGCCATTGGACTTTCTGTAGCCGACATCATAATAGCAATATTACGCAATACACAAACGATTATACCAGTTTCAACTTTAGTGCAGGTATAAATTAATAAATATGTTATCACACACACGCTTTTGACTTTTATTCCAAAAATATTTTATTCACGATAATGACTTCATTTAGTTGATATTGATAGTTGATATTTAATCTCACAAATCTTTATGTACTTTGAAAAATTGGAAACGTACAAAATATATTTAAATAAAATATAAGTAATTCTTTATAAGTATTAAAAAAAGTTACTCCTAAATTGGCATATAAGTTTGTAATATGTTATATTAATCAATATTATTTTGTTAGGGTCATCATGATGTAGGTCACGAAATGTTCCTATCTTTACCTTGTGCGATTGGCGAAAATGGTATCACGCAGATAATACGAATGCACATGACTGAATACGAGAAAAAGCAGTTCCAAAGTTCGGCGAATAGCGTATATAATGTGCAGAAGGACATCAGTATTAAATCTTGAGTAGCAGTGTATGAAAAGAGATCGTGCAAACGTTTTTAATTTCTTGTAAAAAGTGCGAGTGTAATAAATTATACGTAGCTTGTCCTAATGCTTCGTCTTGTTACGATTGCTACTGCAAAATCGTTTATCACTTAATCGAATCCTTTTCTGACTCGTACAGAAAGACACGGCAATCGCGATTATTCCGATTGCTAATTTATGCAAATTAGAGCGGATGTTACCTGCAGATTCTCCGAATAACGTCCCCTCGAATTTCATGATAATTTGGACCGTCAGAATAATCTTGGGGAATGATGATATCCTCTCGCAAACGATCTTTCAGGTTCTAACTCGGACCCAAGAAGTTAATGACGTCAATGATCTATTTTGTAACATCTGGAAATATTTAGTTCATGGGGGGTTTTGTTTGCGTAACTCGAATCTCTTGTAACTCTTCCGAGTAGAGTCTTTCGGTAAACAGTTGGTGTTTTTTCGGGGTTTTCCTGTTGCACATATCCATTGGCACTTCGAGAAATCGGGTAAGAATACGCATGTCATATTCTCCTAACACGTGAACGAGCGAAAGGTGACCGGTGGATGGTACCAGAAGGCCATGAATACGCCGCAGGCTAGGCCACGGCAAGGTGAGAGAAGGATGCGAAAGCCGTGCGCAAGATGGCGTTTTGAAGTGTTCGATACTCGCGAGTATACCTGCATCCACCTGCGTTTAAACGCAGGTTTAAATCATACAGGGCCGTAAGACAGTCCGATCTATTCTTGAAGAAAGTATCGTAATCGATTGCGCATTCTGATTTACTGTCGGATACACTTAATTACATATGCTAATAATAATGATACGGTTAATGATGAAAGGAGGATACAAATTAATTCAACAAGGAGTAATAAAATGTGAAAAATCCTAGCAATATTAATATCATTGAGGAGGCGAGCGGCACTTTGAACCGTTTCCCTTTTACTCGCTGCAAATCCACTTGAAAGGCCAGGAGTGTCATTGATTTTGAAAGAGGAATTCTCTGTAAATCATATGTCATAAGTGCTTGCGACGAGATACACAAATTCCTAGTTGATTCCGAATAACAGATGTGACCTAGGATTGATCTGAACCAGCATCTAATTAGATGGAGTGACGTGTCATTCAATGAATATGACAAGCATAGAAATGAAATCGCCACTCAACATTTACTGCTTGCCAACTAAGTTATGATTAATATTATACATGACACATGTTAATTCTAAATCAATAGTTTGTCTGACACAAAATTTTTATTCTAATCCTTATTTCTCAATCATAAAATTCATGGTAATAAATCTGTTGATTTGACATATCTGACGTTTTTTCTAATTTTCCTGTAATTGATATTTTAATTTATATTATATTTTAAATATCTCTTTATTTTTGTTCGACGTTTATATCATTATCAAGTTTACATTGGACATACATTATGCATACGTATCTATTTTTAAGATAAAAAAAATAGCAAAATAAATATTTAGAAGATTAACAGAAAATTTAATTGGACAATTGAAATAATTATTTTATATACCAATAATTATTTTATATTTGGTATCTAACATTCTTGCGTTTAATGCAAATTTAAAGTCTTCGCAATTTTGGAATTATCCTTGCAAACGTGCATAAAACATCATCTGCATAAAAACGTTTTCAAAATGACATCTCGCAAAAACACAGAAGACATTTATACATTTCGTTACTTGCTTCTTTCTCCGTCTGGTTTAAATTTAGTCCAACTCGAAACACTTGGTAAGCAAATTCACCTGCAAGATGGGTTCTACAAGTGATGTTCACATCCCTGGCTCTCAGGTGGAGGTGGAGGCACAGCCGGGCCCCGTTCTCCGTTGGTCCCGCCGTCCTTAGTGGAGCTCAGTCAGTAGACAGTCGATCCGCCTGGTCAGCTGGTTTCAACCATTCGCGCATTATAGATCTTCCTGATGGTAAATCCACTGCGACAGACCAGGTAGCTTTCGGTGCCAATTTTCTTCGAATCACTTCCGTCATATCGGCCAAAGATCGGACTCTGAGTATCGGCGGCCCGCGCGCCGCATGTGCGCGAGTGTGCAGCGTCTCCACCGGAAACACCAACGACACGGTGCGAGAGACCAGATCATCTACAGAAGAAGAAGAAACAGCATCGGCGAAGGAAGAAGAGGGTAGCGACTCAGGAAGGAGATTGCGCGCGCGCAGTCAGACGGGAAATGACCATATCGTACGCGAGCGAAGTGCCGAACGGCTCCAGCTTTGGCTGCTTCTGGAGGATTCTAATCAAGTGAGTCTTGCCACCGACTTAACGCCAACTCGTTTCAATATGTTGAATGAATGTATGCAGTTTTTTTGCGGTCTACGCTTGACGCAGGCATCGGAGCTGTCAACTCGCTGGCAGCTGACAGGTGGGACCGGTAATAGCCGCATGGAGCCTTGGCAAGAATTGCTTTCCGCGAACTTCTCGATACTAATCGTTTATCGAAAGCAAATAAGTTTGTTGTTTCGTTTTTGTGCTAATTCACTCGCAGTTGATTTAGCTCGAATTTTCTTGATGTTCTATTTACAAGTAATTTGCTTTCCTAAATTTTTTATCACTTATAATCGTTACCAAAGATTGCAGGATCTACTTTTACTTTCGCCAAGTTGCATAAATTATGGTGATAGTATTTTAAATTGAAACTGAACATGCGATTAATTATTGACATCGCGATTACGCGATTATTGCAAAATGTAGCGGTTTTGTGATATGAATTTATCAAAGGATACATTGAAATGTATCGAAGGACCAAAGTTTCATCATGTATTTTTGATACAAAATGGTCCACAAAATTGGATCGCGCTTCTAGACGTCTGAACATTATCGGTATGCCATATAAGACGAAGACATTGCGCTATAACGACCGGCTGATCGTTGTGCAATGTTTAACTTTCGACTCAATGTGCCGCGCTCTCGATTTATAGCTTAGTTTCATAGAAAGAAGAAAGAACAAATATCCTGCAGCAAGGCAAATAATCATAACGAAAATAGGAAGACATCCGTTAAGTACACTAGCATTCGGCTACTAATAAACGGCTACCAAAAGAATGTTCGCTGATTCACCAATCACCTAATCGTGTTTTAGAATCTGTCAAAGAATTAGCAGCGCCAATTTAAATAAAACTGAGATCGGAAGCGTCCCAAATTTTTTAGCCGCACAGAAAACGCGACTGATTCGAATCATAGTAGCGAAGCACGTAAAACCTGCTAGCACAGAAATGGCGTTCGGTCAATGCTTGGCTCGCGCGTTTTAAGGAAATAAGGTCGCCGATACATCGATTTTAAAACGTAACGGCGCGCACGGCCACTGTGTCCGGAATATATCGCCACTGAAAATTATTGCACTGCTACACGCCGTGCGGGCCTGCGTATGGCTTATCTGCCACGCAATGGATAACAATGGTAATGTTTATACTAGAGGGATTGACATGACAACGTTGTCGGACACATGTTTAATCGAATCACTCTTACGCACATATGAATCTATCATATGTTCAGAGAACAGAAACATCGCGATGTCATCGAGGTCGTATCTTTCGAATGAATGAAACATAATATAAATTATGTGACATCTTTCCCACAGGTGTTTTTATTTAATTTAAAAAGAACGTGTGATGAGAGAAAAATCGAGTAGTGACATTAGATTCCCGTCATCTCGATTTTAGTAACAAAATTTTTTTTAATATAAAAGACAACACATATTATTTTTAATTGTTAAACATAATTATTAATCAGATAAGTTTAAATATTATCATTTTACAAATATATAATATTTTGAAATATTTTTTTATGGCATTTTATTACTTTATAATATTGAACGTTTAAAAAAGTATTTTATTTGCTAAGAGTGACAGAATACTTTATGTTAATCCCAGCAAAATTTCAGAAATTTGATTGTATTGAAATAGAATTTAACCTTAAAATCAAATTTCTTTATTTATTCTAACTGCAATATAAACATTATTAATTATCGCATATAATTATTTCTTCAAAATTTTTTATTCGTGATTAAGTCATTATATAATCATTCTCGTAAATCGGTGTAATCGGTGACATCAATGCTTGTCAAGAGCGTCTGCGCGATTCAGTGTCGAGGTTTACGTATGAAATTAAATGTTATGCAACCTGGAAATTTTTTGGAACGCTGATGCAGATATGAAAGTAATGGGAGATGACGTATGATTTCGGTGGAAATGATCCGAAATATTTAGGTGCAAAAACTGATTGCTAAAATTGATTGCAAAAACTGATTTGCTAAATTTTTTAGCAAAAATTTCTGAAAGAGTAACAAGCAGAATCACTTGATTAAATAGTATTTGTTCAATCATATTGATATGCCAATAATTGCTCATTATGTATATACAATCATTTTTCAAACATAATCAAGTCGTAAAATAAACACAAAACTTATGACTCGCTTATAAAAATAACAAATGGAAGGAAAATAGAAAAAAAGTGAAAATAAAAATTGCATTGTTTTTAAATTAAGAAATATCACACTTTTGTGCACGCACATAATTCTTTTTTTGTTTGTCTGGATAATAGCCAAAGAAACCATAAAACAGATGTGTTAATTGTGTTCTAAGTCATTCGCATGACATTAACTACTGCCGACGATATGAATGACTGGCGAAGAAATGTATATCAATGAGCTGGCGAATTAAATTATTTCTCTATTTATATTGAATGTAAGATTAAAATTTTTTATATAAAATTTATATAAAGTTTTTATTCCTGAAGAAACCGAATATACAGATATTACAAAAATATTCTTGAAAATTTACTACAGAATTTCATATCATAACTAACAAAAGTCAACAAAAAATGATTATTTATTTGAATTTTATGGATGAAAGACAATTTTTTTCAGCTATGCTACGTATCTTGTAGACAAAATTAATAAATATATCTATGCTTAAAAAAATTTCTCAATTTAAATGATATAATAAAGTTTCAAGATCGAATGCGACTTGGTGGGTTTTGTAATACTCACAAAAATCCAATAGCACTATCCTATTGCCATTCGCGGCCTTGTCAAAGCCCGTTTGTTGACATTTCTACGACCTTTAGACACTGTGGTATTAGTGGATGCTCCCTAGTCTCGGTTTCTCTCCGTGCACCTCTCAGTGGAAACGGCCTTAACGGCTTTCACGTAAGATCTCGCTTTCCTATGTGCATTATACCACAACATTGCAGTACTTAAAGGAAAGACGACAGCAGCTGGTCTATAAATACGCAAGAATGTCCAGGAATAGAAAATCTTTCGCTGTAGCGTACAAACGAGAGCGGCCTATGCGTGTAATCTGTAAGACTCTTGACAGAAATTATGATCAGCGGAGAAAGGAATGTCTAGCTATTACATGTTTCTCTGTGAGTCTTAAAATCGCATATAGTTCCTTATTTCGATGGTTTTTCGATCACTTCTTCGCATTTATCACATTTCTTCCATTATGAACGAAGTGATGATTTATTCGTATCCGGTGGATGGTTACATATCTAAATGAGAAAATAATTCGTACCTATGCTATTTTTAATACAGAGTGAACAATCCTGGAGTATTTCATTGCGTTTTGCTCCTTTAGATGAAGCGAAACGCGTAGCGTCCTAACTCCTTTTTCTCGTTACAGTCTTCCGCGATGACCCATACCAGCTTTCTTATCCGCCTACCGGTGCTGCTGGCAAAAGGAAGCAGCACGATCGCCGATCTATAAATACCCGGGAGAGCCCCCGGAACATGCTATAAATACATACCTGATATCCAGGAATAGAAAATCCTCTTACCTGCTTTTCCAGTGCGTTGATAACGATCGCGCTGGTAAATTCTCACACGTAGAGCAATAATCTGTTACGAGGTTAATGATGCGATTAGAACGATTTCAGCCGCGTTCTCTATGAAGAGATGCTTGTGCACGTACATCGTGCATGGCTAAGGGCCAATTTTCCCGATTTCTTCCGAAGATTAAATCGACACGAATTTTATCGTCATTTTTTAATCTCAAAACTCCTCTGCTATTTATTTCTTGCTGTTTTAATACGCTTCTGCAGCTTTTTTAGTTATATTTGAGATTTTTGCTATAGAACAAAAGAAATATCTTTGCTGATGGTTCTGCTTAGGATTTGATAATGACTACGCGGAACATAGGAATATTTCGTGACGTGTACATTTTAACAATGCACAAAAGTGAAACGAGAGCATAAATATTTTCATGCTTCACGGTTATCGCCCCAGGCATGACGTTTGTTGCAACAAGTGCCTGCATACACGTTATTACAGCTGTCCCGATCACGCGCGCGAAATACTCGCAGCGCATGAACGGAAGAACCATGGCGGCGAATCGCACGCGTGAAAGCAAGAACGGTTTCACGCCGCCCTGGAACTGCCGTTTGTACGAACGTTAGCCTTCCTAGATTTATCAAGAAGGCACGATAAATCGACTTGATCGGTACAACACACATCGCCTTCAAACGGGCACGCAGACGATGCGCAAGGTCGACAGGCGCGAACAAAATTTGTGCAGATGTTTGCAGAATTACAAACAGCTCGTTGTGAAATAAAAAAAAAACGTGTGTCGCGTGGCATGTCACTGAATGATAGGCCAATCATGAAGAATTGTCACGTACTTTATGTAGGACGCGAAATGAGACACGTGTCGAAAATGTTCTGCAACGAGGAAAACGCAAGTGCACGGAATTACGAGGTTATTGACATGATCATTAAAGAGATGTATAATTATTTAAAGTTATTGACATATTCGTGCGGGCATGTTCTAGAATCAGAGCCTAGATACTCTGACAATTTAAATTAAATAGAGCTTTTTCAGAAATTTTTAAGACAGTTATACACATAATAAGCTTGTTCTTTGAACTTCTTGTATTGTTCATTTTTTTCTTTTTTTTTCTTCAACATCGAAGGGGAAAGAAAAAAGATGAATCATGCAAGAAGCTAAAAAAAACATATAATATTTTTTATTATTATGTCCAAAAAAAATTAATTACAAAATAAGGAAAAACTGTCAATATTTTTCTCTGATTATATATTTAATTGTATATAATTTTGAGTTACTTTTTATACTAAGTAAGAAATTTATCGAAACATTTTTTCGGTAATAAAATGGAAATTAATTTTTTGTATAAAAAGAATATTAGCTTTATAATTATTTATAAATAAATAAAAATAAAAGTAAATAAAAGAGAAAATAACTAATTTTGTTTTAATTAATAACTAATGATAAAATTAGGCATAAGCCATATTTTGTAAAATTTCTTATTTGAAAATGGATAGTTAATTTGAATTGGTATGAATAATTATCGCTGGGATCCTGTTCTACACGATTATAGAGACAGAAATTCTTAGTGAAAGGAACATCGGAATGGCCGGTTATATCTTTTTGATATATGATTCTTGGTGAAAACGATCAATGAAATTTTTCAGGAGTCTGAACCATGACTCATATATTTTAATCATGTGAAGTTACACTTATGCTCACAACATTTTGAATTATTTATATTAAAATAATTTCATCTAAGTTCACACATAAAAACGCATATTCCTATATTCTATATTATATAGTAAAGTTGTTACTTTTATTATCTTATTATTTTTCTTTAAACTCGACAGCGATTATGTTCATTCTACGTATAAATATACTTGTATATTTTATTTAGTTATGTTCAGACTTTATAAGTTATTTCTTTTGATTGCATCAGTTCCATTTTTCTAATAATTGTTCTTTTCCTCTTTACATAGTATCCTATGTTTTTCAGTATTTCTTTATAAACTTTTTTAGTAGTAGTCTTCCATTTCTTTGTTCATATCTCTGAGTTATTTTCTTGACATGCTGGCACTGGTATGTCTTCTCGTCGTCATTTTTACACGCCGCTCTTCTAATTCCACGAAGAACTAGGCCGAAGTTTATCTCGCGCGGCGCTCGCCTTATCGAGACCGCGAAGCGCTTTCTGCGGTTTGTTCGCGTCGAGACGAACACACTGATTGCTCACGTTCGAGCTCGTGCGTCGCGATGAACGAGTTCTATCGTTTTCTATCGTGGCGTCTTCTCGCACTCGTCGCCGGCCGTTTTGCACCACGTCGAATGACAATAAGAGGACGAGCGAGCATTGGCAGCGATTCGCACTTCGCTGCGCGTTGCAGTTCGATCGCGTGACACACATTTCGCTCACCTCACTTGTCTTTCGTCGACCTCTCGCGCACCGAAGCACGCTTTTCACGATGCCACACATCACTCTGCGTGTCGAATCGTTTGAAAACCCCGGTTGACCCAGTGTTTCTGCCATCGACATCATCTTCGACACGCGCGGGTTCTGCCCGGCGCTCTTGCGGATTTATCGGATTATTAATTGCAAAGACTTTTTTTTCTTTTTGTCTGATCACTATAATTTGAAGAAAAAACAATTGTATTGCAGGAATATTTACTCAACTGTATTATAAGATAATAGAACAATTAATTTATCATTTAAGAATTTTATAATTCACGTTAAAAATAAAAATAATGTAAATTTATTTGTATATATTTTTAATAGAGATGTATAAAACAGAAGTCTCGGAATTGATATATGTTTAAATGATTTATTAGATAAATGCGTAATAAAAAACGCTGCAGGGCAAGACTCGTTTAGATGCATTGAAATGCGCTTGTCTTTATCTACTTGGAAGGATTTGAAACGTCGCTTGCTACTGTATGGATAGTGAGAGAGTTGTTGTTATCATCGTAATAGTAATTTCTACATAATAAAAAATTGAAAAATATGAGTTTCTATATTTTAAACATTGTTTGGCAATAATCATTGTTTTTGCTTTTTAAAATCGTGATCTACGATTTATATAAAATAATTATATAAAATATAAATTATGTACCATTTATTTACATAATAATTTATATTTTTTTTTGAAATATTTAATTCTTATGAAATCAATAAATTAAATCATTTTATTCAGTATTTGAAATTTTTGTGATATTTCAATGTATGTTCAATATGTATACTTCAAAATTTGCCATTGGTGAAAATTGTTTCCGCATTTTGCAAAGTACCTTCATCCGATTGCACTCGAGGGCAGAGGAATTTGTTCTTTCTTCCGTAAAGTCTCGTCGAAAATTTCCATTAATCCTTGATTAGGCTGGCGAATATCCGTACGTGAGTTAAACTGCATGCCACAGGGATGCTTATCTCATAAGAGGCGACGATGAAGCGGGCGTTTTGTTTAATCATCTGATTGACGTGTCATGCATTCGATTTTACTCAATTTCTAATTAAAATGTGAAACCACTCGTGTGTTTTGTGTGTGTGTGTGTGTGTGTGTGTGTGTGCACATGACTTTCCAATGTTTTTCCAGTTGTCATTGAGAAATAATAATATCCTCTCAGGCATGCTAATTCTTGCTCTATAAATATTCCGAATTTCGATATCATTCTGATCCTTCGATTTAGCGCATCAACCTGATAACCATGGAAGAATAGTTCTCGAGGAAGAGTCTCGGAGATCTGGCGAAGAGAGGGCGAACGTGGAGCATCGTGCCGTGAAGCGTGACCGGCGTTAGTTATGCAACGTTTTGTTGTCTTGCGTCCTTGTTGCCCGCATTGGTATTATCTTACTTAGAGCGAGGAATCAATTACAATTTGTTGCCTTGATGGTATCTTTCCAAAAGGTGAAAGAAAGGGGGGGAGAGAGAGAGAGAGAGAGAGAGAGAGAGAGAGAGAGAGAGACCTTTGACAATCCCGGTCAATCAGTATGCCATCATGGTTTTCGGAAAGAACCGCGAGAAATTCGATCGGTAGAGACGAGACGAGGTCGTGAAAAATTATGTTTGATTTACTCATTGGCATTTAACCGCAATCCACAGCAGATGTCTATCATTTTTAAGAGATTTTCAGAGATATTCTGCAACAGCTATTAAAACTGTAATTCAAGTGTTATGTAACACGTCGTGCTACCATAAATCAGTCGACAACTACTTTTAGCACTCTATAAACGTTCGCAAGAATTCTATTATTATCATAACTGTAATATATTCAATTATATTTATAATTGTAATATAACTGCGATATTACTGGATTTTTTGAAAGATTAAAAAAAGTGAATAATTTCCTTAATAAATCTCTATCATGAATTTTTTTTCTTGTATTAAATTTTTCGAATTATCTAAAAAGCCATATAGATAAAAAATGCATAGAAATTAAAAATTAAATTACATTTCGGTCTGCATTAACAAATTTCTTAATTGGAATGTATCTTACTCTTCTTGCTGGCAATAATTCAATAATTATTATAATAAATGGTAAATTGATGAACAAAAACGATTCAGTATTTCGCTGATTTCTGGTAAAGTATTTGGAAAATATTTGAAAAAAATTTTGAAATTATACTTGTATCGCTCTTGCTCAAAGAAAATTCGCCCTTGTTTTAATTCTCGAGTAAATAAGAGTGTGTTTATTCGCTATTTATAAATTACAACAAAAATTTGTTTTTACGCAAAAATCAATATTCGATCACACGATCAAATTTCATGTTTTTTAAATCTGCGTTGCGTATTTGACCATCGAATAAAAAATGGGGGCAAATGTTTGACGAGTTGATAACGCAATGTAAGAAATACGCAACAGCGTTTATTGTCCACGCAAAATCGCATTGTCGCACTTCTCTTTCGCTGCGACTTAAAATACAAGGCTGCTCGTAACTATGTCACTGTCAATCAGACTCATCGGTATGTATAACGCTCTCCAAACGCAGTTGTGCCAGGATATTTAATTATCTTCATGGTCCGTGGTCAGAAAAAGACCTTACTGCATCGTTTCTGGATTCAATTGCCAATTAATCTATCATTTAGCCGTCGGTAGATGAAATGTTTATATATCAATGATGTCACGAAAATAGGTTTTAACTACATCTAATATGTACCTTTTAGCAACGAAGATCATTACTTCCCGGCTAGATGTATTTTTAGGCAATGAGAAATACTTGCTTTGTGATTAGCTTCAAGATCGTTCCATCTATTTGTGAAGAATTGTTTGTCACGTTGAAATATTTCTTATATTAAAATGTATTTATTTAACGTTGTGTAAATATATAATCGAATACTCATTTTGAGAAAATTTAGATTTGAAAATTTATAAATAATGATTATTTTTTTTTAATTATTTTTTTTTAATAATATTTTAATAACAATAGTTTTAACTCATGCGTTCACTGTTTGATTTCGACCAAATTTTTCATAGTCTTGTGATATTTACGCACGATTATAAGCTAAGTATTTTTATAACCTCGTATAATTTTTCGTTAATTATCGGTATAAAATCATTACGCAGCATTGACGCATTAGCAATCCAAATAGTCGAACGTTTGTCGGTTTCCGCAGCTGCGGATGAGGCGCGGCCTTGCCACACGCTCGAGTATAATTTTCAGCGCCGAGATGAGTGCTTGACTATCACACAGCGTAATTAATTCGTTAGCGATTGATGTTAATCATCCACTGGCATTATGTAAACGCGGAGGAAGCTGACTCTCGCTCGTAGCACTCGGGCGTTTCGTGTACTTCCGTAATGTGCGCGAGTCGTGTCAAGACTTTTCGTGCCATTAATCGGCGCACCTTCCAACTGCGTTTCGAAAAATGCACTTATTTTTTTCTTTGCCTAGTATTCTATTAACAGTCGCTATAATTTCCGCGCGAGCAGCATGCTCCAGCGTACACCCGACGGATTATATGCGGAGCAAAAAGTCTGAGTGTGTTAAATAACGGACCACTACATTTTGTTCAAGTGTTCTTATTATAAGTTTGGAAGTAGAATACAAGTGATCTTAGATGCATTGGTCTCGTAAATTCTATGCTATACAGCAATTAAATGCTACAAATGTTTACGTTTTTATACTTAAGAATTTATGCTACATGATATAATACGTGTGAAGTATGTAAGTTATTATATATGATGTGATCTATTTAATGTATTTAATGTATTTTAAGATTGTGCGCACATAGCATACTTGCATCTAACGGTGTTAAAAAGGTTAAAAAGAAAATATATCATTTGCTGCAGGCGACTCATAAGTCGCAGTTCTCGTGAATCAATGAATTTCCAACACATTCATTTATTGTATAATCTGGTGCCCACAAACATGAAAATTATTGAATGACTCAATTGATGTTATCCCTTCGTAATAGCAAGATGCGAGTCATCGTTCTTAGAAGTAGTACGGAAGCAGTAAAATCGGCGATCGAAATCAGCAGCTATTTTTCTAACGTTCGTCCGTACTAATTACCATGTTCTTGGAAAAATCGCAAAAATAATGTACATTGTTCTATTGACTTCCATTGAAATTTACGTCACACTTAATGCAAGACTCTTTTTATTTCAAGTATCATTTTATGATTAACTGTATAGGGCCTGATGACATACTGTTTTTTGTAATTTTGTGTTGAAAAAATCAAGTAACTTAGCAATTCAACTATGAATTTAATAAATTTAATGCATTGCAAAATTTTGTTATGTAAATTAAAAAATTAATTGAAAAAACTAAAATTAATAAATATATTAACAGTTTTGATTTTTTAAAACTATAAAAAAGAAATTTAAGAATTCTATATAAGCTTTATTTCTGTAAAATTATATTTGTATGTTTTAAACAGAACTTGAATATAAAAATTCGACGGCAATACTCGAAAAAATGCGAATCCAACACCTACGTAAAAAAAAAATCTCGTATTTTCATATTGGCTTTATCTTCTCGAACTTATTTCCATTTTGCCCTATCAAATGCTTATCGCAATTTATGAATTCTTGTTATATACCTTCACAGTTCCATGTAACTCGATACGCGTGGGTGAATGATCAGTGATTCTCTTCCTGGTTCTCCTCCTATTACGGAAAAGAATACAAGTTGCTTTTTTCGTACAATACAATTTACATATTGTGAAATTTTGGAAAGTTAGAAGTTGAAATATTTTACAGCAATTAGAAACAAAGCATCTCATACAGTATTTGACAATTATAAAATAAGATATAAACACAATAATAACGATAACAAGTTAAAATGAAATCTGCAAATCAACCGGTTGATCGCAGATAACTTAGCCGAATATTGGTAATTATTTGCTTATCGTGAATCAATATTGATGTAATCGTGTAACGTCAATTAGCGAATCTTTTTGACATGTACGCGTAATATACTACGGAAATGATGCGAGATGACAAACTGTGAAGAAAAAGACCTTTCTTTGCAGTCGCACGTGACTCTATTTTTTGGAATTTAATTCCGATTACCGCATCAAACAAACTTACCATAAATAAGATATCGATCTTATGTGTGGATCGGCGCTTTCGCCTTTATTTTATATATAACTTCAGTTAAAAAAATCTCTATCGTGTTGCGTTTCGTACGAAGTCTATGCTGTATTGTTTTAGTCGCGATACGAGAGACAGAGGAAAAAGAGAATGTATTGCCGAGGCATAAGTTATCGCATTTCTTCTCGGTGCAAGCCATATGCGGATAATCTTATTCATCCTGAGAGGATTGTCTTATTTTTCTACATTTCTTTTTCATCGAAGCTTCGTGCTCTTGTAAAGGAATTGCAGAAGCGTACCTATGCTACCATTGCTCAATACGAAACGGAGGAAAAGAAAACGAGAAGTAAAATCAATGTAAGTTTGATTCTAATGCAAGTACGGCTAACATAATTCATCCGGAAACAATGTTTCAATGTCAAGTCATAAGGCGATATATAAAAGATCGCAAAAATATCATAAATAATGTAAAACATCGTTACGGAAATTTCAATCTTGATTTCTAGTTGGAGACTTTATCGCAGAACTTCCGATAAACTAACTCTTGATACTTTTTGTGTTCAATAATCATAAAATTAAATACCTTTTTAAAACTTATTGCAAAAGATATGATAATAAAAATGTTACTTATCACTTTTAACAATTGCATTATACTCGATACTTATATCGATACAAATAATATTTTATTATTGAAAATATGAAAATATTATTTGTATCGATATAAGTATTATCTATAAAATCCTTACATTTATATTATAGTAAAATGAAACAATTTTCATACCTTTAAATTACATTATTTGTTCTTAATTTAGCAAGGAATGTTTTCTCAATCAAATTTACTCTAAGTGAGAAACACTATAAAACTATAAACTTCATTATCGACGAGCTTCTTTTATTTTACTTCTGATACTTACGTATTCAAGTCGCGGAAGCTGTACCGAATGCATCTGAGCTCAATGACCATGACCACGGGTAGCTACTGTTAGGAAGCACATATACCTTGGCAATGACTTGACCAGTCGTTACGTCGATTTCCAAATATGATCCGATTGACTAAATTGGTCGATAATAAATAAGTCGAGTTCGATGAACAGAGACAAGGATGCAGAAACTGTTCGGCACGCTGAAGATAGCACGACTAGGAGCTTAGGATGGAGCCGACGTAAGCAGACATGCCACATCAGTTATTCTGTCTACGGATGACTGTCTCCGTTAACGTCTTCCTCGTTCAGTCGATTGCATATAAACACAGATCTGTAGGGCACAGAATGTCAATAATTTAAAAAATAATTGAATGTATAAAATATTATGTGGATATTATGGGTATACTATTTAATTATAGAACTAATATGAGTTAATGGTAAGTATTTGGTGCTAAGATAAAATGAGTTAAGTTTAATTAAGATTGTTGTCCCTTTAAATATAAAAAAAATAAATTATGTGATTTATTTCTCTCGGATAGCTTACTTCTTTATGTTACTTATAATCACAAAAAAGATAAGAGTATAAAATATTAATATCGGATTGTAAAAATGAAATTTGCGTAATTTTATCAAATATGACTATATTACTTTTATAATTAAATTTTTATTAATTATATATATAATCTCATCATTTTATGATATAAATTATATAATTTTTGTTACAATATAAAATAAATTTAGTATTTTCCATTAAGATAGTATTTTACCTTTCTCCATTTGTTCATAAATGAAGAAAATGCTTTAATTTCTAAAAAATAAAAAATAGAAATGATCAATATGATCATTCTTTCCAAGTTAACAAGCGTATCCATCGCGTTACGAGTTGCAGCAAGGATACTTGTTGTGCAGATGTCTTAATTACTGTTACTCATCGTTAACCAAGCTCTCAATGCCGATGATACCATGCATGTTAATGGAAGAAAATCTTCATTCAGAGATATCTAATACAATTAGCGAATGTCTGGTTTTCCAGATAACAAAAATAATTGATTGTTGATGTTATTATTTCGAGTACAGCATAATAGGAAATCTTTAAATCTCTACATTCAAATAATGAAGAAAACCAAATATACTTACTGAAGGATAATATTATATGTATATATCAGAGAAGATTAAAATCGAAATGTAATATTAAATAAAAATCTCACTTAGCATTTTACGTTTATTGGCACGCGATATTATTTTATTCTTCATGTCACAATACGTGACTCCACCGCCCATGCATTATAACGAGAAATTTTCGAAAGTGTTTTTTGCAATCGCTTTCACCCGATCCGTCTCATTGTTCTCATATATCAGCCCACCCAAAACCTTGTACTCGAACTCATCTCATCTTTCAAAGCATGCACGTAACGAACACGACTTATCTTGCAGCATAAAGAAAGTATGCCTCAGAATAGCATGCGTTTATTGCACTAAAATATTTAATATGAAGTTTCAATGTATTATTTTAGAATAGACAAGAAAGGGAGTAAGAAAAAAAATGTTTTCCATGTTAGATTATGCTTCCGCTTTCGTCTTGATAATTTGTACATTTAACGTTTCTTCAGCGTCGAAAAGATCTGTGCGGTTGTCGAGCGTGACTATAAATCTAAACTGCGTGGAGAAATGGAGAAGGACAGGCATAATAGGAATTGAAGAAACAAAATTGAGCAACATTGTGCGGTTGTCTGGCCTGCAAGAGCGATAAAAGGCCTTGGCGAGCCTTGACCGGTGGACCGTTACTTTACGCCATCCATAGCGACTTAGGTTCCCTATTTTGCTTTTACCCGTACAGATCGTTGTAAGATCTCCTCTTCTAGCTTTTCAATAAACTCGTCATCTCCATCTTTCATTTTTTCTTAATAATTCATTAATTATTTATAGAAGATAACGTAATCACTTTGTGCCAGAATAAAATGCTAACCGCAACGATCATGTTACATGTCATGAAAGAAGAAGAAGAGCCTTTGAAGATTTTTTTAAATTAATTGATAAGATAGATGAAGACACTATATTTCCGCAGACTGAAATACGAGATACGCTGATGTAAATTATGATTATAAACCACATTGTGTAATAGTTTTCATTCATACAAATCTACAATGCCTTACTATTACTTGTAACCGCAATTGAAGACTAGGAACGTAATCAAAAAACTTGATATTACATGTCTCCAATAATTATACTCTCCTACAACTTTTTTATATTATTTTTATCAACATATAAATTTTATGTTAAAATATTTCAATTTTTAAATAAAGATTTAGGCATTAATTACGAATATTAAATTCTTCTTACGAATAGATGAATAATGCATTCTTCTATTGCATCCTCCTATGGATATTTTGTGCAAATATTGTATCATACTAGGAAATATCAATAGCGAACATTAGTGAAACGTCGGGAAAACGTACGTACGATAATTCTTCATTCATATTCATTCATTTTCAATTGATGTAATATCCTTTGAAGAATTTTCTTCCTCATAAGGTACCTTTGTAAAGCGAGTTGCATCCAGGCAAGAACAGCAGAGTCTCGAATCCTACGTAATGAATTGTACAGGCGTAGATTATCGTTGCCTAGTTTGTAAGACGTCGCGCCACGTGACTCACGTTTCAGTAATATTTAGCATTCCGTTTGTGATACCAAAACGATTATGGCGAACCAGTCACTTCCTATATAACTCTTTAATTGGTCAGTGGGAGCCTATTCACGTTCGAAACGTTCGAGAAAACTTCTCTCTGCATTGTTGAATGATTTTTCCACATTTCTATAAAATATAATTCTATAAATATTTTTGCATCTTGTACAACTAAAGTTTACAGAATTCTAATCATTGGAATATTTTCTCTGAAAAGACGTCTGAAAGGCATTTAAAACACGTTTGAAAGATCAAAGTGTTTCACAGACGTCTTTATGATGACTTTATGCGTTACCGCGATGCTATCGCTTAACGATTACAAAATGCTCCTTTCAGCATCGGTACGTCTTTGAGCACTCGGAGAGCACTTGACATGTCTATGCATATTGTATTCATCTCGGTGTAGCTCGATGACGCTCTTGTGACGATCTAAAATTGGTCCCGAGCAGGCCACGCAAATCCGCGTGCTTGGTTTCGCGCTGAAACTATGAAACACGCGGAGAAAGGACTAAAAAGGAAACGCTTCTGCACCGGGTTAAATTGCCGCGTTATGTTATAACGATCTTGCATAAACGCTCGACATCTGGCTGGCTACGCGCGGCCATCGCACAACGCTCGCCCATTCACTCTGGGGACCGCGAGTGTGCCCGTCATTGACGTTCACTCCGCACATCAACCTTTACGACCCGCGTCAACATCTTCCTCGAGCCTCCATCGGGAAGAGACGCTGATCGATCGTAAAAAATGTGCCATGTCTTATCGAGAATGCGCTAATTTATTATTCCTGAAACACGATATTTTACGAGTGGCCAGCCGCGTTATCCGTCGCGCTAGAATGCTCTGGTATGCACTTCTTTTACAATGCTCTTTTACAACGCGATGAAGTAAAGGATCGCCAGTGCGCGGAATAAAAATGTGTCTTATCAAATACATTCAGAAATATTCGATTAATAAGTGCGATTTCCTCGTTCGCACTATGCATCTTTTACTAATTATTGCGAGAGTATGTTAGTTGTGTATGTTCTATCAATACTGGCAAAATAATCATTATTTTTTTATTAAAAATAAATCACATTCTTCACGATTGTATGCAGTGAGTAGCTAGAAAATTGTATAGAGTAACGTTGAATAGTTTTTATCTGAAATCAGACTTGGGGACTAGTTTTAACTAAGGAAATAAAAGTGAGAATGTCATGTCATGTCACGAAGATGATTCGCTAAGTTCTAAACTGAATAAGGATAGAATATTTTATATGCAAATGTCTGGCATGGCTCATCAAATTTAACACTTTAGATGTAGATCCTAAATTTAATGGGTTTGGGCTTTGAATACATCAATCTGTTGTCAGATTGGTCAAATATCACTTTCTTAGAAATATTAAATTATATTTTTATTGATTTTTGCTTTTAATATTTTTGAAGTATTAGATTGTTATTAACATCTATCATACAGTGTATTATGTGTATTATGATGCAATTAATGATGCATTATCGTTTACAATTTACTATGCAGCATCAGTATATCAACCATGTAATTACGTTTATCTTTCATTACATGTAATATTATAAATCAACTAACTGATTAAGATATTTAAGAGGGATCAATATGTATTTATGTAATTATACTTGATTCATGTAAATAAAAAAATATGGATAAATTATTATCTTGTATATCGCATGTATCTAAGAATATATCGATTTGAATTTATTATTCCACGAATAATTTAATTTACACAATTATGAATCAATATATTACTGAACAAAATCAGATAAAAATATAATATTCTTATCTAGTAAAATACTATTATAAAATTATAAATTTAATATATATCAGTTTTCATACATAATAATATTAAAATGTTTCGATCTCTTTTTCATGATAATAAAGTAGTTAGTAATTATAACAATATAGAAGATGAAATCTAAAAAAATGAAAATTGTTATAAAATATGTAAAAATGTATTTAAAATTGATTATATTTGATATAGTTAAATATACTGAAGATTGATAAATATACATGAAATAAATGTACATTTATTTTTTTAAATAATTAAAATGTAAAAAATTAAAACAACATTGTATACAACACTAATAAAGTATATTTAAATATATGTATCTATGATTATAATAAATATATACCGGTAATTAACAATTTAATGACTTTGTATGTGAAATTTTGCATAGAAAATTTGTTATCAATTCTTTAATGCCGTGCTAGTCTTCACCTTTGGAAAGAAATTATAAACCAGACGAAGGTCGGCGAACAAGTTTCGTGGCTCGATTAACGATAGCGACAAAGGCTTTTCCCGATTACAGTCGCGATGTAATGACTTATGTTATCCATGAATGTACATATGCGTACACGCATGTATGCAACACGTGGAAAGATTTGCGGGCGTGCCGTCGTATATATATATATATATATATATATATATATAACGTATATGAAAAGCACGGGACATTGCTTCCTACCATGACCCAGTGACATACAAATAGCGAAATAATCAAATGCCCTTCCGTTGTTATTCAATATATCGCAACAGGTGTCTCATCATTCAGCGTTTAGCCTAAAAGCGATTTTTTTATTTTCCCTGATGGCAAGTGGAATCTCGCGTAATGCTGTTGATGTTGTATAATTAATAAATCTCGTTGAAGAAATGCAGAATCAAAATCCAAACTCAGTTACAAATATTTATATTAATATTGTATATATAACATTTCAAAAGATGTTTCAAAAATGTCGTAATTCCTCAAAATTAAGTTAAAAAGTAAAGTAGTGTCTTATTTTTATTGAAAATTTTTTATAATAATATTTGAAAACATAATTTGTAATAATAAGTTTTCTCAACATTTTATTATTATGTAAAAATAATTTATGTAACTTATATATAAAAAAATACATTTATAAATATATTTTTTTATTTAATATTTTTTGTATATCCTTTTATAAGACTAAATAGCTTAATTTTAATATATTTTGTACGCATTTTATTTTTAAAGAAAATTCCTAACAGTTTAATTGTAATGTAAATGAGTTTATTTAAACATTTAAATGCTTGACTAATAAAATTCTAAATTTATTGATAGATTATTATCCTTAGAAGTAATTATTAACTAAATTTGCAACGTGTATCTCTCTAAAAGAATATCCTTTATTAATTGCGTAACACTATGGAAAGAAAATCTTGAGATATTAGTACTTGCTAGTACAATTTAGTATTGTAAGAAGATAACGATTGTTCGTAAAAGGTGATCCATAAGAATAAAATAGCATTTATAATCATGACTTGCAGCTTAATCGATAATTTAAATGCATTTTATATAAGTTTATTCTACGAAAGCATTTTAATACGTTTATTGTTAGCATTTAATAAGAAACGTATTCGCGTTTATTTCCACGTAACAGTTCGCTTAAGTTGTTCAATGAACATCAAGAGTAACGAGTATTTGCTATACGCTAAGCAAATAGCTTAATCGGTGACTAAAGACGCGCAATTGTGTCCCATGTAAGTATGTGTATGCCAATTTCATCGTTATTTTTGCAAAATTGCAATTTGTGATCGCGCGATGATCACTAATGTTGATTAGTGTGAATTGCGCGTTAAAAAAATATGGTTAACAACGGCGCCGCAGCTTCCCGTAATTACAGGTTGACTGATGAGATTCGCTATCAAAAGGAAATAATTTTGTTTACGCCATCCCAGTGATTGGAATACAATCACTAAGACCATAACGGCGGAATTCTTTTGATCTAAACGGTTAACGCAATTTATTATTTCACTTTACACATCGCCTCAATTACTCTCTCAAGATTTTCGCTCGTCGCTCTTAATCCTTGTCAGTTGCGAGTGAATTTATAGTGCACAATAATCACTCGATACCGTTACGGTTTTCTGAGCACACGCTCAAGCTGTTCTGAATACGGCGGATGTCCGGTTTCATATCTTTCTCCCTTCGGAGAAGCGTGATATTTTATGATTATTGATTAATGCTTTTATTTCAAATAAATATTATATTTTTAAATATTATACTTATTTTGATATACGCATCAGCGTATTTATACATAAAAGACATAGAGTGTATTTATATATAAAAGAGAGTAAATTGCAAATAATGAAATTGTATAGAGATAAAATGTTATTGTGAGTCAAGGCGTCAATAAATCTCAATAAATAAGTCATTCATCTTCCATATGAATGAAAACAAATGACACAGTTCATAGCTCTATTATCAAATAATGATTGACATATCTACTTTACAACACTTGTGAATTGCTTTTCATTCTGACCTCATTTGCACCTATAAGATTTCGTACTTGAGGTCCTTCTTTCAGTAACTAAATTATTCTTGAATGTTGTAAAAGAACTTTTAATTTATGGGTAAGAGACATTTGGAAGGAAATGCAAGAGATAAAATTATTGAATAAACATCATTTTTAACATTTTCCATTACGTCACTATTAACGAATGACCATTATCAGATTTTATCATAAAATATTCATGGCGAATTCATGTTCGGGAAACATTACATACGAATGGCGTATCTTCGAAACTCGTAAAATCGATTTAGCCGTGACACACTTTTAACTAATTCTCTAGTTAGTTTCGAAGCGCATATGCCGTTTACGATTTTGCAGAATGATCTAGCTGTTATCGATTGTATGTTCATACCGATCGTATTGATGGCTCGTTGAAAGTGAAATAATGAGATAATTTGTCTATCTGTATCCCCTTTCTTTCCCTTTCAACAAAACTTGTTTCCTATGCGTCTGTCTGATGCGGGACGATGCATCATCGTTTTATTAATATCCATGATACTTTGAAATTAATCAATAAATCATGACAGTACTTTTCACGCGTGCAATCGTGCGTGCAATAGTGCGAAAACGTTGAAAGCATTAGAGTGCATTAGGAAGTGCCGATGCGCATGATATTTCTGAAACATTTAAGTAAAAGTAAGTATACACTGAAAAAGAGAAAAGAGCACACATGATGGCTGATACTTTGAAGTTTATTCACGCGATGAGGAAGTCCGGATGGTACTCGGAAATGAAGATTGATTTTGCTTGTTTTTCTGTTCAAGAATGGAGAAGCTCTTCTTATCATTATTATAATTTATAACCACGTGTCACGGGTATTTACTGCTAATAATTTCTGAACTAGAGTACAAAGCATCTATAATTCTCAAACAGCGTAAGAGATATAAAGCATATTACTTTATATCTCTTTTTTCACATTTACGCAATATGGGAAATTTTCTCTCTCTCTCTCTCTCTCTCTCTCTCTCTCTCTCTCTCTCTCTCTCTCTCTTCCTTCTCATAATTGTTGATATCAATCCTTTATCAAGGATTTATACACAATCGAATGTAAAAAATATAGTTGTACTCTAGAAAATTTATCTATCGACTATTAATCGGATGATTCACAAATGTGTCAATGATAATGATACGTAGATAGAGATGCATGGGAAACGAACGCGCCAGAAAGTAAAATCGTAAAAAGTCATTAGGAGAACACGATCGAGAGAATATCGGTACATTTGGTTCAACTGTGTTTTGGTTTCAACTGTGTTTTTGTTCATATTATTAGAGAAGTAATAAGGTTGTTATATATCAAATAAAACTTGTTTTTTCCAGCTGAATTTGCATTACTAATATTTTTTCTTTTTTTCTCCAACGGAGAAAATAAGAAGTTCAATTAGAAAGAATAGGCCTATATAGTTTTATATTATTGACAAATAGTGTTAAGGTGATTTATTAAAGATCTCTTCTGTTTTTTCATCCAATTAGAAATAATAATCCTAATATGTGATCTCACTCTCGAAAGAAACTTATATTGTCACAAATATTTTATGTGATTTGATTTTTAAAAAAATTAAAGATTTTATGGTCCAATTAAAAGATAAATTTTTGCGGTGATGTAGAAATTCTAATATTTATTTATGCAATTAGTATAAACTTTCTAATTTTTTTTTTACAGATGGCGTGGCTCCGTTTACAAGTTAATCTGGCGAGAACTACTGGCGTACCTGTTCTTCTACTACCTCATCAATTTTACATATCGATATGTGCTCAATGATCACCAACGGCTGTGAGTACTCCCGTAATTAAAGTACAAGTCTGATAAAGTCCACTCTTTATAAAGGAACAAAAAGAAAGAGAAATGGAAAAGAAATGTTTTGGAATAAAATATATCCTCGTATGTTGGCATTCGAAAAATGCGGTGCACGTTTTTGAATTAAATTTTTTCTCGTATTTGGTGGCGATTATTCCCAGTCATAATTTTAATTCTATATGTATACAATCACCTCGGAGGAGACGCAATTAGCATAATACTAGGTTTAACGGATTGAACTTAAGGAGATGCGAGGTAGGAAATATGTTCATTGTATGTACAAATTACATACTTTTGCAGAGAACGTTTGTCTATTTATCGCACAAAGGAAATAGCAGAATTTAATCTCATTTTTTTGCCGATTATCAATAAATTTGTTGTGTTCTTATCACAAATAATGCCGAATTCGACGGTCAGCTAGCTAGTGCTTAAGTGTGCGTCTGTCATAACTGTATTTTATGGGTGTAGATAAACCTGTATAATATCAACCTTGGCCCGTTGGCAAATCCGAAGGTTCCAATGGTTTGATCACGGTCATTGGCTAACGTCAAAGAATTTACAATATTCCTTTTTTATTAGTATTCATTGCATTTTCATCAGGCAGGACGCAGGCTTAATATCTTTTCTTCTTTTCATTGTTATGTTCAACATAGAATTGAGGAACTAAAAGATGCGAAGGTCTATTTCATATTTTAATTAATAATAATTTACAATATAAAGAAATTTTGTTTAATTTTAAATGTTGATAAACAATGTTTAAGATCAACAATGTTTCTCAAGTTCTATAGCATTTATTATTACAAGTTACATACTAATTTTACAAACAATTTTACGATTTTGTGTGTGAAATTAATCGAGGCATTCTATCCTTGGCAATGTAAAATGCATTTTTATGTCTCTGTCGTGAAATCACTACAATCGCTACGGATGATTCACACTCAAGAACAATCAGTGGCCCCCTATAGAGAATGCAAATGACTCTGTAACTGCAAGTATAATTATGGAACATATTCAAATATTAATAAACTTACTTTTAAATGACGCCATATTTTCATAAAAGTGATTATTATGTGAGAAATTTGTATTCAAAAAATTATTATCTGTTTCTACGTATCTTTAAATGCAGGGAAATGACAGTTCTCTTAAAATTTAGATAAAATATGTTAATATGAATTTATTGATTATTCATATTAATATAACAACGATTTTTAAAAGTTCTTTTGACGCGTCCTGTAGAAGAGTTTACATCACGGTACATCATGGAATGTGTTGGGGAAGCGTTGGGATTCGTGTCCGGCATTAAAAAAGGGCATAAAAACGTAACCTGTTATTTATGTGGAGCTAAAAAAGGGGGATAAAGAAGTGCCAGAAGAAAGCGCAAGGATGTAAAAAGATTTCTCCTTTAAATTGCTTTGATTCGTCCGTTCTAAATTTAGAATCGTAGAGATGGTTTAAAGCAGGTTTAGGGTCCGAAGTAAAGAATGAAATAAACGATTCAGCATTACTGAATAGGGCCAAGTAAACTGCGCATGGTTTGTAAGATTAATTATTCTTCGTTAAAACTCCAAGAGTCTTATAACACTCAAATTTAAATTTAAATTTATCTTTTTTTAGAAGAATGAAAAATTCTTTTCGTGTCGTTATAGAGAATATCATACACAATATCTTTTTCCCAAATTATTGAATTGCTTCAGTGAACGTGTCTTGTCTCTTCGAGAAAGTATTCGATATTGCTGTGTCGTTGTTCGAATTACGTGTGATATCAATATCAGTTCCTTGTGGCCATAATATTGTACGTTCAGGTAACGGTAAGTCAATATTACCTCAAGAGTGCGAATGCGGTGCCAGTTACTCGCGGAAATTCCAACATAAACCTACTTACTGAAAGATCTTGGAATCGCAGCGTTAATCGCTCAGAATTGATGTGTGAAGTCGTAAAAGTGAAGATGGTTATTTTTATGCGTGGTGATTACGCTTTTCTTAAAATAATTCGTTGCGAGGCATAACCGATATTGTTGAGTGGAGCGAGGAAGGAAGCAGATTCGTCTCGCATACGCTTTCGATAAAGAAGATTCGTGCTTTCGCTTGCAGTCAAGTCGTGAAAATAAATTCCCATTTACCAATACTGATTAGCATGTAAGACCGATAGCCCATGGCGCACGCGAGTGACGGTATCACCTCAACCTTGCCCTACTTATATACAATTCATATAGAAAACACCATTAATTTATAATAGAATTTGATTTTAACAACAATCAAAGACATTGTTAATATTAATAAATCAATCTTCTGTACTCCTTTATTAAACATTTTTTATTCATATATTATTACTTTTTTTATACGTGTTAATTACGATAATAATATAAAAATTAAGATAGAATGATGTATAAAATTTTATTTTAATATAAAGCGAGATATCAAATAAAAATTTGCGTAGATAATTAAAATATACTTATCTTGTTTGCAGAATTTTTGAAAAAATTCGCTACTACTTCGGCAACTCCAGCGAATCTATACCCATGTCATTCGTCCTGGGATTCTACGTAAGCCTTGTTGTCAAAAGGTGGTGGGAACAGTACAAGCTTTTACCCTGGCCGGATAATCTGGCCCTCTTCATCAGCGCCGCCATTCCTGGAAATGTAAGTAGAAGCTGCCCATCTAGAAGAGGTTTCCTTTGTCCGTTCCAACGATGATTAAAATTACAGTGGTAACAAAGCACTTTTCTTAAAAGGCTTAAAAATACTATTCTTATTTATAAAAATGAAACGAAAATATTTTAAAGATAGAAAAGAAAAACTTTCAGCAGTTTTTAACTTTTTCTTGGGAGAAAAGATGATAGTGTTAATAAATGTAACCTTGCTTTGGGTAGTCGCTCGTGTTACACTCGGTCTCATTACGCTAATGAATACGCCGTGACACGTTTCGGTGTCGTTAACCTAAGTAAGTGCCAATCCAATCATGCCACACCCAAAAAAAATGTTTAGAACGATGGTTCTATAATTGGCAGTTGGTGATAAATTTATTTTCTTATTTTCTTACATAGGTAGCATAACCGAAAATCGAAGCATGATGTATTATTTGCCTTGGCATAAATATTATTCCGTTTATATTTTTAATTAGTCTAATTGTGAGTAAATTTATTTAGCGATAATTTATTCCTCTTAAATCAAAACGTAACTATTTGTACAATTTAGATATGATTATCTATATAATATGTTAAAAACATGTTATATTTTCAATACTTCTAATATTTTAAGCAATTGTAATTCCACAATTTGATCATTTATGTATAATACATTTTTTAACAGAATGTTTCTTAATTATTTTCTTAAATTATTTAATGACAATAGTTTTATGAGTTGGAGAACTTTAATTTGGACAACGGAATGGATTTGGTGCAAGCTTCTAGTTCTGGTCAATGACTCAGTGTCGGAGTGAAAGTGCAACGTACCGTGACAAAAAAGAAGGACGAACCTACGCGCCCACGTCATGCACACAAACGCTCCTCATATTCACTTATTCCATATTCTTCTTTCATATTAATCCATTATTTTAATGGATTTCTAATAAAATAGATATAATTATTACATATCTATTGGTCAGGCATTAAATTCGTGCTAAGTGCGGACGATTTGCAATCCTCAATTGCTACCGGCGCCAGCGTTATATTAATAGAACGAGAGTCGATTGATCGCTACTAAACAATTTAATCATTTTCTTATGCAACCATCCTCTTCGTCTTACTCACTTAGCTCAGTACTAATTTTATCTATTAAATCGTATGGAACGTGCGTCCAAAATGCAACAATTTTCGAGAAAGTTTCGAGAAAAAGTGGTTTGATTGCACGATGTCTCGCCATGCGTACGGTTATTTCTGTTGAAAATATCGTTATAGATCTTTAAATCGAAGCTAGGTGTCTCATTACACCTAGCATTACGCCGCAGAACATGAAAAAACGCTGGATTAATTTCATAGTTTTCTGATATTTATTATTATTTACGTTGCAATGTTGGAGAAAGATACAAGCACTTATTTTACCACATAAATTTCGCTGCATTCCGTTTGTCTATCTTCTAACTGTCATTTCATCATTTTTATGCGAGAAGTACTATCGCATTTATATACAATAACGGATTTCTTCAGCTGATGATTCATGAATTCATCATGGTCTCTTAATATTTACGCTATCTCGACATTATCGATAAATTTACTTACAGAATTACAAATTTGTGTTATAAATAAAATTTAATATATTTACTTCTACATAGGAAGATGTATTAAACATAATTTAAATAAATTTAAAATGAACAGATCAAAAACAATTAAGTTTCTATTAACAGTTTTTATGGGATAAAGATTGACTAAGAGTGTTTGATGATACTTAAAATTATTGTGACCGGTTGATACGTTCTTTCGCAAATTTTCGATCCGAAGCACAGCGCAAGGTGCATGTATTGCTCGTAAACGATGCAGCGGATCTCTAAGAACGACGAGTT